>NC_069382.1:160613785-160918785 GCF_027475565.1 Acinonyx jubatus | reverse complement strand
GTGTCATGTACTATGTGTGAGAAGTAAAGAAGATGATTCATTTTCAGAAATATCAAATAAAAGCTGTGCTGTCTAGTTAACAGTAGGTTTACAACCTATTGGAAATATATATGAACCCCCCCCCCCATAATGGAGTCCCAAACCCTTGGACACTCCACTTCCTGGTTCTTCTTCCCCTCTCCGATTTGCGGGCTTATTTTCATGCAGACTTATTTTCATGGGCTTTGCAATGAGCATGCATCAAAGAACAAAGGAGGGACTGGAGGTCTCTGCCTCACCTAAAGAAATGTACATTTATTCCAATCAGAGTACTTTTTGCCTTATATGGGCATAGGCTACTTCCGGGTAAGTCTGTAGTCTCTGTAGTCCTCAGCCAATGAGGAATCAGGTGAAGCAATTGCACGCTAGGAGATAAATTGTCTGCTGTAACTGCCCGAGTGTGCCTGTCCATCAGACACCTGCTCTTGCCTCCCTTCACTGTGCTCCAAGTCTCTGCGTCCCTCCTTTGATTGGGTCAGTGGGCTTATTTCTCACACTATGCTAGGTCTGAGGACTCTAGGGGCTGACAAGATGGATGTGGTCTCTGTCCTCATAGAGCTTATGGTATAATAATCGCACAAATATATATAATTAGAAACTGTAATCAATGGCTATGAGGGAAGAGTACAGAATGGTCTACATCGTGAGTTATAATCTAGACTAGGAGGTCATGGAAGGTTTCCCTAAGGACGTATTCTTTGACAAGGACTGAAAAATGAGTATGCACTGACATGAGGAAGTGGGGGGTGGAGAGGAGAAAAATCTTTCAGGCAGAAGGCACAGCAGGTGCACCACCTTGATGGCACTGAGAAAGGCCCTGTGCCCACAAAATACAAAATGAAGGGAAAAGAGACATGCAGTTAAATTGGTGAAATAAGTAAAAGCAAAAGCAATCAGGGCCTAGTGTTTATTCAAAGTCATAAAAAACCACAACACGGTCAGATTTGCATTTTTAAAAGATCCTTAGCTGTAGTATGGAGAAAAGACTAGAGGAGGGTAACAGTGGTGACTACAGCAGTCAGAGGCTTCTTGACCCTGGACTCGAGGCACTCGAGCCAAATACCACTATTTCACTCATGCCAGGCACTTGTTCTTAATACTTTACATGTATTAATTCATTGAAATTTCACAGCAACTCCATATATAGGCACTGCCACCCTCCCTTTTGGGAAGAGGAGACTGACTATATCTCAATTCCTTCCCTTAGTGCCCCCTCAGTTGTCTCTATAGAATTATGGGAAGTAATTGCAGGAGAAAGTTTAAGAGTGAGAAGGAAAAGAGAGGAAGAGGGGCGCCTGGGTGGCTCCGTTGGTTAAGCATCTGACTCTTGATTTTGGCTCAGGCCATGATCTTGAGGTTCGTGGAATCAAGCCCTGCACTGGGCTCTGCACTGGCAGCCTGGAACCTGCTTGTGATCCTCTCTCTTCCTGTCTCTCCACCTCTCCCCTGCTCAAGTGTGTGCTCTCTCTCTCTCTCTCAAAATAAACAAATAGACTTTTAAAAAAGAGAGAGAGAGAAAGAGGCAGAAATAAATGAGGAAGTTGTGTTCTGTGGGACCATAGCCTTGACTCAGACCCAAGTCTCTTTTTCAAGAGATTATATTGTTTATTGGGGATGAAGCCCGAATTCAACAAGGTAGCTATCTTGGGTATCTGTGGGAAGCCCATGTGAAAATACTCATTGCTACAAAAAAATACTCAACATAATGTTTGGGACATACTTACACTAAAAAAGTCCCCCCTGTTTATCTAAAATGCAAACCTAACAGGGTGTCCGGTATTTTATCTGGCAAGCCTACACTATGGAAACACAGTCGCTCCTATAAAACCTCGATGTCAGCTAGAGATACCTGGACCCTTAAGATTTAGAAAATGATCCTGTACATGTTGTAAAATCCAAAGGCCTTCCCAAGGATTTTTGTGAATTACCGGGGCAAGGGTGTGGGATTTGGGTGGTTCTGTTTTCACCTTTGCTTCCAGGCTCATTCTTTCTCACTGAAGACTCCCTTCTGAACTCTTTTAATATCAAGAAAACCAGCAAACCTATGGAAACATCATGAGGATGTTCACAGGAAAGTGGAGAGTTGAATGGAGCAGCCCCATCAGGCATAGCCTCACAAATAGCTCAGAGCAGAATTTTATTATACTCTGTTCCTTAGAGTCCTTTCAGCCACCTACCACCAATGCTCTCTCATGACCCTCTGCCATCATCCCTGGGTCCTGCTCACCCTCTTGACATGCCTCTTCCCCTCTTGTGTCTTTTTCTTGACCTTCTCTCAGTAGCCAAGAATGTCTCTCCTCCTGTAGAGCAAATTCCCAAACTAAGCAGGTCTGACTCCTTTTCTAAAGCTTTATCGCCAGCTGATTTCCCAAGACCTCAGGATCTCAATCACTTATTGAGGCTTTCTTTCAAAACAAAGACAGTCTGAAATTCTCGCTAAGAAGAATTCTGATGCCAGCAGATGAGACAATAATCACTTTCTCTTAAGTTGTTGCCATAATTTTCTGCCAGCATGCAGGACAAAGAATGATATCTCTTTTGGTTATAGCCAAAAGGGCCCATCCTTACTAGTTACATCATCATTCTCTTGGGAGAAGTTTCACTGCTTTTTGCCTTGTGACAAAGTTCAGGAAAACCGAATAGGTAGCCTTTTGGATCCCATTATGGATTACAGATAAACCTGGGCTTTTTCTCTGCCTTGAAATCTAATTCAAATTAAAGTCAGTTACTTTTCTCAAGGTAAAGAAAGGTTTGGGTGAACACATCACCATTTGCTATTGTTGGAAGCACCGCCTGCTCTTTTACGGGAAAAAAGAAAGAAAAAGAAAGAAAGAAAAGAAAGAAAGAGAGAGAGAGAAAGAGAGAGAGAAAGAAAGAAAGGAAGAAACGAAGAAGCTATTATATAAACTCAGGAAGAAAAGAAAAGACGGAAAGATACGGAAAAAGTGGGCTCTGTGGAACCATAGCCTTGGCTCACATCCTATCCCATTATCTTTTCCAAGGATTGTCTTCTAACTTTAGCATTGTCTGCCTATTTTCCAGATTGTCCTGAGATACTGCAAAAGCCACGTACAGACATGCAGTATGTGTAGTGATCCCGCCAGTCAATTCGAATAATAATATGAAGATTTACGACTACATGTTCCTGTGAGTTCATCTACAGCAAAATGAAATAAAGGACTTAGTCAATTGTACAGGTACATTCAAAAATGACTTTGCTACAATTATCTTGATATTTAGCCATTTATTGATCAGTGGTGGGGAGGGGGCTTTGTTTGAACTCTCCAAATAAAAGCCTTAATGTTTTACTACCTTTCTTCAAGTGTAAATTTGGCCTGAATTCCAGTGTATTGATAAACTGAAATAGAGACGGGTATATATGTATATATCACATATATTAATTATGTAAATGACAAGCAGATTAGTAGTATAGCAGCTACCCTGGTCATATGATCACAGAGAAGCACAGGCTCAAGTTCAAGTAACAGAACAATAGGCAATTGATGTGTCATTTCTTCAGGAAGTCACGCATCAGATATTAACTCCCACATATAATAAAAGTACCAACATAGTAAATATTTTTACAAACCAACTGAAAAAATTAAATCCTCTTTCATTAGACTAAACCCTTAACATAGAAAAAAGTCACAACAACTATTTTAAATTATCCTTCAAAGAGACATCTTACTTTTAGAGAATTAGGCTCTTTCACTCAGGCGGTATCTTTGTCTGTGATAAAGAAAACCCTCCACCTTCTATATCCTGGAATTTTAGCAGGTCACTTTCTCCATAAGAAAAGTTTTACAAACCATATGTAGCTATCTGATCACTGTTGTGAAATCCCACTCAACACAATTTAGTATTTTAGGTCTATTTATGGAAGTCCTGCTATGTGAACATTTTTAGCCTGTACGATGTCAGCCTGGTAATTTTCATGCAAGTAAGATAACAATTTGTTCTAGCCTCCAAAATGGTACTGACATCAAAAGTGTCCTTCACACTGGAGAAGTTGTGCCTGAAGAACTTCTAGCAAAAGCAGTAAAATTAGTGGCAAGAGCACGTCTGAGGCGGCAGTGCTAATCGGGGGAGGGGCAGTGGCTCTTCCAGGCCCGTGTGATGGAGCCAGCGGTCACTGTTGAGTGACGGTGAAGGAGAAAGCATCTAAGCTTCAAGTTAATCTCTGCCCTGACATGGAGATTCTGCCAACCTCGGGGAATCTGAGTCGTTGTTTCTAACGGTAATGCCATTACAGACCCCTACCTACTTTTCTTGCACCAACTTCCACTATCCTGGAATGCTTGGATCAGGTCGGTCTACATGCTGTCCCCCAGATTCCTTTATTGCCTTTGCCTATAGTACTGAAAAAGTTCTCAGAAGAGTAGGGCTCAAGGTTAACAGAGAAGTCAAGAGAGTAGTACTTAATCATCGTGGCATTAGAGCAGCTGAGATAGAGAAGCCTGGCTGAAGCCCCTATAAACGGCCCTAAGAAATCTGTAAGTGAATCCGAGGAGGGTGAGACTAAGACAACAGAACTGTTAAAACTGCTCACCTTATTTTATGCCCATGAACCAACAAGCCGAGTGAAACATAAATTATGTTCAGTGTTTGGAGAATGCATTGAAGTATCTTTAAGGAATCTGGAAATGAGAGGTGTCTAAGGGTCATCTTGGAGTTCATTGTACAACCAGCACATAATAAATCACAGAGGAGAAATCCAAAGTCACCATGAAGAGAATGGCTCCTCACGCTGCAAGACTTGTGTGAAAAGGATAAAATGTGCCATCATATATAATAAGACAAGAGTCCAACAGAATGGGGATGGTTAGCCACGGAGGCGGGGAAGTGAAAGAGTCACAGAAAACCGTCAGCAGCCTTCACCCAAGCCTTTATGGAGAGAGAACACCTTGACTGAATGAGACAACTTGGCCGTCCCAGTTGTCAGGAATACTGTTACTACGTATGCTCTACACGTGCTAACTTCCCGACTTCTCAAAAAGATCATGTCGTGCTGTTTTGTTTAAGGTTCTTTTGTTGCAAATGGCAAACACTAACCCTAACTAGCTTAAGCAAGAAAGAGGAGGTTTATGAGAGAACGGGGATGTTTCCAGAAAGAGTAAAGCTGCTGAGCCTCTGAAGAACCTAAAAGAGGGAACCAGCAGGCACTGCTCCAGATTCTCTCTGGTGCCTATGCTCCTGGCTTCTGCTTCTCTGGGCAAATCTGCTTCATTCCCCCTCTCCCTCTCTCTCTGCAGAGCAGCCTCGACTGCGACTGGTTCTGATAGCACATGGACAGGCATCATTACTCTACAGTGGCAGCCTCGAGTCCAAAGTTTCCATCACTCCATTCAAGCTGACAGACCAGACTGAATGGAATCTGAGTCTCAGTTGCAAATTCCTGGGTGAGAGAATCTGATTAGCCCCACCTAAATAAGGAGTCCATCCCTCACCCATTTTTCTGTGCACAGTGATACCGGGTCATAACAAAAATACCGATAGTAGAGGCCCAGATTTATGGAAGATGGGAGGGAGGGGAAAAGGGAAAATACTTATTCTGAGGGGAAGTGACCTGTGAAGGCATCCCAAAAAGTAGCTTTCACAGATATAGACCATTATTATCCCCATTTTACAGATGAGAAGATTAAGGCATTCGAGCTTAAGTAATTTGCCCAAGGTCACAGAGCTAGTCAGTGGCAGTCTCAGGATTTGAGGTCAAGCCTGGTCTGAGTCTTAATCACTATGTTCTAATGCATCTCTAAATGCTATTCATCAAGCAAACATCTTATTTGATGCACCTTCTTATAAAGCACCCTACAGACATGTAATGATTATACAGACTCCATATTTTTAAGTTCTTGTGATGGTTATGGCTCTCATGATAAACTAATAAGTTGGCATTCGTATGTCATTATTATGAGTTTGGGTAATGTCGATCCAGTCATAATAGATGGATCTATTCTTAGTCTGTTGATAAAATTGGATTTCAGAACCTATTAAGACTAGGATTTGCTCTCTCTCTCTGCCTCTCAAAAATAAATAAAAAATTTTTAAAAAAGGGGAACGCGCCTGGGTGGCTCAGCTGGCTGAGCGTCTGACTTCAGCTCAGGTCATGAACACCCAGTTTGTGGGTTCAAACCCCACGTTGGGCTCTGTGCTGACAGCTCAAAGCCTGGAGCCTGCCTCAGATTCTGTGTCTCCCTCTCTCTCTGCCCCTCCCCCGCCCATGCTCTCTCACTGTCTCTCAAAAATAAATTAAAAAAAAAAAAAAGGCTAGGATTGAGTCCCTTGATAACGATGGCTGTGATGGTTGTAAATTCCACCATTTGAGTAATGCACATTCCTCGGAAGTTTCTTGAAGGAGAGTTGCTGGCCTTTCTATCATGACAATTCTCTTCTTACCAAATGAAACATTTTGATTTCTCCAAAGATTGAATCTCTTTATCTACTAGGTCCTAACAACAATAAGATGCTATGTTTCTGTTTACAAACTAGGAAGTGTCTATTTTCCGTTCATCTGTGCATTCTACAATTGCTAGCAATGCCAATTATGTGCCAAGCAATGTGCTAGGTACTGTGAGTGCAGCGAAGGACACAGGCATGGCCTTTGCCCTCAGGTTGCCTGTAGTGTAGACTAGCTTTGAATTTGAGGCAAGTGAAATTTCTGCTAATGGATTTTGGGATGAGAATGAGAATGAAGGGAAAAAGTAGTAAATGGAAAAGAGACATGTGGGCCTTTTCCCACAGGAGAGGTGAAGAAAAGGGAGTAGAGAAGAAGAGAAATGCTGGGCTGATTCAAAAATAACCTAGAGATAGATTTCATGAGTGCTTATTAATATACTAACCACGAGAGCAACATCTTCCATCTCATATTCTGCTGGAAAAAAGAAGTACACTGTGACATAAATAACCCAAATCAAGGCAGTCTTGGCTAAAGAGCAACTACCACCAACAGCAGCCGATGAACTAGATGATATGATTATGAGCTTTCCGACATGTCGATGGAGCTCACTACCTCGTCAAAGGTCAATCAACAAACATATAAAATTGCAAATGCAATTTGATTCAATTGATACATCCACATGAGACCCAACACGCTTTACCAACCTGAACACTGCCAAGTTTTCGTCTATCCTAAAAGCAAATTCAGATTCTCTACGAGCTGTACTTTTCCCCTGTGTCAGGAACAAGTTTGGCATGTTCAAAGAAGACTAGGAAGTCCAAGCTGCTAAATCAGGGTGAAGGAGAGGGAGAGTTATACGGATGAGGTCAGAGAAGTGGGCCGGGTCATTAGGGCCTTGTAAACATGGTTAAAGACTGAGTTTGTATTCTTAAGTGCAATGCAAAACCATTGTAGGCCTTGACGCTGATGAATGACATAACCTGATTTACCAATTAAAGAAGATTATTTTTGATTCTGTGCAAGGAATGAATTGTGTAAGGGCAAGAATCAAAGCAGAGACCTGTTAGAAGATTACTGCAAAAGACTGGAGGAGAGATTATGCGGTCCTGGACTTGAGTGGTAACAATGGAGGTGGTGAGACTTCATCAGATCCTGGATATATGGTGGTGAGACAGCTGACAGGACTTGCTGATGGATTGACGACGAGGAAAAGAAGAGAGTCCAGGATGAATGGCAGGTCAGTGGAGTGAAAGATAAGTGCCAATTATTGAGAAAGGGAACACATGGAAAGGAGCGGTTCTGGGGGAAGAAATCAATAATTTACGTTGGATTAAAAAAAAAAAAAAAGGCACATGGGCGCCTGGGTGGCTCAGTCAGTTAAGTGTCCGACTTCGGCTCAGGTCATGATCTCCCAGTTCATGAGTTCGAACCCCTCATTGGGCTTTGTGCTTACAGCTCAGAGCCTGGAGCCTGCTTCGGATTCTATGTCTCCCTCACTCTCTGCCCCTCCCCCCACCTCTTTCTCTCTCTAAAAAATAAATAAACACCTAAAAAATTAAAAAAAAAAAAAAAGACACACCAAATAGATATGTAAGGGAAGGTATCAAGTTGGGGCTGGAATAGAAGTCTGGAGCTCAGAGGAGTAGTTAGAGCCAGAGACATAAATTAGGAGGCTTCAGTGTATAGCTGGTGTTTAAGGCCATGGGACTAAATGAGAGGATCTAAGAAACGAGCACAAAGAGCATAGATGATTTTTTTTAAGTTTGTTTATTTATTTATTATTTATTTATTTATTTTGAGACTGAGAGCACATTTACAAGTGGGGGAGGGACAGAGAGAAGAGAGGGAGAGAGACAATCCCAAGCAGGCTCCACACTGTCAGAGCAGAGCCCAACAGGGGTTTCAATCTCAGGAAACGTGACATCATGATCTGAGTCGAAATCAAGAGTCAGACACCCAATCAGCTGAGCCACCCAGGAGCCCAAGATGACTTTTTTTGTTTTTTTAAAGCAAACGACTGAGCCCTGATGTGGCCTGGCCAGCAAAGTAGGAGAAGCCAAAAAGAGATGTGATCTGGAAGCTAAGTGAAGAAATCTTTAAGGAAGTAAAGATCATCAAATGAAATTCTATTAAGAGGCCATGCAAGGTGAGAACTGAGATATGACCGCTGGGTTTGGCAAGATAGAGGCCATTATTTGATCTTGACAAGAGTGTTCTTGGAGGAATAGTGCAAATGCTGGAAATGGAATGAATTGAATTGAAAATGCAAGGTGACAAGAGGAGACAGTAATAATAGACAACTTTTGATGGACTATTGCAAAAAAAAGAGTAGGAAAATGTGACGTTAGTTGAAGGGAATAAGGATACTAGAGAGAATTCATATCCTGCTTATGTGCTGATGGGAATAATTAAGAAGAGAAGGAAAAATTATGGATGCAGAGGGGAGAGAGGATATTACTTGATTGAAATCATTGGTGGGCAGGGGTGCCTGGGTGGCTCAGTCGGTTAAGCATCCAACTCTTGATTTCAGGTCAGGTCATAATCTCACAATTCCTGAGTTTGAGCCCTGCACTGGGCTCCTCGCTGTTAGCTCGGAGCCTGCTTGGGATTTTCTCTCCCTCTCTGTCTCTCTGCCCCTCCCTGGCTCTCTCTCTCTCTCTATCTGTGTGTCTCTCTCTCTTTCTCAAAATAAATACACTTAAAAAAAGAAAAAAGAATCATTGGTGGGCCCAAAGTATAGGATCTGATACACATATGAAAATGCTGTCTTCGGATGGGAGCACTGAGGGTTATGTAAGCTAACAGAAGGGAAGGCAAAGTGCATAGATACAAATGTTGGTAGATTGATAGATTTAATGAAGAAAAATCAGGCAATTTTGTTCCAATTGCTTCTACTTTCTGAAATTAGAAGAGTGGTCATTATCGGGCACTTGGGTGGCTCAGTTGGTTGAACGTCCGACTCTCGATTTCTGCTCAGGTCATGATCTCATGGTTCATGGGTTCAAGCCCGGCTTTGGGCTCTGTACCCACAGTGAGGAGCCTGCTTGGGATTATCTCTCCCCCTCTCTGCCCTGCCCCGCTAGCATGCATGATCTTTCTCTCTCTCTCAATATAAATAATTTTTTTTAAAAAAAGAAGAAGAAGAATGGTCATTATCTGAAAGTGAGAAGTGGAGTGGGGATGTCTGAGGTTTAAAGATGGAGGAGAAGCTGTGAAATAACTATCTAGGGAAATAGGAAAGCCCAGGGAAGTGTCAGAAGACTGTTGAACAGGGTAAGACTGACTGGAATCTTATGGTGAAAAAAGTTTTGAAGAGCATTCAACACGGTTGTATATTGTTCTCGAGCCATAGTCAACTGATCAGTGTTGATGTGAAGTAAAGGGTTATGTTTAAGGCAGGGTTGGGTTTTTCTAGTGAGTAAGATGGAAAGTGGGAGGGACAAGACAGCTGTGGGTATATGCAATAGACCTGGTTACAATAAGCCACAGAAGGAGAAAATACAGTAACACAAGTAGAAAAACAGACAGTGAAAAGGTGATAGACCAAAGATTGGCTGCTCCAAAGGGGTTGGTTGGGGGTGGTGGTCATGGTACAGCTAGAAATATAACAGATGGTTGATTATAAGAGTATGGAGTACCAGAAGTCAGGAATTTTTGAAGGTGATAATGTGATGTGGTAGAAAGGAGTCCTCTAAGGTATATGATCACAACAGCATTTTGCTGAAATGTAGTGGAGGAAAATAATCTTGAAAGTAGGAAGATTAAGCAACTTAAAAGCTAGGGAATGCATATACATGGACATATGTGGATACATGGATAATTTTTGTGCGTGCTGAAGTTACCCAGCATAGGAGTATAGTCCAAAGTGGTGGAGAGAGAAAGAGGGAGAGAAAGAAGACCAGAATCTAGAATCTTCTTTGACTGAGGAAGTTAGCAAAAGGGTAATGGATGAGTCAACAAGGCGAGTTAGTGGTCTAACAGCATGTGCTTCAAAGAAGCTGAGCTGGTGGGGGGGGTAGTGGTAGTTGTTATTGTTGTTCTGGGAGGAAGAATGATTAAAATACCTAAAAGCAGTAATAAGAAACACAGACATCACCCTTAGGTCCTCTGTAAGTGGGGTAGGGGAGAAAACACAGCTACCACTGCGGAGGATGAAGTGTCTTCAAAGGCTAGCCAAACTCTAGTGAAGGAAAGAGCAACCATACATTCCAAAGCACGCAGTGGAAGGGTTTGGCTGGTTGGGGAGGAGTGGGAGATGGATTCGGATCAGTGGGTGTCCTAAACTCTATGAATGAAAATGCCTGGTCCAGGGGCTTGGATTTCTGTCTGTACTGCTGGAAAGGATAAGGCATGTGGCATAATGAGATTAATTCTGATGGTCACTTAAGAGATGGTGGGTATCATTCTTCACTGTGCCTGATTGCTAACACTTTGTAGGAGAGGGGCAGGTGGGATCACTAAGAAGCCGCAGTTTATGGCCCTTCCTTCGATCCTGCCAAAGGTGGTGTGACAGTAGGGAGAGGGCCGATTTTACCAAGGCCAATGAGTTCTCATGGCCACACTTAGATCCTTGGAGCCTTTCTACACATAAATTCCATTAAGCAATCAAGAACACATTCTCTTGGAAAAAGTCCTTCCTTCAGTGTCCAAAGGCATGTGCTGTGGCTCCTAGGCACATCTATCAATAGCCTAATCAGTTCTACTGTAGTCTGCTTACCTGATGAATCCTCTAGTATTGAGATGAAAAAGCACGATCTAGAAATGGCATTGGCCTTTCCTACATCACACCAATGAAGACTGGTATGATGTACTGTCTCTGTTCTGAACAACTTAAATCACTAAAAAAAAGACTCATAAATCTCTTAAATTTCATGATAAACAATAGTATATATGAGCCAAGTGGGTTAAGCATCTGACTCAAGATTTTGGCTCAGGTCATAATCTTACAGTTCATGAGATCTGAGTTTGGGATCCTATCTCTCTCTCTCTCTCTCTCTCTCTCTCTCTCTCTCTCTCTCTGCCCCTCCTGCACACACGCACTCTCTCTCTCAAAATAAATAAACTTAAGAAAATAGTATATACGAAAATGGTAACTGTTTAAAGTATATTTTTTTTCTTTCTGACAGTTGCTATCTTACTTTGCATACTTCAAACATGTATTAACAGTTGCCATTAGTCTGGATATAGCTTAAAAATACAAAGCAGCTTGGTGCAAAATAAATTAGCAACAGTATGGAAAAAAAGAAAAAACAAACAAGAGAAACCCTAGAGGCTGCTAGGTGTTTATCCAACAATGAACTGTTCTGGATAAATAGGAGGACAAGAGTTCAAAGAATTGAAACTCACGTCCCAACAAGCTAAAAGCTATTAAAAGAGACTGAGTAATAGCTTTTCGCCCCTACTCCAACACCCCTTAACACAAATTCATGACATAGAATGATGTTTGAAACAATGGGTGTTTTGTTCTAAAATTTCAAGACCAAGGTGTTAATTCTTACTACTGGAGTTTGGAATGCCCAGATGGTCGGGCTCAACAACTGATTAAACATGCCTGAGCCTTGTTGGGACACAACCTAAGGTTAATGCAGGTGGTCAAAGCAGACAATTTTAAAACACAACGGTGGTTATAATGATTATGAGGAAGTTAATGAAAGCTAAATGCAAAAGTATAGTGGACAGACAGGTGAAAAATAAGATTTGATTAAAAGGACTTGAAGTAGAAAGGTTCCCTAAAAGTTTAAAACAGATGACTCTCGTATGCGCAAGCTTTTCCGTTTGTACAACTCCACCTATGTACATTGTATAGTCATTACTCCCTTTGAGAGAAGACTCTTCTTCAGCCTTTTTTTCCTCGTTAAGTCCTTTCCCAAAGCTGCTGCCAAAATCAACTTCCTCTGTTGCCCTTCTGACAATGTCACTCCCGTCCTAAAATTCCCTTTAATGGCCTTTGCTGGTCTTTGTGCGAACAGCAGACTTCTTGCCCTGACTTTAGGACAAACACATTATTCCTGCCCAGATTTATTTGAGGCTCTTACTTTTTTTTTTTTTTTTTAACAAATCCACATGACATTTTCCTCTCTATGTAGATTGAGTATCTTTCAGCTTCTCAACCTTTTAATGTTTATTAATGTTTAGATTGTAAACATTCAATTCAGTTTTGGTTAATGAGAGTTCCTCATTTTATCTTAGTTTCCACCCAAACACAAATACATACCCACTAAAACTCTCTAGCGCTATTTGCCTTGTTCAAAGTTCTCTTGAAATTTGATTGTTTTTGTAAGAACTACACAAATAGTCATCAGCGCCGAACATTTTTGTCCAACAAAAACCAAACAACATAAAAACCAAAATACTCCTAAAACTTGAAAATAATAGTGTGGAATTTCCCTAGGGAATAAACAGATTTTTTTCAGAATGAGTCACAGGAAAAAATATCTAATATTATTTTCATGGGCAACTTCTAGGAAAAGTTTCTGAAACAACACCGATGCTATGTTCTTTTTTCTTCTTTATTACTTTTTTTTTTTTTTAACCTAGAAGACCTAAATTCAAGTCCCAGGCTGGTTATTTGCAAATTCCATTATTTTTGTCATCTAATCTTTTTGAGCGTCACCTTCTTGTTTGTAGAATGGAAACAACAGTATCTATATGATCTTTTCTGACAATTCAATAGCATTTGTAAATAGGCTTTGTAAAGTAAAAAGTGCTACACAAATAGAGATATTAGTATGACTTCCTTCAAATTTTCCCTTTTGGCTGAGAACCTACCCAGGATTTCCCCTTTCCCACATATTTTTATCTGGAGACAAATCTGGGAGTGTAGATACATACCTACCTTCTAAATGGGAAACTGCACTAAATCTTCCAGAGATACAGAATGTTGTTGCTGATAATTTCTTCCATCATTATTATATTTTATAGGAAACTAGATACATTTTTTTCATCATTATAATTTTTAAAACATAGAAAGTATATACAGGAAAATACAATTTATCAGTAAGCTCATATCCAAAAACAGCAACACCTGTTCAGTGGGGCACCTGGGTGGCTCAGTTGTTTCAGCTCAAGTCATCATCTCACGGTTCACGAGTTCAAGCCCTGCATCAGGCTCTGTGCTGACAGAGCAGAGCTTGCTTGGGATTCTCTCTCTCTCCCTCTCTCTCTCTCTGCCCCTCCCGCCCTCCCTCTCTGTCAAAATAAACAAACTTAAAACAATTAAAAATAGGGCGCCTGGGTGGCTCAGTTGGTTAAGCCTCTGACTTCAGCTCAGGTCATGATCTCACAATTTGTGGGTTGGAGCCTGGTGTGGGGCTCCCTGCTGACAGCTCAGAGCCTGGAGCCTGCTTCAGATTCTGTGTCTCCTTTCTCTCTCTGCCCCTCCGCTGCTCAGGCTCTGTCTCTCTCTCAAAAATGAATAAACATTTTTAAAAAATAAAAATAAATAAAATAAATAAAAATAAATAAAATTTTGGTGTACTTTTCTCAAAAGTTTTTCTAATGCATACATATAACTTTTTTTTTGAACTTTTTAAATGTTTGTTTATTTATTTATTTTTGAAAGAGAGAGAAGAGAGAGAGAGAGAGAGCACTAGTGGGGGAAGGGCGGAAACAGAGGGAGACAGGATCCAAAGCAGAATCTGGGCTGACAGCAGAGAGCCCGATGCGACGCTTGAACGCACAAACTGTGAGATCATGACCTGAGCCGAAGTCAGACACTTAACCAACTGAGCCACCCAGGCGCTCCTGCATACCTATAACCTTTATGGGAATATTTGCTATGTGGCAGATGTTTTACTTGAATTGTCTAATTTATTCTTCATAACCACCTTGTGAGAAACTTCTACATTTCACAGATGAAAAATCAGTTCAGGGAGATAATCTGGCTGAATGCCATATAACTCATCGTGAAGCACTCCATTATTCTCTCTGCAACACCATGATTCTACTGTGGCATTTGTGTGACACTTTTTTAATTCACCGTGAAATAGTGACCATTATCCTATGTTATTACATATTTGTGAAAAGCACGATTTTTAATAAACTTTTGTTATTTGGAGAAGTCATTATTTATTTAATTATCTCCCCCATTGTGGGATACTTAATGTTATTTCCAACTTTTCACTATCTCATATTAATTTAAGTGATAAATGTATGCTCAGTATCCAAAATTCTGTTACATAAAGAGATATATCATTTAGAAGGTAAAAATACCTGTGTGCCATTCTCCAAAGAGAAATTCCACCCCTCCTTCTTTTTTGTTTGTTTTGTTTTTTTGAGATAATCACTTCTAACAGTTTTGTATATATTCTTCCGGGATTGTTTTCTTTTTCTCTTTCTTTCTTTCTGTTTTTCTTATTTTATTTCATTAAAAAAAATTTTTTTAATGTTTATTTATTTTTTGAAAGAGACAGAGACAGAGCATGAGCAAGGGAGGGGCAGAGCGAGAGGGAGACACAGAATCTAAAGCAGGCTCTAGGCTCCAAGCTGTCAGCACAGAGCCCGGCGTGGGGCTTGAACTCACGAGCTGTGAGATCATGACCTTAGCCGAAGTCAGACGCTTAACTGACTGAGCCACCTACGTGCGCCCGAGCAGTTCTATTCTTATCAAATAGTCCATTTTATACTTACATTGTCTGATTTTTAAATTTTAAGTACCTTTAGTACTCAACTGATTTCATATTTGGTACATAATGCCCTCTCCTTATTTTCCTTACATACATGGAAATGAATGTAATATGTGTTTTGGCCTGATTTGCCTACCCCCCAAAATATGTGCAAGTCCCAACCCCCAGTACCCCAGATAGTGGCTTTATTTGGAAATAGGGGCTTTATAGCGATAATCAAGATAAAATGAGGTCATTAGGGTGGACCTTAGTCCAGTCTGACTGGTGTCCTCAGAGAAAGGGGAAATTTGGACACAGAGACAGACACACAGAGGGAGGTCATGTGGAGACACCGAGACAAGACAGCCATGTGACTGGAGCGATGCATCTAGAAGCCAAAAAACACCTTGGATTGGTCCAAACACCAGAATTCGGCAGGGACCCTGCTGACACCTCGATCTCACACTTCTAGCCTCCAGAACTGTGAAACAATAAATTTCTGGTTTTAAGCCACCCAATTTTTGGTACTCTTTTATGGCATCCTTAGGAAATGAACACATCATGCTTACCTCTCTTGGAGGACTCTACTTCAAAATGTCAGTGAAACGCAAATAGAAACAACAAAGAGATTGTTCCTTCATATCTAAAAGATTGACAAAAATTAGAAACAACAGGTTATAAATACACAAGCAACATGGATGGATTTTGGAAACACAGTACTGAATTTTGAAAACAACAACAACAACAACAACCACCAAAATTTATGTCAATGTGAAATACAAACACGTATGTGTAGCCAGGGTTGAGAACTCACTGTACACGGACTCCACAACAGAATACCAGGAAACGTATCTTTTCAGCATGAACAGCAACAGATAGGCAAGGTAAACAATTGGAATCCTTGTATGGCTCACAGTAGGACTTAGTTTGGATAGATTTGAAAAGCAACAGCTATAAGATTTATCAGAAATCTTCCTTGTTTCTTTTATCCAAGTTTGTCTGTATATCCATGTCTGTTTAGTTTGCAATTATGTAGAAGAAAATTACGTCATTTAAACTGAAGTGGTGAGAAATTTTAGTTTTTTTTACATGGGTATGTGGATTAGGCTGATTTTATAGACTAATGATCTCTGGGAAAGACAATATCCTTGTCTTCTAAAAAGATACCACTCACATTTTATTCATTCACAGTTTAATGTTTAGCTTTGGCATTTGTCATTTAAATTTGGAAAAATATTTGAAAGTAATCAATTTTTATTGCTTTGATTAGAACATTGTCAACTTTGAACTTTACACTTGGCTGTTTTTCATCCTTCCTTAAGTTACTTTTTTTTATTTTGAGAGAGCATACCCCTCCCCCCACACCCGCGCTGCCAGCATAGAGCCCACTGCAGGGCTCGATCTCATGAACCGTGAGATCATGACCAGAGCTGAAATTAAGAGTCAGACGCTTGACTGAGCCACCCAGGTGCCCCAGTCAGAATCTACTTTTAAAAACAAATCCCCAGGTGATTCTTATGCACATTAAAGTTTGAGAGGCATTAAAACATGGGTTAGATTCAAATCCTAGCTCTATCACGTATTAGTTATGTGACCTTGAATAAATTACTCAATTTCTTTGTGCCTCAAATTTCTCATTTGGAATAATAAATGCAGAATAATAATAGTAAAGTGAGGATAATAATAGTACCTACCATCTATAGCGTTGTGAGGATTTCCTACGATACTGCATTAAACTGTTTAGAACAGTGTCTGACTCATAGTAAGTGCACAACAAACGTTAGGTATTATTAATCATCTTTTCTTTTTAAGTAATACTTCTTGATCTCCTCTATCTATCATTTTAATCAATGGTTCTCAGTTGCCTTTCTGGCATGCTGCAGGCTAGTCCCAGCAGAATCAACTGGAAGATTTAAAAAATGTTATTGCTCCCTCAGTCTTGTTTCTGAACGTTCTGATGCAGTAGGTTTAGAGAGGGGCTCCACAGAATCTATATTTTTAAAGCCTCCTGAGGTGATCTAATGTTCCAAATCTTTGGGTTGGAAATCACTGCTTTAAATATTGGTGCATTTAAATGTCGACATCCTACTAATTCATTGCTATGACATAAATGCCATCAATGGGCTGATGACTCTAGCCCAGATTGCCAAGCTTCACACCGGCATATTCAGCCACCCCCAACTTGGGTATCCTATAGGCAGTGTCGAATCCCCATGTCCACAACTCAGCCCTCCATCCCGTTTTTCCCCCTCCGCCATTTTCTCTTGTAAGTCAATGGTTCCACCATTTGATACTGTTACCAAGCCCAGAAACCTGGGGGTCATTCTTGTCCTCTTCCTCTTTAACTTTCCTACTTAGTTCATAATGCCTAACTAGGGGGCGCCTAGCTAGCTGGCTTCGTTGGTAAATCATATGACTCTCGATCTCAGGATTGTGAGTTCAAGCCTCACATTGGATGTAGAAATTACTAAAAAAAAAAAAAAAAAAAAAAAAAAAAAAAAAAGAATGTCTAGTGAGATAATTAATGTAATATAAATACATTTTTAAAATGTCTGTTTGCTTATTTATTTTGAGAGGAAGAGTGTGAGCAGGGAAGGGGTAGAGAGAGATGGAGTGAGAGAAATCCCAAGCAGGCTCCATGCTGTCAGCACAGAGCCTGATGTGGGGCTCTGTCTCACCAACCCTGAGATCATGACCTGAGCCGAAATCAAGAGTCAGACGCTTGCTTCATCGAGTAAGACATCCAGGTGCCCCTAAAAATACTTTTTTATTGTTTCTGAAATCCTGTCACCTGTCTTTGTCACCACTTCAACCATCCTAGTTCAGGCCTTCATCTTTTCTTCTTTAAACTATCAAAACAGCTTCAATGAATGTAGCTGCGCTCCTTGCCTATCATTTAATCTGTTACCTACACAGCTGATAGTGGTTTCTCTGAAATTCAAATCTGATCTTATTTCCATTCCCTTGTTTAAAATCCATCGATGCCTTTCCTGTTGCCTTCAAGATAAAAATGTAAAATTCTTACCATGACATACAAGGCCCTTTGTGGTGTGGCCCCTGTATACCACCCTTATGCCTTTCTGTCCACCACTTTCTTCTTTAGCTATGATTAATAACATGTTTTGGATGAGGGGGTTGAGAAAGCACCCCACTCTCTCGCTTTATGGTGCAATATATTGCACTTTCTGACTCGAGCATTTTTCCTTCCACTAACTCATTATCTCTCAGAATCATCTTTTCTAGAAACCCTGCCTCGCTATGTTTTCCTAGAATGCCCTAGATTTCACTAGATTTCACTATAAAGTAGTAATTTTCTTGCATTATAAATTGCACACTTACTTAGTTAAGCATAGGGGTTTCCAGAGTCAGACTGTACAGATCTGAATCCTAGAATCAATGGTTTCTGGCTCCATGACATGGAGTGTGCTACGTAAGTTCTTTGCTTGTGTCTCCTCTTTTGTAAAAAGATTATTTTTGTAAGATTCACCTCTTATTTTGAGAATTAAATGCTATGACAGGTAAAATTCCAGAACAGTGTCTGGCACAAAGTTAAGTGCTTGACAAACATTAGATATGATTATTATCTCTGCTGATGAAGTTAGCTTTTTAGCAGTGGAGGCTGTGTTTGTGTTTTGTTGTTTAACCTCTGTGCTTTTTTAATCCAGTCTCTGGCATACGGTACTCATGGAGGACCATAATTCTTTTACTCATTAAGTCTTTTAACAAATTTTAGTTGAGTACCTGTCAGGCACTTTTCTAGGCGTTAGGGATACATCAATGAAAAATATAAAATTCTATCCTCATAGTCCTTACCTAGAGACAAAAAAAGGAATAAGTAAAACAGTAGGTAAGCAGTAAGTAACATGGAAAGTGAAAAATAGGCAGGGGATTGGAGGAGGGATAGGAAATATTACTGATGGTCAGAGGTTGAGGATAAGAGAAAAGGCAGAGAGGAGTTGCAATTTTTAAATAGGATTTTAATTTTTAAAAAGGCTCATGGAGAAGATGGCATTTCAGCACATATCTGAAGTAGATGAGAGATTGAATTAGGCAGATATGCAAGGGCACTCAGCTCTCTCACCCAGAGGAGGGAACAATGACACAGACCAGAAGATGGGCTCCTCCTGGCATATTTGAGACAATGCAGGAGCAGTGTTGCTGGCATGTAGTTAGTAAGGGAAACAGTAGGAGAATATGACATCTGGAAGGGAGGTTGAGAAAGATCACTATAATTGTTAAAGGGGAAGAGCCAATAAAGAAGCCAATAAAGAAGAGTTGAAAGAAAATAGGGGAGTGAAAAGGGGTAATTCATAGCCTAAGGCAGATTTCCCAACTGGGTTCTGTGAATGTGCTATAGGTATGCCTACAGCTATGATCCATTGAGCCTTCAGGATGAGCTGTGGGCAGAGCCCACAGGCCAGTTGCCTGTAGCCGAGCAACCTTCTTTGAGGTCCTCTGAGGGTAACTGGTACGGACTAAAGTCTAATGGGATGCACAGATGATGAGCGTGGTGGGCATCTTTCAGCTCTTCTTCACCCTAAATGGCAGAAAATTTAGTCAAAGGGCACATTGCTGCACACTGTGGGCAGGGGCCCTAGATGCTGCCGGAGATATTTATGTTCTTTCGATGCCCAGGGAGCATGGCAGGCATCCTAAGGTGCAACTAGCAGGGGAGAGACCCAAGGAGATAGGACAGGGGCTCCTGGTGGGTGTAGCTCCAAGGAATAGCCCCAGACAGCAGCCCCAAATCTCAGTCTTCAAATTAATTCCACGTGTCTGGTGAGTTCTTGATGTCCAGGTGGGTTGCAGGTGGACAATTCTGTTGCCTATCATTTCAGACATTCTCTTGCCAATATCCCCAACTTCCTTGTCTTCCCGTCACAAATATATAAACAGGTATTTTGTACCTTTTACTTTCTTCCTCCTTGTTTCAAAGGATGGGTCACTCCTTCTCCCGTTTATACTTATCCATCAACCTATTCACTATCCCCTTTCTCCTCAGAAATTCTATACATGTCCCAACTTTTTTTACATCATGGAAAACATAGAAAAATGACAATATTTGTGCTATTCACTAGAATAAACTGGAGGGGATCGAGGCATCTATGCAGGAGATATATATGTATATATGGTAAATATATACACACACATCTATTTATGTGTTTGGGTGTATATTTATTATGGTATAATTACGATAAAATACAAAATACAAGGGGAGAGAACAAAACAAAATATTGACTCTATTTGAATAAATATTAAATTGTATAAAATCCCCAAATAATATCTTTTAAACTTGAACTTGCTTCTCTAAATGTAAATTTTATTTTTTATTTTTTTAAGTTCATTTATTTTGAGAGAGACAGCACAAGTGGGAGATGGGCAGAGAAAGGTGAAGAGAGAGACTCCCAAGCAGGCCCCGTGCTGGCAGCACAGAGCCCAACGCGGGGCTCAAACCCACGAACCATGAGATCATGAGATCATGACCTGAGCCACAACCAAGAGTCAGAAGGGGCGCCTGGGTGGCTCAGTCAGTAAGCGTCTGCCTTAGCTCAGGTCATGATCTCACGGCTCGTGAGTTTGAGCCCCACATCGGGCTCTGTGCTGACAGCTCGGAGCCTGGAGCCTGCTTCGGATTCTGTGTCTCTCTCTTTGCTCCTCCCCCACTCACACTCTGTCTCTCAAAAATAAACAAACATTGGGGTGCCTGGGTGGCTCAGTTGGTTAAGCGGCCGACTTCGGCTCAGGTCATGATCTCACGGTCTGTGAGTTCCAGCCCCGCATCGGGCTCTCTGCTGACAGCTCAGAGCCTGGAGCCTGTTTCAGATTCTGTGTCTCCCTCTCTCTGACCCTCCCCCATTCATGCTCTGTCTCTCTCTGTCTCAAAAATAAATAAACGTTAAAAAAATTTTAAGAAAAAAATAAATAAACATTAAAATAAAAAAAAGAGTCAGATGCTTAACTGGCTGAGCCACCCAGACAGCGCTAAATGTAAATATTAGGTTTAAATTTGAAATGGCCATACAAATTTCCTGACTTTTTAGCAATTATTTCTTTAAACTTTTTTTTTTTTTGGAGTTTGTTTATTTATTCATTTTTAAGTACTCTCTACACCCAACATGGGGCTCAAACTCATGGCCCCAAGATCAAGGGTTGCATGCTCTTTCACCTGAGCCAGCCAGATACCCCCTTTTTTTGTAAAGGTTATTGGTAAGTAATGAATTCTTAGTAGCTCTCATCAATGAGAAATTTAGAAGGTAATAACCTTTCAGTGTTTACTGAAATTTTATCTAATGACTCTTTAACGGTTTTCTTATCTTTCATTAACAAACATAACATGGAAGTGTCCTGTGATAATCCCAGTGAACTTTGAGTCCAAATGAACTTTGAGACGTTAAGTATACCAAAATATCGATGAGTTCTAATTTGCATGATTTGAGCAGTCCACCTGCAACCCACCTGGACGTCAAGAACTCACCAGACACGTGGAATTAATTTGAAGACTGAGATTTGGGGCTGCTGTCTGGGGCTATTCCTTGGAGCTACACCCACCAGGAGCCCCTGTCCTATCTCCTTGGGTCTCTCCCCTGCTAGTTGCACCTTAGGATGCCTGCCATGCTCCCTGGGCATCGAAAGAACATAAATATCTCCGGCAGCATCTAGGGCCCCTGCCCACAGTGTGCAGCAATGTGCCCTTTGACTAAATTTTCTGCCATTTAGGGTGAAGAAGAGCTGAAAGATGCCCACCACGCTCATCATCTGTGCATCCCATTAGACTTTAGTCCGTACCAGTTACCCTCAGAGGACCTCAAAGAAGGTTGCTCGGCTACAGGCAACTGGCCTGTGGGCTCTGCCCACAGCTCATCCTGAAGGCTCAATGGATCATAGCTGTAGGCATACCTATAGCACATTCACAGAACCCAGTTGGGAAATCTGCCTTAGGCTATGAATTACCCCTTTTCACTCCCCTATTTTCTTTCAACTCTTCTTTATTGGCTCTTCCCCTTTAACAATTATAGTTAAGTCTCTATGGAATTCAAAGAAAAAACATAAACTAACCTTCATCTACTCTATATTTTCCCTTTAGCTACCACTCTAGGACTTCTTTCACTCAACAACTAAGGTTTGGGAAAGCAGAGTCACACTTTTTTCCATATTATTCCCACTCTTTCCTAAACCCACTGCTATCTAGGTATGACACTGCTTTTTGCAAAAGTTATAAATAACCTTGTTGCTGCACTTAATGGATAGTTCTCAGTCTTTATCAGCATTTGACATGAGTGACTATTCCTTCCTTCTTGGAACATTCTCTTCCTTTGGCTTCTATTACATTGCATTTTGAGCAATAAATAGGTGTTGAACGCTGGAGAGTCTATGGTGAACAAATAAGACACGATCTCTACCCTCATGGAGCAAAAATGGAAATATGTTCAACAATAATTGTGATTATGGAATTTCAAGAGTTCATCTGAGAAGACAAACTTTTTCTTGACACTGAAATTAAGGAGGAATTTATTACATGGGTTTCATGTATTTTTTCATTTTTATTTTATTTTAATTATTTTTTTTAATGTTTATTCATTTTTGAGAGACAGAGCATGAGCGGGGAAGGGGCAGAGAGAGAGGGCGACACAGAATCTGAAGCAGGCTCCAGGCTCTGAACTCTCAGCACAGAGCCCAATGCGGGGCTCGAACTCACAGACTGTGAGATCATGACCTGAGCTGAAGTCGGACGCTCAACCGACTGAGCCACCCAGGCGCCCCTTTTCATTTTTATTTTAGAGAGAGAGAGCACACACACAAGTGGGGGGGGAGGGGCAGAGGGGAGGGAGAGAGAGAGAGAGAGAGAGATTGGGAATAAGCATTTCCATGCTGAGTGCAGAGCCTCATGTGGGGCTTGATCCCATGACACTGGGATCATAACTTGAGCCAAAATCAAGAGTTGGATGCTTAACTGACTTAGCCACCAGGGGCCCCCGTGGATTTCATTTTTATGAACTAATGACCACCCTCAACAATTCTTTTATAATTAATTATTTTTTTATTTTTTTAATGTCTATTTATTTTTGAGAGAGAGAGACAGAGGGTGAGTGGGGCAGGGGCAGAGAGAGAGGGAGACACAGAATCTGAAGCAGGCTCCAGGCTCTGAGCTGTCAGCACAGAACCAGACACAGGCTCAAACTCACAAACTGCGAGATCATGACCTAAGCCAAAGTTGGACGCCTAACCGACTGGGCCACCCAGGCGCCCCTTAATTTTT
Organism: Acinonyx jubatus; assembly: GCF_027475565.1. Classification (NCBI taxonomy): domain Eukaryota; kingdom Metazoa; phylum Chordata; class Mammalia; order Carnivora; family Felidae; genus Acinonyx; species Acinonyx jubatus. The sequence continues at coordinate 160,895,489 of NC_069382.1, read as the reverse complement.
TTAAGTTATGTCTAACAAGCAAACATTCTTATGGTGACATTTCATTAGACCTTAGTGCAGGTATTTTGAAGTGACTTGACTTAATTTAATCCAAACAAACTTATTTCTGGTGATCTCACAGTTCAAAATTAAAGCACCAAAATTCTGAATTTGCTAATAAATCCTGTAGCCTCTATCAATTGTGAGTCAACTTCTAGTACGACTTTGGATTTTACCCAATTTATGCTTGAATTCTTTGGTTGTTGCATCACCCGTTACAAATAGACCTAATAACTTCTAAATGCCAGCACAGAAAATGACAGTTTAGCTTGAATACTTAAAATCTTAATTTGCTACCACAGAAAGAGCACCATACCTTTCATCAGCAGAAATCCAATTTATCAGTTGATTTGATTGCTGAGAAATATGTGGGCAATAGGACATATACTTACCAAAATACCATGTGCCCTGTGTTAGGCTTGCCTCAGTAAATACAAAGAAAATGATGTAACTGGATTCTGGGATCTTACAATCTAGTCAGAAAGCAAAGATCAGATTTTGCTTTAGCATAAAGCTCATTCAGTATGTCTTCTAATTTGTTTCTTTTCTTATAAAAATGTACTCAACAGGGGCGCCTGGGTGGCTCAGTCGGTTGAGCGTCCGACTTCAGCTCAGGTCATGATCTCACATGATTTGTGGGTTCAAGCCCCACATTGGGCTCTGTGCTGACAGCTCAGAGCCTGGAGCCTGTTTCAGATTCTGTGTCTCCCTCTCTCTCTGTCCCTCCTCTGCCCACACCCTGTCTCTCTCTCTGTCTCTCAAAAATAAATAAACATTAAAAAAATTTTTTTAAATGTACTCAACAAATTCATTAAAGAAATATTTATTGATTTCATACTATGTGCCAATCATTTTGGTGTCCATCAGGCTCCTACTCTCATAGATCTTTTATTTTAGTAAGTGGAGAGAGAAAAGCAATAAAAAAACAAATAATTATTTTATATCATAAGTGCTATGAAAATAAATATGGTAGCAGGGAGTGACTGGGGTTCTATTTTAATAACCAAAGAAAGCGTGTTTGATGTGGTGACATCAGCTTCGATCTAAGAAGCCATGTGAACACCTGGAAGAACAGTGTTCTAGAAGAGAGAACAGCAAGTACAAACCCCCTGGGCCTACTCTCCGCTTAGCATTGTCCCAGAAACAAAATGAGTATTAATTGTTAATATTGAATATCTTAGGAATATACTTGGAAGTGTATAGATTCACAGTAAAGGTCTCTGTCCCAAAAGAGTTCCGTTAACAGAGACAGACAAGCAAAAAAATCACAATACAAAACAGATCTACGTTGGAATGATGGAAGTATGTACAAAGAAAAGAGGTGCTAAGGAGGAGGAGTGATTCTCTGTGGTGTGCTTCAGGGAAGGCTTTATAAAGGAAGCAATGTAAAAGCAGGATTTTGAAATACCAACAGGGTGGACCAGGCAGGGGAGAGGGTTAAGTTAGGGGGAACAGCATACAGGGACTGTGAGTGCAAAAGGCCACAGCCTTGCTTCTTTCTTTCTTTCTTTCTTTCTTTCTTTCTTTCTTTCTTTCTTTCTCTCTTTCTTTTTTTTATGTGTATTTATTTATTTGAGAAAGAGGGAAACAGAGCATGAGTGGGAGAAGGGCAGAGAGAGAGGAGGGCACAGAATCCAAAGCAGGCTCCTGGCTCTGAACTGGAAGCACAGAGCCCCACGCGGGGCTGGAACCGTTAGATCATGACCTGAGCCAAAGTCGGGCTTAATGGACTGAGCCAACCAGGCGCCCCAGGCTGTTTCTTATTGAACACTGCAACAGAAGAGAGGCTCAAGAGGACAGAGGCCCAGTCATGACGGGCCTTATACTCCGTGCATGACGGGAGCCATCAAAAGGTTCTAAAGAAGGAACCACAGGTTTGTGTTTTAGATGGATCACAGTAGGCTGTCTCTCTTAAATATTCCTGTGGGAGAATAAATATAGGGCAGCTCTACAGGCAGTGGAAAGGGTGAAATGAGGACAGTGGCAGAGGGTTTCAGAAAGGTAAGAAACCAGAGGTTGTTCGGAGTTGATGAAACAAGAACAGGTAGAGTTAATTGTTCTCTGTCGAGTCACCGGGAACTTTCAGCATCTGGCTCACAGTAGGCACCCAGTAAATATTTGTTAAAATGAATACATGAATGAATGTCGCCTGTCCGGTGAACAGAAGTCACGAGCCCCCCAGAGACTCTTCCATTAATAGAGAACCGTTGGGTGCTTGTCTGCTTTCAGACGTGTTGCTTTAATCCTAACGACCCTAGGAGATGGGTGTAATTTCCACTTTTCAGATGAGAAAAATCTGAGGCTCAAAGAGGTACTGTACCACGCCCCAGGTTCTAGAACTAGTCGGCAGCTGAGCTCAAAACACCAAGACACATAGCCAAGTACGCATGCTTAATAATTACTTTCCACCACTTTCAAAGAATGAAATAAATTGTGTAAAGCCCCAAACCAGAGAAATCCAAGAAAAATCGGTTATCTCAACTAGGGGATAAGAAGGTGTTCCTGAACTTTCCCGTCAGCCGGTCACCGGAAGATGACAGGTGCGTCACAGGAGCCTGAGGCCCAACGTCCCGCGGCAGTCAGGAAGGGGGCGGGGCGGGACTCCTGACCCGCAGTGGTGGCGCGCGCAGCCGCACTGTAGCTCGCGAGCGCCGCGGCCTGGGGGTGAAGGGAGGAGGGACTAGCAGAGGGGGCGGTGCCGACAGGCGCCCGCACCGGCGTCTACTCCGAAGCAGCTAGCATTTGGATGCCGCAGGGGGGGGGTCTTGACGTCATTTCCTTCCGCAGGTCGCCAGTGCTTCCGGGTCGCGGTCATTTTGATCCCGTATTTGGGTGACTTCTTGGAGGCCAAGTTGCTGTCTGCTCCCCACCCCCAACTCTGCTGCGGTGCAGCCCCGCGCGCCTTCCCCTCTCTTGGCCTTTCCAGGCCTTCTGCCCCCGATCGCCCGGACTCGCCGCGCCGTCGCTCGCCGCTGTCGTCAGGAGGTGGGTGAGGTGACGCAAAGAGCCCCCATGCCGCCCCAACCTGCCCACTCACCACCTCCGCGCGGCCAGCCGCTATCCTGCACCTTCCGCCATTTTCCCGCCTGCGAGGGTTGGCGGATCGCGCGTTGGCTCTCGGGCTTCGGAGTGCGGGTGCCCCGGGGAGGCGAGGGAGTGATTCGTGGTGACGAACGTGTGTACTGGGGTGTTGGCAGGTGCCAGACGTCGATAACTAATGGTGGTGCGGGGAATGGACTTATCTTTCCCTGGTATCCGTACCCCCTCTTTAAGCCTAACCTTTTACAACTTTTTCAAGCTGTTAACCCAATGTAATACCTCTATACAGTTTAGAACTTATTTACACTCCTATACCTCCCAGCACTTAACCCCAAGGGAACCAATCACAATATCAATCCCAACTTTATTGCTATACATAAACTATTCCAACTTTACACCATAATGACAATCCTTTTCTATATCCAATACTTAAACTGCATTCTATCAAATCCCACGTACGAACTTTGTCTAATCGCACACCTCAGATGCTATCCAAAACCAAAACATCCCATCTTAAAAACCTTAACCAACACCATATTATCTCCCAAAGACCCACTCAGTAACACTACACATAAATACAGAATATGTCTACATTTTACATTTATACACTGCCGACCCCAACCTAACACCAACTCCACTCATCAAACAATCCATATATTGTTTCTCTTTCCCTGAAAGTTCCCATGGACGCAAAAATAATAAATACCCACGACGATTTCCTTTATATCTTTAATAATAACACTCCGCAGAATACTGTCTATGAGTCCAGTCTTTCTGTTATGCAAGCGTCTTTAACAAACAGAAGATGGTGCCACATATTACAGCATTCCTTTACAAAATGCTGACAATAAAAAACGATATACTTTTGACCTTAATTTGACTCCTCAACTGTTCGCCTATAATTTAATAACCAAGGCACAACTGTAAATCTTACAATAATGTGAGTAGTAAAAATCACTTTTCACAATATCTATCTATATCTGTGATCTTCTCTGTACTATCTATCAGCCCACCTATTTCTCAAATTAACATTACCTATATGCAATAATAGTCAAATTATTAATAAAACACGTTTATTTCTCTGCTACATTACTCAATACTAGCTCTAGGACTACGTGTATAACATTCATTCCTATACATTTACTTTCCCACATATACCAAATCAATTGATTATAATATCCTCATCCAACCAACGTTTTTGATGCAGGAAAGATGAATGGGAGGGCTGATTTTCAAGAGCCGAATGCAGAAGTTCCAAGACCAATTCCCCGTAATTATCAATATTAAATGTTTGTATTTAGAAGCACTTTCCATGTAGAAAAGCTCCCTGCCTTGAATAATAGCAACTGGACTGGCTGCTTGAGTATGTGACCAGTGCAGTCACACACACTTGGTTGAATGATGTGTTGCCATTTGAAGTTCTTAATAATTTGAACAGTGGTTCCATATTTTCATTTTGCACTGGACCACCACATTATGTAGCTAGTCCTGATGAGTAGATAATAGCACTAACTCCTGTTTGGAGGCACAGTTTGTTAAAAGTTTACAAGCCAGTTGTTTCATTACTTCGTTTAAAAAAAAGAGTGTTTTGTTAATGTCCAGACTAAATTAAATTTTTAGGCTTAGCTTTTCCATGAGCACTTTAACGTTTGCCAATTTTCCTTGGTACAAGACATAGGGGCTGATTACATTCCAACCGAGGAAGAAAGAAGAGTCTTCGCAGAGTGCAATGATGAAAGCTTCTGGTTCAGATGTAAGTTAAATTTTCTAATCAATAAAATGTGACCTTTTTAAAAAAAAAACACCTTTTTTGTAATCTTTATTTGTTTTTGAGAGAGAGAGAGAGCGCACACGATCAAGTGGGGGAAGAACAGAGAGAGAGGGAGACACAGAATCCAAAGCAGGCTCCAGGCTCCAGGAGGTCAGACGCACAGAGCCCGACATGGGGCTCAAACTCACAAACCGTCAGATCATGACCTGAGCTGAAGTTGGATGCTTAACTGACTGAGCCACCCAGGCGCCCCATGACCTTTTTTTTAATGTTTATTTATTTTGAGAGAGAATGCGTGTGCACACACGAGTGTAGGGGGCAGAGAGAGAGAGAGAGAGAGAATTCCAAGCCCTTCTGTGCTGCCAGTGTAGAGCCAGGGGCTGGGCTCAATCTCATGAACCTGGAACCGAAATCAAGAGTTGGACACTTAACCAACTGGGCCACCTGGGCGACCCCAAAATTTGACTTTTAGTACCTGAAATTATTTTGACTTCATATGGAAAAAATTGGCATGCTTTTGGTATGGTATGATTATTGCTAAAAGAGGTTGATTAAAGAAAATGAATTGTGTATGTTTAAAGTAATAATGTTTAGAAAGTTTATTCAAAACTATGAGTTGATTCTGTTGGTGACGATAATAGCTAGCATTTACTGAGTGTACATGGATTATATAAAAACAACCCAGTAAGATTGATAACTATTACCCTCACCTTACAGATGAAGAAATTAAGATTGAGAGATGTTAAATGAATTACCCAGTGTTACACAGCTGATCAGTTGTTATGTCTGGACTTGAAGCCAGGTCTGTCTGAGACAGAAGCTTGGGATTTTAACTCTTAAGATTCCTAACTTACATGATAAAACCTAGTCAGTTTCCACTTTATCATTCTGAAATGCTGTCACACTACTAGCGGATTTTTGACTAGAGACCTTATACGTGAGGATTTTGTTTTTTAAATACAGGGATTATACAGGGCGCCTGGGTGGCTCAGTCCATTGGGTGGCGACTTTGGCTCAGGTCATGATGTCATGGTTTGCGGGTTTGAGCCCCGTGTCGGGCTCTGTGTTAACAGCTCAGAGCCTGGAGCCTGCTTCCGGTTCTGTCTCCCTCCCTCTCTGCCCCTCCCCTACTTCAGTACTCTCTCTCTCTGTCTCTTTCTCTTTCTCAAATACCAACATTTAAAAAAATAATAAATAAATAAATAAATACAGGGATTATGTTGAAAGCGACAAAACAGAATCTTACTTTGGAACAGAATCCTAGAGTTGCTTCATCTGGTTACTGAAGTCCTTTCAGATAAAGTAATTCTACCAAAAAAGTAGAAGGGAATTCTAGAAAGGGAGGTAACTTAAATAATTAAAGAAGATGTATATTTTCACCAGTTGGCCTGGCATTTAAATTTTATGAGACCTAGTCTTTGTCCTAAAGTAGTTTTTTTTGTTGTAATTGAGACAATGATAGCACATGAAACACTTAGGGATAGATTAAGTACATGATGACTGTAGGAATTTTAAAAAATGACTGTAGGAATTTTAAAAAGGGATGAATTAATTGGAGTTGATTTAACTAAAAAAGGCCTTAGTAAACAAATGAGTCTTAACAACTAATAAGACTTGAGGTAAATGAAGAAGAATGTTGGAGGAACATTTAGATGAAAGGAATAGTGAACAAAGGCAGAGTCTACAATAACTTGATCTCTATTGGAGACTTGAGGTTGAACTGATTGGAATAGAGATCTTTTGCTGGGGATAGAAAATGAACATAATACCAAGAAGTTAAAGATTTGGTTCATTATATTCTTTCGGTTTTAGGGCCAAGGGGTTGGTTTGTAAGTTTTTTTAAATTATTTTTTTATTTAATTTATGTTTTTAGTTTACATCCAAGTTAGTTAGCATATAGTGCAACAATGATTTCAGGAGCAGGTTCCTTAATGCCCCTTACCATTTAGCCCATCCCCCTCCCACAACCCCTCCAGTAACCCTCTGTTTGTTCTCCATATTTAAGAGTCATCTTATGTTTTGTTCCCCTCCCTGTTTTTATATTATTTTTGCTTCTCTTCCCTTATGTTCATCTGGTTTGTAAATTTTTAAAAGGAAGATTAGGTACCAGGGTTGCAGGACAGGTTAGAAGGATAAGTTGTACTTTGTGAAATCTGTTACGAGCTTTTGAAATTGTATCAGACGTACGGTCAGTGAGGAGATGTCATTGATTGTGTTGTCATTTGGACTAGGGCAGGTGGGATGGCATTGGAAGATTTTTTAAGTTTATTTATTTATTTTGAGAGAGAGAGAGGGAGAATCCCAAGCAGTCTGCGCTGTCAGCTTGGAGCCTGATGTGGGGCTCGAACTCCCAAACTATGAGATCATGACAAGTCAAAATCAGTAGTTGATGACCAAGCCACCCAGGTGCCCCCTGGAAGATTTTTTTTTTTAAAGGATACATAACATAGTTTTTAAACAAACTGACAATAGGGTGTATTAACTTCAGATGTCCAAATTAGGAGACCAACTAATGATGGCATTACTGATTAAAAAGTAGTTTGAGAGAGTTCCTGTTGGAAGGAGGAATCAAATTTAGTTGCACTTTGATTTCCTGCTGTAACATTTGATTGTGGAAGATCTGTAAGCAACTAGAGAGAAGCAAAGGAGTATGTGAGAAATTAGGGTTTGAGGTGTGTTATATTAGTGAATTCAAGGAATTAAGTATAGAAATAAAAGAGTAAAACTGATAATAGTACCTGTCATGTAGTTAATATGTAGGAATGGAAGAATACATGATCAATTTGGGTAGTACCCATGGGTAAGGGAACAAGTGGTGGTAAAAGAATTAACAAAGACCAAGAAGATAATAGGAGCTCTCATAATCTTGTGCCTTTTGTCTTCAGTCTAATATTCAGAGACTTACAGAGCTTTCAAGCTAGAAAGAACCTGAGTAAGAATTAGATGATGATACATCTGCAGATGAGAAGAATTGTTTTAGATTCATTGTCATCATGGATCAAAGACTTGTAAAACGTTTTCACGGCTCATAGTTTGGGAATAATTTCTCTGGGAACATAATTGTACTCTGGCAACATATATTTTATCTTTGTAGATTGCATACAGTAGATAAAGTGATCTGTTTTCAAGTCTGTTGTTGACACAGAATTAAGGAAAAGACCAGTCTGGTACATGGGGGTTTGAGATCATTGTAATGTTAGGCTCATGGCCACATGGCTACTACGGTGTCTAGATAGATTTCTGGATGATAAATTCATGTTCCTGTACAAGTTTAACATTCTAAATAGCTCTAACAGCATTATGCTGAAAGTATTGAAGAACAGTGATCAATAGGCAGAGTACTCATATATGCCTGGCTGTTAAAAGTAGGGCATGTAGTGTATTAATAATAGAAGCCTCAGTAATTAATTCTGTGTATTAAAACAGATTAATCACAGGGTGCCTGGCCAGCTCTGTTGGTAGATAGAACACGTGACTCTTGATCTCAGGGTTTTGAGTTTGAGCCCCATGTTGGGTGTAGAGACTACTTAAAAATAAAATCTTAAAAAAAAAACCCAGTAATCACAAGTTAGCATGTAGTAAGGAGAGGCTAAGAAAAAAACCCAGCTCGTTAGTTATATACCATATACGAGTTACTGGGAAATTACTGAATAATTTATATTAGTACATTAATAATGATTATTTTTAAAACAGAGATAGGCTAGGTGTTGCATATTGTAATAACATCAAATATAGAAAACAGAACCTTGGCTGTAGCCACAGATGATAGGCAATTCAGTGTACAATTACCAGGAGAACTAACAGTCATGCATCAGGGAGTTTTGTACATTAACATTTGTATCTTCATATAAGGACGTGTGTGTTTAACATATGTTAAATATGCAATATGTGATGTTGTTAACATATAAATGAATGCACGGAATCCGTGTTACTTTGGGGAGTATCATCTTATGTCCAGTGATTTTTTTAAAAAAGGTGTGATGAAAACAGGAATGGGTAGAAAAAGTACTTACTAAGGTAATTTTTACATAATTTTTAGATCAATTAAATATATTCATCTTGGTTTAAAATTAGATTTGGTCTAGGGGTCATTTTAAAGTATAGCTATGAAGGGATCTTACTTCTAGTTGCTTGACATGGTGGCCCTATGCACTAACAAAAAATGGCTATACCCCTGCGCAAACATACAGGTAATGAAAGAATATACATAAGAGGGTCAGTTTAGTGTGTATTACATGTTACAGTAGTTCTAAGTCTCTGGTATTATTGAAAAGATGTATGAATTCCTACTGGTTTTATGCATCATTTATGGATTTTGTGGATCATATACATGTGTTCTACTGGTTTTCTAATGAAACAGTATAGTGAATGATGAGTATAGACTTTGGTCCCTTGTCTGGATCCAAATCCCAGCCCCATCACTTATTTATTAGCTATGAGATTTTGGGCAAGTACCTGATGCCTGTATGCCTCAGTTTCCTTATCTGTGAAATGGGGATAACAACTCATTTCATGGGATTATTATGGGGATTAATTCAATTTATTTTGTAGGTGTTTTCTTTATTAAATGGTTAATGCTACTGTGATTAATGAAATAAAAGGTTCAGTTGGGTACTGTTATGAATTTAGTGTGGCATTTTGCTATTGTAAGAGGAGAATAGTTTAAGGAATTTTAGGAGTCCTTGTATTGGATATGGTTGGGACTGTGGTCATAATGCAGAATAGCTTTCAGTCAGCAGTATTATTCATTTGCCAAAAGAAACAGGTTATTATTATTTTTTGATGTTTAATTTTGAGAGAGAAAGCGTGTGTACAAGGGAGGGTCAGAGAGAAAGGGGGACAGAGGATCCGAAGCTGGCTCTGTGCTGACGGCAGCTGATAGCAGTAAGCCTGATGTGAGGCTCCAGCTCACAAACCTTGTGAGTTCATGACCTGAGCCAGTCAAGACTTTGAACTGACTGAGCCACCCAGCTGCCACTTGACACAATAGAGCAGACAGAGTTGCGGGAGTTGAGGGAACCATAGTCTGAGGGCCAGATCTTGAAATAGGAGTCATGTACCGCAGTGGAATAAGGCCATGGACCAGGGAGCCAAGAGACTTGGGTTTTAGTTTCAGCTCTACCACAAACTACCTATCTGTGTTGCTTTGGGCACATGACTTACTCTTTCTGAGTATCCCTTTACTCCAGTTAAAGACTAGAAATCTCTGAAGTCTGTTTCAGTTTACCGTTCCCTTTTACTGTGACAGAATACGTGAATTAGACCTTAATTCTTTTTTTTTTAAATTTTTTGAATTATTTTTGAGAGAGAGAGAGAGATACTGAGCGTGAGTGGGGGAGGGGCAGAGAGCGTGAGACATAGAGTCCAAAGCAGGCTCCAGGCTCCGAGCTGTCAGCACAGAGGCTCAAATTTGTGGGGCTCAAATTTGTGAACCACAAGATCATGACCTGGGCCAAAGTCAGACGCTCAACCAACTGAGCCCTCTAGGTGCCCGTCTTTTTTTTTTTTTTTTTTTTTTAAGTTTATTTATTTTGAGAGAGGGAGAGTGTGAGTTTGCACTAGCAGGGGAGGGACAGAGAGAGAGGGAGAGAGAATCCCAAGCAGCTTCCAAGCTGCCAGTGCAGAGCCCAACATGGGGCTTGATCTCACCAATGATGTGAAATCGAGTCAGACTCTTAACCCACTGAGCCACACAGGCGCTCCAGAGAGACCTTAGTTCTAAACCATTATCCTTTATAACATTAAAAGAAGTTAAGAGATTTATGCAAAGACATAGTGGTGAATGGCAAAACTAGTACTAGAATCTTTTTTTTTTTTTTTAACATTTATTTAGTTTTGAGAGAGAGCACAAGACGGGGAGGGGCAGAGAGAGAATGAGACACAATCCTAAGCAGGCTCCAGGCTCTGAGCTGTTAGCACAGAGTCCATCGCGGGGCTTGAACTCACAAAGTGTGGGATCATGACCTGAACCGATGTTGGATGCTTAGCCGACTAAGCCACCCAGGCGCCCCAGTACTAGAATCTTCTTAACCAAACTTACTCTTTGCATTATAACATGTTGGCCTAAGGACAGTGAAATGGGGATAGCATTGTCTTCTGTAGAGACGGCCAACTGACTCAACACTTTTTATTCTTCTATGATTCTTGAATCCTTCATGTTGCAATACTTGAATCAAGCTGAGGGAAAAGAATGATTACAGATTGTACTGATGCTATAATTAAAACGGACTTATCTTTCAAAAAACTTTAAATGAAAATACCTGAAGGTATTTTAATGAATCTTAAAGCATTTTTCTAGCAAAGGTGAAATCCATTTGTAAGTAGTAGACTAGGGATTCAAACCTTAGGGTTCCTGCAGATTGTTTCTGATTGCAAAGCTAATGTCCTCTTCTAACTTTATGGATTTTAATCATGCAATCTCTAATAATTTGAACATCTTAATTACCTTAGTTCTTAAATTGTTCATGTATTCTAGATCAGAGTTGAACAAACCATAGCCTAAAAGGGCCAACTCTGTTTTTGTATGGCTCTGGGCTGAGAATAGTTTTTATGTGTTTAGTTTTAAATAGTTGAAAAAAAAGAAAAGAATATTTTGTTACATGTGAAAATTACATGAAATTTATGTTTTTGCTCCATAAATAATGTTTTAGTGGACTACATCTGTGTTCATTTGTTTAGTATTGTCTTGGTGCTTTTGCTTTAAAAGTTGAGTAGATGGGACAGAGAGACCTGGGGCCCACAAAACCTAAAATATTTACCTCTGGCTCTTTACAGAATGTTTCCCAGCCCCTGGTCTGGAACTGTGCTGTTCAAGGTAGCAGCCACATGTAGCTATTTAAATTTAAAATAACAGAAAGGATACAAGGCAAAATCAACAAAAGGAAAGGAATATGGGGTGAACTCCAGAGGAGACCAGGGGTACCAGGCCAAGGCTTCCAAGGCTCCTCTGATAGTGGAGTCACACACTAAAGGGCATGTAAGTTTCTCCACCTAGGAGTTGGGATAACACGAATTACCTGTCGAGGAATCTCAATAGACTCAGTGCCTGGGGTTTTTACTGGGGGCTGGTCACACACACACACCCTCAGTCTAGAAGGTACCAAAATTTCAGAGTCTCATAAGGAAAGCAAGTGTATTTGCATTAGCAGTTTAGGTGCAGTGAGCCACTTACTATTCAGGTAAAGTTTTAGATCACTCACAGGGAACTGTTTACCAGTTAGATTCCCACGTATCAGCTAAGGACCTTATAAGGAGGTCTTCTTAAGAGTATCAGTCTCAGGGCGCCTGGGTGGCTCCCGTTGGTTAAGTGTCCGACTGCTCACATCATGATCTCGAGGTTCATGAGTTCCAGCCCACATGTGGCTCTGTGCTGACCACTTGGAGCCTGGAGCCTGCTTCAGTTTCTATGTCTCTCTTTCTGCCCCTCCCCAGCTCACACTGTCCGTCTCTCTCTCAAAAATCAATAAAACATAAAAAACATTTTTTTAATAAATACATAAATGAAAAAGGATAGTCTTAGGGTTCCTATTTTAAACCTTTTCCGCACACTAACTGGAAAACATGGATACAGGCTATTCCCATCATCACAGACAATTCTGTTGGGTAGTGCTGGTGTTGAAAACAGTGATTTTTAAATTATGAGCTCCTTTGAGATTCTAATGGAGAGCTTTGGATTTTTCAGCCTGGATTCATACGCGTATATATACATATATAGATACTTTTTTTTTAATGTAGTTGACGCTAATATTTTGTAATATATAATATTTCATGTAGTTTTAAAGAATTCACTGGTTTAGAAGAAAAATCTATGCTTGTTCTTGCCCCAGTCACAGTATAATTGTAGACAAATAACATTTTGTGTTTTGGTTCATGCAGCGTACTTTAGAACTTGAAAGATTGAGGTCTGGTATGAGAGACAGACTATTAGAATCTGGAACCTACCATTGAAGTAGCTGTATGGCCTTGAGCAAATTACTTAACATCTCTAAGCTTCAGTTTCCATATCTTTAAAAGGTGGTAATAAAAAGTACAGTATGTTACAGAGATAGTGAAAAGTAAGTGAGAAAATGTACGTAAGGCGCTTAGCACGGTCCATGGAGTTGAGTACTTATTCAGTAGTGGCTCTTATTTGTAATAATACTTCTTGCCTCTTGTTAATGTATTCCTTCTTACCGAATGCAGAGTTTTTAGTCACTATTTACTGTGTTGTCTTAATTGATACTAATGAATGGTTCTTTTAAAGCCGGATCTAGATGGTTCTTGATTTAGGTTCTTTTAAAGTCAAATCTAGATGGTTCTTGAATTATATTGTTTAATGTTTTGTAATATTTTCTTAAACTTAAAATGTTTCTTTTGTTTTTTTTTTTTTAATTTTTTTTTTTTCAACGTTTATTTTTTTTGGGACAGAGAGAGACAGAGCATGAACGGGGGAGGGGCAGAGAGAGAGGGAGACACAGAATCGGAAACAGGCTCCAGGCTCTGAGCCATCAGCCCAGAGCCTGACACGGGGCTCGAACTCCCAGACCGCGAGATCGTGACCTGGCTGAAGTCGGACGCTTAACCGACTGCGCCACCCAGGCACCCCTCTTTTATGTTTTTATTGACTATGTATAATACAACTTTTAAAAATGGAAAAATCTTTTTTTAAAGATCTTAATTGTGCAACATACTTCCTAGATGGTTTTACTGATACACATTTTTCCTAATGAACTCGGACAAAATCTGTTTTGTTGATGTTGACAAATTCTTTTTTCTCTTCTAGCTGTGCCTTTGGCTGCAACAAGTATGTTGATCACTCAAGGATTAATTAGTAAAGGTAAATATTTAAACTTCAAATTTACTTAGCATGTTATTTTCCTCATTTTTAGATAAAGTGTAATGTATTAAACATGATCACTGATACACTTCTCAGGAGAGTTATGTCTCTGTGGACCCACAGACTCAGATGTCTTGATTTGAAAATACGATGTTTTCCTTTGCTGTAGCAACATTAACAATCTACAAGAGCGAAGTAACTAAAAACCTGAAGAAGGTTTGCAAACAGCTAGAGAGACAAACCTGGTCTGGGAAAGGCCATCGACATCACTGTCACCTAGGATCTTGTTAGAAATGCAAATTCAGGGGCGCCTGGGTGGCTCAGTCCGTTGAGTGTCCAACTTTAGCTCAGGTCATGATCTTGTAGTCTGTGAGTTTGAGCCCTGCATCGGGCTGTGTGCTGACAGCTCAGAGCCTGGAGCCTGCTTCGGATTCTCTGTCTCCCTCTGCCTCTACCCCTGCCCTGCTTGTGCTCTGTCTCTCTCTCTCAAAAAATAAACATACAAAAAAATGTTTTTTTAAGGAAATGCAAGTTCATGGGCCCTATCCCAGACCTCCTTAATCAGAATCTCAAGGTAGGGCCCAGGTATCTGTGTTTTAACAAACTTCAGGTGATTCTTCTACACTGTCTTAAAGATCAGTGGCTCCCTAGCTCCTTGAACCAGAGCTTTGTCTTATAGTATGGAGAGGTGGGGGGACACTTTTTGTCCCAGATTCTCTTGGCGTGAATATTATGGTGCATTCATGTGTGGATATTGAGTGTAATTTTTAAGTCTTTCAGTATCCACATGTTAAAATTAAATGGTTATTACATTTATTTTGTGAACTATATATCCTTGGAATGAGGTGTCCCAGAACAGGGTAGAAAACTCTTGGAGCTTTTGAGCCTCGGTAGAGTAGGAGACTGGAGAGCTTGAAGGTTAAGGCAGAAGTGGTAGTGGTTAGGAGAATCAGATTGTACTTCCTCATTTAGACAGACCTTCTACCTTTAACAATAAAATCTCACCCCTGCTGTTTCGTTTGTTTTTGTTTGCACCTGCTTGGCTTGGTATATGTGCTGCTGAAGCCAACACCCTGCTTGACTTAGAAATGCCTTGCTCCTACACATTACTAATGATACAGCTAACTGAAGCAGAAATTCCCTTGTTTTAGTTGCAGATATTTCATGATAGAACTGCTTCTGGATACGGTGAATCCCACTGAAACTGTTAGAACCTGTAACTTAGGCACATTTTTCTTACAGCTAAAATCTTCCTGGATTCTTAGTCACCATTTGGTGATTAATTATTTGACTTGTCATCAGTGGCAGTTTGTGCCTCTGTGGATTCATTTGCAAAAGTCATACCATAATCAAGAGTATTGTTCCAGAATCTGCCTTTGTAATTGTCTTTAATGTCTGAGCCTGGAGCCTTACAGTAGAATTCCATTATCCATTTTTTAGAAAGATTGAATTGCTGAAAATGATTTAACTTAGTTTATGGAATCATGTTTATTATATAATATGTGTAATAACTGTCAGAGTTTGTTGTTACTCTTAGGGTTTTGATAATTTGGAATAAAAAATATAAAAAACAACATTGAATGATATATTACTCAGGTAACTTTCCCAGGATTAAGATGTTTTATTATTGTTGTATTAAAGGTTTGGGGCGCCTGGGTGGCGCAGTCGGTTAAGCGTCTGACTTCAGCCAGGTCACGATCTCGCGGTCCGGGAGTTCGAGCCCCGCGTCGGGCTCTGGGCTGATGGCTCAGAGCCTGGAGCCTGTTTCCGATTCTGTGTCTCCCTCTCTCTCTGCCCCTCCCCCGTTCATGCTCTGTCTCTCTCTGTCCCAAAAATAAATAAACGTTGAAAAAAAAAATTAAAAAAAAAAAAAAAGGTTTGTTTTGGGTGCAGTATTCTAATAAAAAAGTCAGTCTAAAAAAAAGAGATTGGAGGGTGCCTGGGTGGCTCAGTCGATTGAGTGTCCAACTTCCACTCCAGTCATGATCTTCCACTCTTCCACTCCAGTTCATGAGTTCAAGCCCCATGTTGGGCTCTCTGCTGTCAGCACAGAGCTTGCCTCAGATCCTCATCTCCCTGTTTCTCAGCACCTCCCCTGGTTGCGCTCGTTCTCTCTCAAAAATAAACGTTAATAAATAAATTATTTAAAAGAAAAGAAAGAAATTGGAAAAGACTTTAGGAAAAGAATCCAAAATCCATCACAACATTTTGCATTTAATCAAAATACCTAACGTTTTGTATTTGCTTTCATCCACAGTGTCATACTCCACGTAGTCTTAGCTGCTCCATCACTACTCAGTCTCTTTCTATGAAAACATTTAAACATGTCCAGGTCTGTTTTAACGTGAGAACACGAAAAAGAAAAACCTTTCCTCCTGTCCCTTTCCAACTCTCCCCAGCTGTCTCGCATTTGAAGCCAGACTTCATGAAGGAGCACTTCACTTTTAACTTCTTTTAACCCATTGCAAAACCCATGTGTCAAAAAATTCTGCATATGTCCCAACATTTACCAAAACTTTTAAGTTTATTTATTTTGGAAGAGAGAGAGAATCCCAAGCAGCCTCCATGCTGTCAGCACAGAGCCCAGCGTGGGGCCCAGTCCAAGAGCCGAGAGATCATGACCTGAGCCAAAATCAAGAGTTGGACACTTAACCGACCAAGCCACCCAGGTGCCCCTGACATTTACCAAAACTTTGAACCGTTACCAATACAACCTCCTTGTTACTTAAATTCCATGGGCAGTTTCTGTTCTTGTTGGTTATAGGACTTTAACCAGTCTTTGAAACATTCTCTCCCCTAGGCTTCTATGACAGCATATTCTGATTTTTCTCCTGCCTGTGGTACCTCCTCCATTTTTTCATGGTTTTTGGGTGTCTGATCTATACTATACACTGTTTTTAGTAGCTAGCACTAAAAGACCAAAATCTATGACCTGTTGGTACTTAATATTCTAGTGTGGGTTTTCATCCTCCACCTGTGTTCTTCAGAATTCTGCTTTGACTTTCAGTCTTCAGTCCGTATATACACTGTTAACCTGATAATAACTGGGCTTCAGAGACCGTGTATTGCTCTAAATCCCCATGATTATCCCTAGCCTAGACACCTGCTCCAGAACCATATTCTGCATATCTTTACGTGGATGGACCTCCTCACATGTTCCTCACACTGACATATTGCATCCCAAACTGAGTTCATTTCCGCGCCCCCCCCTCCGCCGAAAACCAGTTTCTCTATTTTCTCCATGTCTGAATGGTATCACTCTTCAGGACACTGAGACATTATCCTTAACTTCTACCTCTTATTTGCCTTGTGGAATAAATGTCCATTCTAGTCCAACTCTTAAATATCTCTGTGAACTGTTCACCTCCATCTGCACAGCCGCTATAATTAATGCCACCATCTGTTGTCAAGAGTGTTGAATTAACCTTCGACAAGTCTATTTGCCTCTATTCCTGCTACTTCCCTTTAGGAAACAGACTGTCTCTGGCATTGACCACTGGGCACAGTGCATGTAGTAGATACTCAGATATTTGAGTGGATAAATAAGACCACGCTGTATTGCCTTCATTCTCTCTCTAGACTGTAAAAACTCTGTGAGGTGGTAAAGAGAGCATCTTGTTCCTTGTTCTGTTCTACTTCCTAGTACATAGTGTCTGTTGTAAGTGGTATGTAACTATTTGGTGACAGAATGAAGGAACAACTCTTTTGTATGAAAGTGGGTATTGTTACCATCTTCCTTTTCCTCCTTATCTCACTTGTGTAACTGAGGCTGATAGCATAATTTAGTTCTGTTTTTATACTTTGTATATGTGAAATTATACAAGTAAGTACTCTTTTGTACACTTTTTTTCAGTGTTATAAGATTTGTTTAGTGGTATATCGGAACTGGCTTATACCACCTCCAGAGAGCTGGTTGTTAAATTTTTAAGAACTTGGCAAGCCAATTTTTAAACTATTGATAGCTGACATCGGTCATGGTGCAAGCATTTATTCCACGGCAGCTGATCATTACAAATCAGGACTGGTTATTTGGAGAGCTGGTTTTCCAGCACATCGCTAGATTCACCCACATTGTTGCATGTAATTGTAGATTATATATTCTTGTTGCCATGTAGTTTTCTGCTGTGTAAATACACCACAGCAGCTTATCCATCTTGTACAGTGGCAGTTGGGTAGTTCACAGTTTTGACTATTACAAATAGTTCTCTTATGAATACAGACAGCATCTTTTGGTAGACATTTTGCTGGGTCGTAGATTATGTATATATTTAGCTTTGGTAGATAACTGCCAAACTTTCTAGATTGTTTAGACCTATTTACACTCTCACGCCAATTTATTAGTAGAGTTTTATTTGTGTCACATTACCACCAACACTTCCTATTTCCAGAATTCTGGCCATTGTGGTGAGTGAATAGTGATACTGATTGCATTGTGGTTTTAATTTGCATCTCTGATGACAAATGAAGTTGAGGACCTTTTCTTTTGTTTATAGCTCACTTGAATATATTCTTTTTTTGTGAAGTGTCTGTTCAAGTCTGTTGTCCATTTTTCCATTGCATTTTCTTTTTCTGTTGGTTTTGTGAGAGTTCTCTGTATGTTCTGAAAGTAAGTCTTTTGTCAGATACATGTATTGTGATATTATTTTTTTCCCACTGATTAACTAGTTCTCAATATGATCAAGTCTAATTTATCATATTTTTTTTATGATGAGGGTTTTTTGTGCTCTGAGATCTTTGGCTATTAAAAGGACATGAAGAGGGCCGCCTGGGTGGCTTGGTCGGTTAAGTGTCTGACTTCAGCTCAGGTCATGATCTCATGGTCCGTGAGTTCGAGCCCCGCGTCAGGCTCTGTGCTGACAGCTCAGAGCCTGGAGCCTGTTTCAGATTCTGTGTCTCCTTCTCTCTCTGCTCCTCCCCTTGTTCATGCTCTGTCTCTCTCTGTCTCAAAAATAAATAAACGTTAAAATAAATAAATAAATAAATAAATAAATAAATGGACATGAAGAATCTCTTATGCTTTTTTTCTATAAGCTTTATTTTTTTCCCACTTAAATTTTCAAGTATCTGGAATTGTTTTTGAATACAGGCATATCTTGTTTTGTTGTGCTTTGCTTTATGGCACTTCACAGATTTTACACTCTTTACAAATCTCTAAGGTTTGTGGCAACCCTGCTCTGAACAAGTCTTAGCACCATTTTTTCAAAGCATTTGCTCACTTTGTGTCTCTGACATTTTGGCAGCTCTCACAATATTTCAGATGTTCTCCTTATTGTATTTGTTGTAGTGATCTGTGATCAGTGATTACAACTCTAAAAGCTCAGACGATGGTTAGCATTTCTTAGCAATAAAGTATTTTATTTTTTAGACATAATGCTGTTGTACACTTAAGATTACAGGGGCGCCTGGGTGTCTCAGTTGGTTGAGTGTTTGACTTCAGGTCAGGTCATGATCTCTCGGTTTTTGAGTTTGAGCTCCGCGTTGGGCTCTGTGCTGACAGCTGAGAGCCTACAGCCTGTTTCAGAGTCTGTGTCTCCCCCTCTTTCTGCCCCTCCCCCATTCATGCTGTCTCTCTCAAAAATAAATAAAACATTAAAAAAAAGATTACAGTATAGCATAAATATTTTTATATGCACTGGGAAACAAAAAAAAATCATTTGACTTGCTTTTTTGCTTTTCTCGCTTTATCATGGTGCTCTTGAACTGAACCTTCAGTATTTCTGAGGTATGCCTATGTTGTATGAGGTGGGATCAAGGTACAGTTTACCCCCTTATGTTTATGAAGGTGACTCAGCACCATATTTTGAAAGAACTGTCTTTTTCACTGCGTGCAGTGTTGCCTTTTTCATAAGTGACTATGTGTGGACCTGTTTCTGGACTCTCTTCTGGTTTTGGTCGGTTTATCTGTTCTTGCGCTTAGGACAGTCTTAATTACTCTAGCTTTATCATAGATCTCGATATTTGTTGGTAGTCCGTTTTCCATTTTTTTGTTGTTTTTCAATATTGCCTTGTTCTTGTATTTCCACATGATTTTTAGAATAAGTTTTTCAACTTCTGGGAACACTGTCTTTGATTTTTAATCGGGATTGCATTGAATTTATGGAGAATTGCCATATTTACAATATTTAGTCTTTCATTTCATGGACATGGTATGTTCCTCCCTGTAGCTTTCATTTCTGTCCGTAAGTTTTGTAGTTTGCAGGGTACAAATCTTTGAAATTTTCATTAGATTACTCCTGGATCTTTGATTGTTTTGTACTTTCAAAAAGTGTGGTTCGTTTGTTTGTCTTTAGTATATAGAAATGATACATATATTTTTTTGTGTATTGACTTTGTTTCAAGTGATCTTGCTAATAAATTCACCTGTGCTAATAGATTATAGAGTCATTTGGATTTCATTTTTCTCTTAATGTTGGATTTACTTGGTTTTCTCTCTCTTTTAAAAAAAGGTTTATTTAATTTTGAGAGCGAGAACTAGTGGGGGAGAGGCAGAGTGAGGAGACAGAATCTCAGGCAGGCTCTGTCTGCACTGTCAATGCAGAGCCAGATGCAGGGCTTGAACTCAAAAACTGAGATCCTGATCTGGGCTGAATGAGTCCAGCGCTTAACCGACTGAGCACCGAGGCGCTTTGGTTTTCTGTTTTAAGTAGTTATATCTTTTTTTATTTTTAAACGTTTATTTATTTTTGAGAAAGAGAGAGAGACAGAGCATGAACGGGGGAGGGTCAGAGAGAGGGAGACACAGAATCTGAAACAGGCTCCAGGCTCTGTGCTGTCAACACAGAGCCCGACGCGGGGCTCGAACTCACGGACCGCGAGATCATGACCTGAGCTGAAGTCGGCCGCTTAACCGACTGAGCCACCCAGGCGCCCGGTAGTTATAGTCTTAGACCTCTCTGGGGTTATGGAGAGAGCTAATGTTGTCAGGTAGTATTTAAAGGTAGTCCATACTGATCTTTCCTTTTATCTTTGTGGGTTGCCCAAAGCTGCTGAGAAATAGATCTGTCTTTATACTGCAATTCCAAATTTATTATTTTGTCTCACATTAGAAGAGATGAAGATTATGATTCACAGAATAGTTTGCTTATTTGTGTCATTTTCTTACATTTAGCATAAACATTGGCATAAACCTTTTTATTTTAATAGAAAATGAAATATTCTAATTATGTAAATGTGTCTATCTCCAATAGTGTTACTCAGGAATATCTACCCTTTTATCTTCAGGAATCCTTTCAAGTCACCCCAGATATGGGTCCATCCCTAAACTTCTATGTAAGTATGAACAACCCTAGTTTTCCTTTCTAAGTAAAATAAGTAGTTTTTACCAAATGTTTTGTCTCATCTAACTCCTAGCCATTATTTGGTGTATTTGTTTTGACCAGTTTGTTTAAGCTTTTCATTAAACAGACTGACTACCTGGGCATTAAGAATCACAAGTTACTAATAGGAATTTTTTTCTTTATAATATAATAAAACTATTCCTCTTAAGTGATGTGTAAGGAGACAGTATCTTAAAATAAATTCTCTTGGTTTATGAGGAAAGAAGGTTGTCAAGTAGTGATGAACCAAAGTAAAGTGTCTTAAAATTAAGTCCAACTTTTAAAAATCTCTTTACATTTTAAAGTGTAAGCAAGCATAATTTACTTACATACTATAGTATGGTTTATAGGAAAGAAGCTAATAAATTGCTTTAAAAAAGAGCGCCTGTGGCTTTTCTATGAATCTTCCCAGGTTAGCCTCTCTTTTATATTGGAAATAAACACATAATGATGCAACACTAGCCATGTTTAGGTATCACTTCATAATTCATTATTTTAAGGGATTTGTTGCACCTAATTTTAAAAACAGTCTTATGAAATTAGCAGGTCAAATGGTAGCATTCCCATTTTACAGGAAAAGAAACGGCCTAAAATCCTTCTGATTAGGTTAGAACTCTGCTTTAATTCCACATTTCTGTTATACTTTTACCACGTCTTTCCTGTCTATATTAATAATTAGTAAAGTAGAATTTATATATCTTAAAGCAACTTTATTTTGGATTATTTTATTTTGTGAAAGTGAATTATATCTACAGACTCTGTTTGCTCTAAGGCTGATGTAATGGTACTTGTACCATTATTTCGAGAAATCTCAGTCTTCCCGTACCAACGACCTCTATTCAAGCTCACATTTCTTAACAACTTTCCTTTTAGGAAAGATTTTTATCTAAATGGACACATTGAGTCACATTTTTTGTTTGTTTTTACAAATAAGTTGCTTGTATCATGGGATATTTTGCTGGAAAGCTTTCTTACGTGAAAACTTGCCAAGAGAAGTTCAAGAATCTTGAGAATTCCCCTCTTGGAGAAGCTTTACGCTCAGGACAAGCACGGCGATCTTCACCATCTGGGTAGGCCAAACTCTGATTTTTATTAAAGGTTTTTAATTTTAGCTAAAAAAAATTGTAATTGGATATTGCCATAATTGAGGGCATGAAACATTGCCTAACCTGGAGGACCATTGGAAACTTGCCATATTCCAGCAAGCTAAAACTATTTCTGTTTTACTTGGAGTAAAATTTGTCTGCTTTTGTTTTTATTTGTGTTTTTTTTTTAATTTTATTTATTTATTTGAGTAAACTCTACACTCAACATGGGGCTTGAACTTATGACCCCAAGATCAAGAGTCTCATGGCTTTACCAACTAAGCCAGCCAGGCACCCCTACCTTTGTGTTAAATAGAGAGTTGCATCCTATCGGGAATGCTAATCCCAGAATAAAGGATTTTAATTTGGCAAACACTTTTGATTACTATATTTTGGACTTTTCTTTTGAATACCCAAATTTCATCAGTCCCATCTCTTAATCCTTCTGTTGTTATGTATGTACATTCTCCAAATTTTTGTTTTAATTATGTTAGTATAAATAAATGAATCCTGTCCATCTGGATAGGTAGATCAATCATGCAATTAAGTAGATTTAATAGATAAATTGTTATAAATGATAAAGTCCATGAATGCTAGTAATCCTTACGTATCTGCCTTAGCTAAATAGTGTTTATGGCCTGCTAGCTATGGAAGTAACTTCCCAATTAATGTGGGAACTGGACATACTGGACATATTTCTGATTTGAAGTACTTTTTTTCTAAGAACTTTAAACACATTAAAAATGATCTCTGAAGCTTAGGGATTAGAATATTGACTAATGCACTTTTCCATATTAAGAGTGACATTTTTAAGCTGTATAAATGGGTCAGAACATATTTTTAAGGTTTTTGTGGTGGAGAGAAAGACTTCATTTTGCTATCATAAATGACCATGTTAAAATTACACGATTCCTTTAGAAAATAAGATAACTAGTTTTTATATGTTGACACACTTCTTAGGGTGTAGACAGTAACTTGTGTTTCTTATACAATATGAATTACAGGCACTATTCTCAGAAGTCAAAATATGACTCAAATGTGAGTGGTCATTCATCTTTTGTGACATCTCCAGCAGCAGACAACATAGAAAAAGACATGCTTCCTCATTATGAGCCAATTCCATTCAGTGCTTCTATGAATGAATCTACTCCCACTGGTATTACTGATCATATTGCCCAAGGTAGAAACTTCTCTTGAAATGAATTTCAACATTTTATGGTCCAACGTATGTATAAACTTTATTTGATCACCTTTTCTGCTGGATATCACCTGTATGTTCCACCACCACCCTAAACTCAGCATGTTTGTTGTGCATTTGTTTCTTCCTTCATTCTACGTTTTGTGACGTCCAGTAGATGTCAGGCACTCAGCTAGGTATGGAAGAAGTGTAGATGAATAAGACGTGGTCCTTGTCCCTGAGAAATTCTCTTAGACTGTTAGAAGGTACAGAAATATAAGGAAAAATTACTAATGTGTCCCATTAATTGAAAATACTAACAAACTTTAGTGATCTAGCAAAGAAGAAGTGCTAAATTGGACCTCAGGGAGGCTTCAAAGAAGTTATACTTGTTAGGCTGGTCTTAAAGGCTTTCAGCATTTTGTCTATAATGTGAGAAAAATAATAATTACCTGCCTTACAGAACTGTTGTCAAGTGAGAAAATCCATGTGAAAATGCTTTGTGAAGTTTGTGTAAATACTAGCTTTGAAGATCACAGAATGTAAGTGAAACACCATCAACTTTGGATTAAGGCCTGGATTTGAATGATTGACATTGGCTAGCTATGTGACTTTAGGCAAGTAACTAATTTGTGATTCCTTCAGTTTCTTGATCTCCTGAATGGAGATAATAATACCTCTCTTAAAGAGCTTTTGGAATCAGATGAAATAATCAGAGGTAATGCCTGGCAAGTAATGGGCTCTCAGCAGACATTCATTTCCTTCCTTCGTTCTTTCAATCTAGTTTGCGGTGAAGAGTAAAGAATTAGAAAGTACAGGTTTGCAATTCCTTAGCTAAAATCCTAAAATCCAAAAAATTCTAACAACCACAAAGCTTTATTTTTAAAAATTTTTGTTATTTATTTATTTTTCTAACTGGGGCTTGAACTCTCGACCTTGAGATCAAGAGTAACATGTTCTATGAACTGAGCCAGTCAGGCGCCCCTACAAAGCTTTTTTAGTAATTAAACTGATGATAAAATCTGACTTAATTCATTTTAGACCCTGACCTACACTGACATAAATCTATTTGTAATCTTTATCTTAAATGTGATTTTCGTGCATTTTGTTGTAGAAATATAAATGTTTGTTTATGCATTGCTGCTTCAAATCACTGAATGGATGGATAGTAAGCAATATAAGGGCCATATACTATGACATTTTTCTAAAATCTGAGAAACTGAATTTTGAAAAGTTTCTGACTATGAAGGTTTGGATAAGGGATTGTGGATAGAACGTTCTTTGAAAACGCTTCCTTTGATGCAAATACCATAAGCCAGTAACTGTAAGGAACAAACAAGGTTAAAGGAACATTTGAGCTTTTGTTGTTGAAGCTGGGACAGATTTGGGTCCATGTTTTAAGTTAAAGGGAGAGAGGGGAAACAGTGGGAAGGGAGAAGTTGATTATAAGTCAAGGTTCCAGAGGTTGTAGAAGGGGTTGTAGGTAGGTCAGAATATAAAATAGCCACTAAATACATGTAGCTATTAAATAAAATTAAATCAGAGTGCAAATTCAATTCCTCAGTTGCTTTGTAAGCATTTCAGTTCAGTAGCCACACGTGCTAGTGGCTGCTTTGTTGGAATGTGCAGATACAGAACATTCTGATCATTTCAGAGAATTACATTGGCCAGCATTGCTTTAGAGCAGGATGGGGTGGGGGTGGTGAGTATTAATTAACCTTTTGGAAAAGAAGAGACAAGAGAGAATGGAAGTTACAGTAATTAAAGACATTCGTAAGTGCGTGGAAGTTGTCGAGAGCCTTGACTTTTTTTTTTTTTTTTTTCTCCTGAATGGTTGGAAACAAAGACCTCCCAATTAGAAAGAGAAGAAGGCTGGCAGATTAGGAGAGTGGTTAGTTATTATTTTATCTTCAGAGGCAGCTGTTCTATTTCTTACTGCATCTCTCATTTTGCCAGACTCTCAAGTCCGAATCCATTCTACTTGGATTCTAGCCGTGCATCACCTCTTCCTTTGTAATGATTTTCATCTTTCCTTCCATTTGCATTAGAAAATTCCATTCCACGTTACATAATTCCTTTTCCAAATAAAAGCAAACAGACAAAATGCCCTTTGGTATCTGCCTAAGGACTACAGCAAAGCCCATATTTCAGTATGTTTTATGTCCTCCAGAACAGCCATCTCTCCATCCACTGCTCTGCTTTCTCAGCCCCTTCTCTAAATCAGGATTGCCACTCTTCGACTTCTCTCCACAGGGGCCAGTCGTGGCCTCCTCTGCTTTGCCCCAGGTGCTGTCCTTCCTTACCAGGACACTCTCCCCTTTTGTTTAAGTCCTGCCTGCCCTATTTTGTTCTGCTTTCTCTTACCAGAAATTGAGAATTATTAATCTATCAAAGTAGAAAGCACTCCTTCGTAGCTGTAAGGAGACTTATCATAGGTAGTTTATTACAGTTAGATTTAAATCAGTGCTGTTTTATATTTTATTCCTTCCAGCTCTTTATAACCTTCCCAAAGTAGTAAATCATGCTCGCTACACAATGCAGAATATTTTCATTGGGCTTTTGTGAGTGGAAAAAATTCTCCCTAATCTTCTGATTTTTGTTCCATCGTTTGCCACAATTTCAGAACAAAGAAATATTTTCTTTTTGGTGAGAAAAAGTATTAGACCTGGAAGGAACTTTAGAGATAGATAGATCATCTAGTCAAACTTGCATATTTCACAATTGAGAAAAACTAAGATTCAGAGAAGCTTAGTGATTTGCCCAAGGACATTCAGTGCTTGTCAGCTAAGTGGGAATGAGAATTGTGGGTTCCTAACTAATAATCTAGTACACAGTTTCCTTCACAATTTAAAAAATATCACTTACGGTGAAGGGAAATTAATTTAATAACTACTCATTACCAATGAAATGTAAGTGTTTTTAAAATCCAATAAAGTTTATAATATTTTTATTTGCATTCTTTTTTAGCAAAAATTTAGTTTTCAAGAATGGTATATAGTATTAAGACTAGTTAGAAGTTTAAAGCCTTTCTGCTTTGTATCAATGCAGTATACTTTGTAGCAAAATAAAAGATTATGGTTGAAAACATTTAATGTATAGTTATGTTGATTTGAAAATTCTGATTATTTACTGGGATCTTCCTGTGGAGTTCTAAAATTCCACTTAGATAAAAACTTCTTTTTAAAAAATTATTTTAATTAATATGATTATGTTAATAAAATGATACACCCAATTTGTGTGTAAAATTTTGAAAGATACTATTTTTGGAGTGGTGTGTAAGACTTTTGTAAGTTAAGTAGTTGTTGACTGAATGTCATGTTGGCATTGGTTAATTTCTTTTAAAGTGTTTATATGGCTTTTCTTGCTGGTTATACATTTTGTAAACTATGTTTAATATTTGTTCCTGTCATCTAATATTAGGAGTAACCACTTCCTGATTTTTGCGTCAGTTTTTGACTCTTTAATGATATATATGTATTCCTACCTTGACTCTCCTTGGGAGAGAGAAAGAATAAATGCTGGTTCCCCGGCCAAAATTATCACTGCCGCTTTTTTCTGCCTTAGTATTGCATCCATTAGATCTGAGAAAAATGATCCGTGCTGTCATTAAAGTCTATATTTTATACTTCTCAGTATGTATTTTCAAGTGTTTCTGTTTAAGTATAAAGATGGTAAATTTTTTTTAATAGTTATAGTTATTTGCATATAGGCTCTGGTTATAGGAACATTTAACTATACCAAGTAAAATGTGTACTATATCAGGTTTTGTTCAATTGTCACTGGTATGCTATATTTCCTTTTAATTATATAAAAAGTGTGAATAATTTTCTAGTTTAAAAACTAACATTTTCGTGAATATGAATTTTGCTGGCATATATTATGATATCCATTCTTCTGGCCCTGGTTACTTTTTAATTTTTTTATGTGGATTTTAAATTTTAGAAATAAAAGCTTAACAGTGTACAAGAAAGTCAATTTTAGTTTTGTAATGATCTTGGGAAAAATTTGGGATGGTGGTAATAATTTGAGCCTTTATTTTACTTTATTCTGTTTTTATTGTAGGTAAGAAGCATTTCTAAAATGTAGTTGCTTTGGATTTATTCAAATCCTTCTATCGCCATTTATTAACTGTTTGTTGTTTTAGGACCTGATCCCAACCCTGAAGAAAGTCCTAAAAGAAAAAATATTACATATGAGGAATTAAGGAGTAAGAACAGAGAGTCATATGAAGTAACTTTAACACATAAGACTGACCCCTCAGTCAGGCCTATGCAGGAAAGAATGCCAAAAAAAGAAGGTATGATAGTTTAGTATGAATCACTTTACTCTTTAGGATTGGAAACTACAGCATTAAAATATTAATTATACGAATATGTGATTTAACTCCTCAAGCAATTAACAAAATAACCTTTTTTTAAAAAAAAGAATAGCTATCAGTTAACAATTTTTCCTTTTCTGAGGTGTTCCAGAGACCATTTGTGTTAGAAAATAATGAAGTCCAGATGGTAGTATGACTTAAGACAATGAGACTAGTTTTAACACATTGTAGAAATTATAAATCCATTTGAATGTTTTCTCTTATCAGAAGTCACCTTGGGGCTTGATAATGTTTTTTAAATGATGCATCTGTTGCATAAAACCGTATCTGGTGACTTGATAATGGGCTGTAATGCCACTTTTAGCAGAAGTGGAGAATCATGATTCAGTAGTGAAATTGATTTTCTTGTATGTTTTGTGAAATTGGAATAAGAGTTATTTGCCTTACAAACCGGCTTTTAGGGCACTTCCAAAAGAGGAGTTTGACCTTTTTTTTCCAATAGTACTTTTACTTTATAAATTTAAAAATCACAGTTTGTTTTAATTCCTTTTGGAACTGCTGTACATTACCCAAAGTAAATTTTCTGGCACAGAAGTTTACCCCTAATGAAAGAAGGCATTTTGAATTGGGGTTTGTACCTGTTTCAGTGTTAGAGTTTCACGATGTCTTTCTTGAGGAATTTTAGAGGGTATGTCAGTTGTTTCAAGGTTTTCTATTTACTACTGTAAAAAAGGGAAGGAAGGAAGGAAGTCCCTGGTACCTTCTTGAGAGTCCTACACCACAAAGAACGCAAAAATACATAAAAATCTTTTGTATTTTTTATTATGATTGTTCTTTTAGAACCAATTTTTAAAAATTTTTTAAATTGTTTATTATTTTTGAGAGAGAGAGCATGAGTGGGGAAAGGGGCAGAGAGAGAGGGAGACACAGAATCCGAAGCAAGCTCCAGGCTCTGAGCTGTCAGCACATAGCCCGACGCGGGGCTCAAACTCACGAGCTGTGAGATCATGACCTGAGCCAAAGTTGGATGTTTAACAGACTGAGCCACCCAGGCGCCCCTTAGAACCAATTTTATTTCTGATCAGTAGCAGTTGCTTCATTTAGAATTTTGTTTTCCTAACAATGTTGGATAATATTACTGTCATGGTATTAGTGTAAAAAAAACCCAGCTTTCAAATATATTTGTAATAAATACTTGTTGATGTTTATCATTAAAGAAGCTTTAGCATAAACATTATGCATTCAAGTGGCCATTACTTTGTAATATGTAAAGACTTATTGGTACTTGTTCACTAATTAATTTGAGGATTTAGACTGTAAGCTCCACGAGGGCAGGCAGTAGCATTTCTCTCATTTCTGTAATCTTTTTCTGCACAACGTAGTACCATGCCCTGATGTTTCAGATATGGAGTGTTGTGGTTGGGCCTTAGTAATAAAGGTTAACAAAATAGATCTTTGGCATTTGCTGGATTCTGACATTTGTGGTTTTGACTGAATGGTCGTGAAGTTCTGTCACATGACACTAATATGAAATAATTTTTTTCTTTGTAAAAAGAAAGCTGTGTGTGTGTGTGTTTGTATGCTTTATATACAGAATTTAAAAGAAAACAGTTTTGAAATAGTTTGGGTGATTTTTTTTTTTAGAATGTTCTGTTTTAGAGTCTAGACAGAAAATTTGACATTGACCGAGACATCACTGGTCAGAAAATGTCACCTAAAATGTGTTTGTTGACATTCACCTAAATCAGAAATTAAGACTGAGAAATTTCAGAAACAGAAGCTTATTATCAATCAGTTGTCAGGGCAGTGATAGCACCACATTATATATAGCTTCTAGAAGACTACCTTATACTCATGAGGATATGAAGGTTCGGGGAAAAGTCAAAATATGAGGGGGGAAAACCCTATAATATCTTCTTATAATAATGAAATAGTTTTAAACAGACTCCCCAAAAGAATCTTGGGGAAAGGGTCCCTAGTCCATACTTTGACAGCGTCTCCTTTACATTGTTACGAATACTAGAACAGCTGTAATCCATCGATGAACCCTACATAGAACAGAGGCTAAAAGTAAGAGAGAGAAGACAGAGGAGCTTGTTTCAAAATGTAATTTCATGTAAGATGTAGGACCGTGGAAACTCTTTCCTTCTTGTATAGTATTACAGCTCATGGGAGAAAAGAATGAATTAACCACAACCTGAAGACTTGATCATGTCTATTACTATATTTTTTGTGAAAAACAAAATTCAAATGTTTGTTACTATATTTTATTTCCTGGTAACTTTTTGGTGTGTGCTATAATATATACCACACTTAGTATGGCAAACTTGTAAAGGCACGCATGCTTTGGACCTAAACAGACTTGTGTTCTGATTTCAGTTCTATTTGCTTTATTAGGCTTGTACCTTGGGCAAGTTACTAATCTGTTTTCTCACCCTTAAAATGGGGGCTGTGTTTACTTTATAAGGTTGTTACGAGAATCAAATATTTATGTCAAGTTCTTGATAGAGCGCACCATTATTTGTGTCTGAACTTCAATTTGCAAAAGTCTGGCTAGCCCCTTTCTGTCATGTGCATTTATTCAAAATGAGAAGCACTTTTTAGTATAATAGCAAACTTAAATAGTATCTTTTACTTATTACGGTTTGGAATCATCAATTATTTGTGCTTTTTTCCTAGTCAAAGTAAACAAATATGGAGATACTTGGGATGAGTGAAAAATTGCATCATTGGACCTACTGAAGGAGTTTTCAATATCCAGCCTCACCTAGGTGGTCATGAATATCTGCATGCTTTGAGCTCAGCAGCAGTCTTCATAAACACATTTAAAACTAGAACCTGGGTTCTTGTGGTTTGGCTTATTAAAATGATGTTTAAAACACAGATTTTAATGTGAATGTTGTATGGCTATATTCACCTTGAGGAACTATATGAATGATGGTGTTATGCCATGGTCACATGCAGTTTGTGAAATTGTTTTAAGTTACAGGATAAGGATACTCTTCTAAAACTGTAAAGAGTCTGTAATTCTCTAGGATCAGCATATATGAAAATAAATGATAGCTGCATGTGGATTTGGGGTGGGTGGCGGGGGGGAGCAAGCATAATTTTAAGTGTTAAGCTTTACATCCAAAAAATTATTAAAAAGCCTTTCTCCGGTGTTTGCTGTATTTACTTATTAATGTGTATGGTAAATAAAATATAAAGGAACATGCATCTGCATTGATTTCATGGTGTTATTGTTTGTAATCTCTTAAAGTAAGTGGTGTTTCATGGGGATAGGAAATACAATCATCTATTTCTGAATAATAACGATACAGTGACTGTGACTCATGACGGTAAAGAGCAGAACGCCTTAGAGTAGTGGCTGTGTTTGAAATATTTGCAAACTCCACGGGAATGAAAATTGGTATACTTCATTATTGACTTAATATTTGTTTCTGGTTCAGGTGAATGGAAAATGAAATTACGGTCTCCTCTAAATTCTGCTTTCTCATTGCAGTTCTACCAGAAACAGAATGTTCAATTAGCTATTGTAAGTCCCCAAACTCAGTGGCTTTAAAATGTCATTTATTATCTCCATTTTCTCTGTGAGTCCAGAATTCAAGAAGGTTTCCGCGGAGTGATTTGGCTGTGTCTCTCAGATGCCGCATGGCATCTCTCCTTTCGTCTGGGTTCAGGACCTGGTCACATCCCGTGGGTGGGTTTGTGGACGTCTCACAACATGGTGTTTTCGGGACAGACTGTGACCTCTTAAAGCTCTGATGTGAATGGTGCAGCAAGAATGTCAGCAGCTGCCTTGCCTTTTATTTCTGGTTTGGCCTCAGTCCTGTAGCATCATTTCTTCACAAGCCTTCCTATCAAAGGGCAGGATCAGAAGACTCCCACTTAGTCACATTTTTAAAAGAACAGTGGGGTGGAAGGTGTTGCAACTCTTCACCCTCTGGCCACAGCAATTGACATCCCTCTCACGCAAAATTATTTTCCCAGGACCTCCAGTTCACATCCGTTATAACAGCTCAGAGTCTGGGAGCGCATCTCATCAGGTCCAGTTGCGGAAGAGGCACTAAGGTGAGTGTCTGAAGTACCCTTTCTCAGGCTTCAGACCTGTGAACTGAAGAGAAGCCACCCGCCCTGTTCGTCCCAAATAGCCATTGGGTATCACGTCACCACACCTACTCAGAAGGGGGAAGTGAGAGGCTCAATGCCAGTCACTTGTCCATGGTGATTCCCACAAGTCCAGCAGGCTCACGGTGCCAGTTCTTTGTTAGGGCCTAGGCGTTGCCACCCAGGGGTTCACCGTAGCTCTCAGTCCTGCCTTCCACTGGAATGTAGTTCCCATTGGCAGCAGAGTAATTTTTTCAGCCTTCCTCCCCATAGAAATCCAGCATTCCAAGACCTCTACTATCCCTGTCCAAACTGATAACAGTTTTTTAAATCTGTGCAGTTCTGAAGTATCCATTTATGATCCATTCCATTACACAAAAGCCATCCATGAGTCTGTTGGAGACTCCTTTTTCTATGCTGGGCGGCTCCCTGCGATTAGAAACCTTGGACAGGGTCTACAGGTTACGCCTATAAGACTTCTAAAGGGCCATTTGTGTGTCTGAAATGTCCTATGAAGCACTGTCGTGTTGTTGAACAAAACCTTTTGTTCCACTCTGGATTTGGTCTTTGCCTGGAAGCCATTTCTCAGTATGAGAAACTTGTAGGTTTAAGAGACTTAATGAACCTTTATATTTTCTACAAATCCCATTTGGAAGTGGAATATATTCTTTATTATTATTATTTTTTAATGTTTATAAAGAGGGCGAGAGAGGGGGAGACACAGAATCCAAAGCAGACTCCAGGCTCCGAGTTGTCTGTACGGAGCCCAAAGCATGGCTCAAACTCAAACTATGAGATCATGACCTGAGCCCAAGTTGGACACTTAACCGACTGAACCACCCAGGCGCCCCTGGAATAAATTGTTCTTTATATTAATTACATCTCTCATTTTAGACAGCTAGAAGAAGCCAAGTGTCACCCTCAACATTGCCCAGAAGTCTCAGCTAGATCAAGTTTTAGGTACATTTTCAATTTTCCGCATCGCCACGGGTAAGAGTTTTGCTAAATTCTGTGTGATTCCTACTCAAAATCTCTTCCAGCTTCCAATAACGTTTCCCTCTCCTGTGATCCTTGACAGTCACCTTGAGAGCTCTTTAGGCTTCTGTTAGGACCCTCATCCAGGCTTTTTAGTTTTCACTACCCATGTCCCCAGAGTCCTGTCAGTACATGATCTGCCTCTTGTCCCCCAGACCAATGTTGCGTTTTAGGTTTGTGTTATGGCAGCACCCCACTTACAGCTACCAAGTTTCTGTATTAGAGTTTGATAGAAAAGCTGAATTGCTCTGATACAGAGTAAGGGGGTTATTATAACGACTGGGTCTTTGGCAATTGTGGAGCTGGAGATCAGTGTGCAGGCTTGTGCCTCTCCATCTAGTGTCAGGCCTGTCTTTAAGACAGAGACGCAAGTAGAGGGGTACCTGGGTGGCTCAGCCGGTTGAGCGTCCAACTTCAGCTCAGGTCACGATCTCACAGTCCATGAGTTTGAGCCCCGCATCAGGCTCTGTGCTGACAGCTCAGAGCCTGGAGCCTGCTTCGGATTCTGTGTCTCACACTCTCTCTGCCCCTCCCCTGCTCATGCGCTGTCTCTCTGTCAAAAATAAATAAACATTAAAAAAAAAAAGGAGACGCAAATAGAAACACACAGGGCTTGTAAGGCTTAAGTCTGGAACTGGCACACCTTCATTTCTGCCCCACATTCTGCCTAAAGCAAGTCATGTGGACAAAACCTAAGGTCAAGAGCTAGGTACTGTGCCCCACTCACAGTGGGAAGAAATGCAAAATTCCATGTCCGAAGGCAAGGATGTAAAGAGAGGTGAAGAATTAGGCTGGTAATACAATCTACGAGGGCAGCAAAGGTAACTGTTGCTGCCCCGAATTCCAGTGGGCCTTTCATTTGTATCTGTCTCATACAGACACTACCCCACATTGTATTACAGCTGTTTATTTACATATCTTTTCTCTACTTCTTGTGTATGAAAATACCCCCCTTTCTTCTGGCACATTGCCTTGCATATTGTAGGTACTGAAAAATTATTGTCGAATTAATGAAGGAAGCCACTTCTGGGCTTCCAAATCATCAGGCCCTGATTTTCAAAACCAGGGAGGTATTAAGGGAAGTTCCTTTTTGATATTTGTTTCCCCACCGTTATTAATTCCTCCCTCCCACCCTTCCCCTTTTGTCACCTTCCCTTCCTAGCCTCATTCCTGTCCCACCACATCTAGAGATGTCTCTTCTCTCTAATAAACCAAACTACTCTTCAAGGTTGTAATACATTCTTCAAGACGATCATTCAGCCAACAAAGATTGAGCACTTACATGAACACTATACATTAAGAAACCAAAGGGGTTAACTGAATATTTTCCAGGGCAGCTGACACAACACTCACCTGTTGAATTACAAATTTGAAACTCAAAAGGACGGATAATAGCATCATGAAATCAAAAAGAACTAAAGATATCATGCGTTAGACTGGATGGAGTTCAGAATGACCAGCTGCCTAAGCATAAAATGGGGAGACTTGACTTAAAGGTAGGTCATGTGAAAAGCTTAGCACAGGCCAAAAAAGTGTGATACGTGCTTTTGGACTCCAATTAAAAGTGGTAGTCATAGTAGTAGCTATAGTCGTAGTAATAGCTAACATCCCTTGGTGGTTACTCTGAGCCATGCACTATTTATTGGAAGCATTTTGTAAGTATTAACTCATTTAAGGGGTATGTGTCTGGTTCGGTGGGTAGAGGATGCCACTCTTGATCTTGGGGTCGTGAGTTCGAGCCCCACATTGGGCATAGAGAGTACTTGAAAAAAATAATAAGTAGTAGCTCGTTTAATCCTCATGAACAACCTGTCAGGACAGTCTAAAATGTTTCCAATTTACAGATGAGAAATGGAGGCACAGAGCTGACTCAGTCAGCGGCAGAGCCTGGATATGAGCACAGAGCGTCATGCAGGGTCACTCTTGTCAGTGCACATGCCTGAAATGAAAAGCTCCATGATTGCGGTCTTTTCTGAACTGGTCAATCCATGTCTGGGGTCTTGGTGTAAGAAAGGATAACACATACCAAAGGTGTCCCAAGACCAGGATGTGACAGGGCTGGAAACCCACTCCAATGGTTGAAGAAACTGAGAGGAACATGTGTTCCAGTGTTTAAAGGCCACTCTGGGAAAGAAGAATAAGAATCCTATTTTGTAGCCACGGAGACATTACGGGTGTAGGCTGACAAACATAAACGAAGTCCCTATATCTGACCAAGAACTCGGGTTGGGGCTGGAGACTCAGACATCAGTAAAAGAAGACATACTTCTCATCCTGGAAGAGCTTCCAGTCTAGGGGGGGAGGGAGGCGAACCTGGGCTCCCATAAGACCTTTCCGAACACTTTTGCACAGCTGGGCGGTGTAAAGCGTAGCACCGAAGATCAGCAGGTGTCCTTCCCCAAGAAGTACATATGTGCGTCCTGGAATCTCACCTGCCCAGAGAGTGGAGGGGATTCTCACAGCGGTGGGTGGTTGGACTGGATTTCACGCCGCAAACTAGCAATAATAGAAACTCCTGGGGCACCTGGGTGGCTCAGTCGGTTTAAGCGTCTGACTTCGACTCAGGTCATGAACTCACGTTTTGTGAGTTCGAGCCCTGCATCAGGCTCTGTGCTGACAGCCTGGAGCCTGGAACCTGCTTCAGATTCTCTGGGTCCCTCTCTCTCTGCCCCTCCCCTACTCTCACTCTGTCTCTCTCTCTCTCTCAAGAATAAAGATTTTTAAAAAAATTTTTTAATGTTTTATTTATTCTTGAGAGAGAGACAGAGCATGAGCAGGGGAGGAGCAGAGCGAGAGAGGGACACAGAATTCGAAGCAGGCTCCAGGCTCTGAGCCAGCAGCACAGAGCCCGATGCGGGGCTCGAACTCACAGACCGTGAGATCATGACCTGAGCTGAAGTCAGACGCTCAACCGGCTGAGCCACCCAGGCACCCCAAAAAAAAATTTTTTTTTTTAATTTTTTTTTTTTCAACGTTTATTTTTGGGACAGAGAGAGACAGAGCATGAACGGGGGAGGGGCAGAGAGAGAGGGAGACACAGAATCGGAAACAGGCTCCAGGCTCTGAGCCATCAGCCCAGAGCCTGACGCGGGGCTCAAACTCACGGACCGCGAGATCGTGACCTGGCTGAAGTCGGGCGCTTAACCGACTGCGCCACCCAGGTGCCCCACCCCAAAAAATTTTTAAAAAAAGAATACCAACTCCAGAAAGACATAGAATTCTGTCAGTTGTGTTCACTGTTGCATTTCCAGGATCTACGACTGTGCCTAGGCACAGACTGGGTGCTCAGTAATTGAATATATGAAAGAATGAACATACAAAAACCAGAATCCTCACATAAAAACCTGTATTATTTGTTTTGAAAAGCTGGAAGATCTGGCAACAGTGGGCCCACATATTTGTGTGTGTTGTGGAAGAAGACTGGGTTTAACATGCCACTACACTAGTTCAGCTTCACTCGATTATCTGGTCCTGGACTTTGCTGCCTCTGGGTTAATCACGGAAATCTCTGCAAACTTTTGTTTTGTCTTTTGAGAGAGTGAGTGAGAGAGAGAGAGAGAGGGAGCAGGGAAGGGGTGGAGGGAGAGGGACAGAGAATCTTGATGCAGGGCTCGATCTCATGACCATGAGATCATGATCTGAGCCGAAATCAAGAGTCAGGCGCTCAACCCAGAGTCACGCAGGTGCCCCTGTTCAAACCTCAAATGTCTATGAAATCAAATTCTATAGTTGAGCTCTAACGTGGAAAAGTTTTGTTCATTACCAGATTGCATTAGTTGAACATCAAGAAAATGATCTGTATTTCATTGCTTAATCAAGTCATTCAAAATAACTGTTATTACTTTCATGACATTAACAGACAATAGATAAGTCATTTATTCTGACAGCAAGGGAAGAGAATATCTTTGCTTAAGTGAGACATTTTTTTAATGTTTATTTTTGAGAGAGAGAGAGAGAGAGAGAGAGCGTGCATGTGCATGCACACGCTCACATGAACAGGTGAGGGGCAGAGAGTGACAGTGAGAGAGAGAGAAGATCCAAGGTGGGCTCAGCACTGACAGCAGAGAGCAGATGCAGGGCTCAAACTCATGAACTGTGAGGTCATTACCTGAGCCAAAGTCAGATGCTTAACTGACTGAGCCCCTTAAGTGAGAATTTTTAAAATATATAAGCATTATATACAGTACCTCTTTTTTGTCTGTTTTTATCATGAAGGCAATGCTCTCATAAGCTTATGACTAGCTTGGTGACGAGTGTTGGTAATATCTAAATGCTGCAAGACAAATGCTACTCTTTTGACACATCTTCCTGCAAGAAACATTCTCCCCACGATACATGCTTCCTAATATACGCAATAGAGAAAGCAGCAAAATATTTGAGATTTCTTGGATGACCTTCCAGTTTTCTCTTTATTGATTTCCTTTCACCCCGTGAAAGGAAAGATCACTGTGATGAACTGTTTCAATGAATAACTTACCTGCTTAGGAAAAGCAGAGAGCCCAAACAATAAATCCAATTTGACTCAGGAGAAAATATGAAGACGTCAGCTATAAAAACAATGGGCCTTTTCAACAATAATAGATTCATCTTTTCCCAGTACCCCAAGACTGATTTCAACACTGACTTGCTGTGCTTGGCAATCTGAAGGTGTTCTGATCCCTGGGAAATCATT
Organism: Acinonyx jubatus; assembly: GCF_027475565.1. Lineage (NCBI taxonomy): Eukaryota > Metazoa > Chordata > Mammalia > Carnivora > Felidae > Acinonyx > Acinonyx jubatus. Next base: position 160,858,115 of record NC_069382.1, on the reverse strand, counting down.
TTCTGGTTTGTAGGAAATAAATGTGCCTAGTTCTGAATTGTTGCCAATCACCCAGAGAACAGAGTCCCCACTAGTTCGCTGCCAGAGTCAGGAGTTCAACTGCATCCACGAAGCTAGGATTGTTGGCTTCTGATTTACAGAAATAGAACTTTATCAACTGCAAGACCAGGATATGTACTATGAAGGAGATGAAGTCAAAACCACACCATTTCAGGTACGCCTGGATGGTTCAGTCGGGTAAGCGTCCAAGTGTTGATTTCAGCTCAGGTCATGATCTCAAGCTTCGTGAGATCAAGTCCCACGTCAGCCTCTGTGCTAACAGATTCTCTGTCTCTCTCACTCTCTCTGCCCCTCCTAACACTTGTACTCTGTCTCTCTCTCAAAAATAAATGAACTTAAAAAAAAACAAAACCCTCCATGTCATACACTTAAGGTTCATGTAAAAAGAAAATTTCCCAAATATTTTTGATATTTAAAATGATATTTCAGATCAATTATTAACTTCTGATGAGATTTTCCTTTTTATACATGGTTTCAAGATGTATTAATACAAACAGCTACACGTACGCACAAGCGTGCACGCACACACACAAACCAGTGAATAAATGGCGACACATACATAAAGCATTTTCCTGAGAAAATGCGAAGATGCAAATTAAATGTTTATGAAGGTCTCAGACAACTCGCCATAAAATGCAAGGTCTCCAGTGGAAGAGGTTAGCTGGCTGGTTGGTTTGTTGGTTTTTTCATGCAGAAAACCTGGTAGGAGAATAGGAATCCAACTCCTGGGGTTGGATTGGCTGCTTCTGAGCTCCTTATAGCCCCAAAAGTTTATCATTCCGTGAATTCTTCAAGTGATCGTTCCCATAAACAAATTGTTCCTTGGGAGAAGGAGGGGCAGTTTGGAAAGTCAAGTTTAAGAACCCAGTTCTTTAATGCTGACCATGAGCATGCTAAACAAGTAACCTAAAGATGATGGGTTCTTCCAAAACTTCACCACACCAATGAGGCACAAAGTCATCTATGTCACTGAAAGGGCAGTGGATTCAAATTCTGACTCTTTCAAGGGAAATATTTTTTATCAACTTAAACATCTTGGTTCCTATATTTTAGAAAGCACTTCTCAAACCTATAAGACACAGTCTTTCTTGTCCCGTGTTTCTACCTCTATACACATTGGTTTTCTTTGGGGCATGGCTTCCCAAGTTCCTGAATATTCACTCCCATCCTGTATCCGCGATCTTAAAACCCTGGACAAAAGCAGAGTGAAAGAATGGATGGCCCAAATCAGCGAAGACTGGAAGCGCTTTTACTCAGCTGTAAGCAAGTTAAGGAATGCAATGTAATTTCTTTTTTGGTGTGTGAATGCCCCCGACAAGTTCTCAAATTGCAGACAAACATATACTGCTCACTTCAATTGAGAATCTTCCCCAGAAAGCATGTCCAAAAGAGAGAAGCACAATGTTTCTGTTCCACTATACATATGTTATTTTAAAGTACACTTGAAATTCTAAATGTGTACAAATTCAGAGAGAGGTTTAAGGAACTTCCAAAGCCATAGAGACAAGTTTAAGAAGCTGAAGGCTGAGAGCTTCCCTTCTCGTGTAATCCGTGCTTGATTTTGCACTCCTCACAGGTAAGCAGGCAGTGCCTAGAATGGAAGCAAAAACAGAAGTCTGTGCTTTGTCACTGGTTGGTCTATCTAGTCTTAACACAGCGTGACTGAGAGGCGTCTTCTATGTGGAAGTTCACCAGCCTATTTTTTTTTTTTTTAATTTATTTTGAGAGAGAGAGAGAGTGTGCGTGCAAAAGTGGGGCAGAGAGGGAGAATCTTAAGCAGGTTCCATGCTCAGCATGGAGCCTGACATGGGGCTCGATCCTATGACCCTGGGATCATGACCTGAGCCAAAAGAGAGTTGGATGCTTAACTGACTGAGCCACCCAGGTGCCCCTCACAAGTTCTAATATTTAAAGGAAAAACAGGAGTTGTCTCTTGGTTTGAGACCACCCCCCAGAATCTCATCCCCCCACAAAGGTCAATAATGATCTTCACATCTGATGTTGTTTTCACAGGTTTCATGCTGCCTTTCAAATAGAACCCTCTGTGACAAGTCAAGGTCTTGAAAGAAATGTGTTCCTAACACCAAACCTATCAGTACTATCATAGAAATAAGTACTATTTACTGGGCCCTCACTGTCATAAATAATCACTCCTATTCCTTGTAACATGCCACGAAAACAATTCTGATCACCATTTTCTACAGAGGAGGAAACTGAAAATCAGAGAGGGTAAGACACCTGTCCAAGGTTACACAGCTTTGTAAGCGGTAGAACTGGTTTTCACCTGGGTACTCTAACCACAGGGGTAATGTCCTTAACTCCAGAGTCCCTCGGCTGACACCTCTGAATGAGAATCGCAATACACGCCAACCTAGAAGTGTTCTGAGAAGTCCCGCTGTAAAGAAACCTGTTCAAATCCGGTGTGACCCCGTGATCGTAGAAGCCATGTCTGCTGATGAAGGTATTCGTTAGAGACCTGCACGATGTCCCGAACACAGTAAGTGCTCAATGTTGAGCAAATGAAACAGGTAATTATTATTGAATAGCAACAGCTCAAAAATTGAGAGTTAAAGAGGTTTTTTTCAACATAGAGATATTTTAAAAGTTGTCTAATATTGTAAGTGGTGAAAAGGCCTTATTTAACTTTTTATAATTATTTTCATTACAATCCCTCAGTCAAAGGGGTGTCTGGGTGGCTCAGTCGGTTGAACATCTGACTCTTGATTTTGGCTCAGGTCATGATCTCATGGTTGTTGAGTTTGAGCCGCACAGTTGTGGGATCAAGCCCCACGTTGGGTTCCATGCTAAGCATGGAGCCTGCTTGAGATTCTCTTTCTCTCTCTCTGCCCCTCTCCACTGCTTGTGCACACACGTGCTTGCTCTCTCTCTTTTATTTTCTCCAATAAAAATAATAAATAAATGAATAAATAAAAACAGTCCCTCAGCCAAAAAGATTACAAACCTGTTGCAATGACACGGATGGATCTAGAGAGTATTATGCTAAGTGAAATAAGTCAGAAAGACAAATGCCATATGATTTCATTCATATGTGGAATTTTAGAAACAAAACAAGTGAGCAAAGGGGAACACATTGAGAGAGAGAGAGAGAGAGGGAGAGAGAGACAAATTAAAAAACAGACTCTTAACTATAGAGAACAGTCCGATGGTTACCAGGGGGGAGCTGGGTGCGGGGGCTGGGGGAAGCAGGTGAAGGGGATTAAGAGTACACTTGACATGATGAGCACTGGCTAATACATGGAGCTGTTGAATCACTGTACTGTACCCCTGAAACTAATAGAACACTGTGCATTAATTACTCTGGAATTAAAATTTAAGAACTTAATAAAAATTTTTAAACAGTTACAAACCTGTTATGCCCTGGACCAAAACCAGCCCCACGGAGCTGATCTTCGACGGAATGGAATTTACTCTGGCACACTCGTATGTATGATGCCTTTCCAAGGGCAAATCCCAAGATACCCGCGACTGTAAAAGCAGGTGTGGAAAGATAATTGAAAAGCTCAGCATCGCCTCTATTAATTATCTTCTAGAACTTTCTACATTAACAGTAGTAATTCTTACATGAAAAGTACCGTGATAAATCAACGAACAAAACCTCTGACAATGAGTCTCCCTATTAAAGAGCAGGATTGGGAAATGGAGGCTTTCTGAGCTCCTCAGTTTTGAGCTGGTGGTGGAAGGGCCAGGATAGAGCCAGCAATGGTGCTGTCTCCGAGGCAGGCAGCCAGTGGGAGGCCCAGGTGGCAAACAAATGCCTGAGGCCCCAGGGCAGGGAGGGGTGGGCTTTGGGCGGTGGCCATAGGTGGCTTCCAAATCATGGGGCACGAAAGGCCCTTAATTCTCTTGATGGGTTACAGTAGGGGCAGCGGCACTCCATCTTGCCTGCAGGGAAGAGAGCTCACGAGGCAGGGGGAATCTCCTATGGGAGAAATGTCCAACCTGCTCTTCTTGCTGGGAATGAGGTTTCAGACCCTGAACTGGAACGCGTCCTCCTTGTACATAACGGGTCTGTGTATGAGTGGAAGAAGATGAAACCCCAAGTTTGTGGGAAATGTATTACTAGAAAGTCTCTGATTTTTAAAAATTATTCATTTGGTAGGTCCATTATAGAAAATATCCTGGGGATGCCTGGGTGGCTCAGTCATGATCTCGCGGTTTGCGAGTTTGACAGCCCAGAGCCTGGAGCCCACTTCGGATTCTGTGTCTCCCTCTCTCTCTCTCTGCTCCTCCCCCACTCATGCTTTGTTTCTCTCTCTCAAAAATAAATAAACATTAAAAAATAAAAAAAAAAAAAAAAAGAAAATATAGAAAAAACCCGGCTAACTAGCCAAAAGAAGAGAATGACAGGCCCTAATGGCTCTATCATCCAGAGGCTCTGCTTGGTCTCCTCTTGTATGTTGTGCCCATGCCTCTGAGTCCAGGCTTTAACGAGGCCTAAGGTGGAGTCCCTACTGCTCAGTCTTATATCAGAAAGTGTTGAATGAACTAAGAACTTCAAAGCGACAAAAAAACAGACTGATTTTTCAGAGAGTCAACGCAGGCAGTTTGTTAACCTGACATTCATATCTCCAGTTGCTATAAACATCTTGTTTAAAAAAAAAAAAAAATGAATCTTTTTAGGGTTTGTTTTTTTAACTTCTATAACTTACGTGCAACTTTGGGCAATGATCCAAATCTTGGATTAGATGCTAAATAACCTAAGAAGTAATATATAAATACATTATTATTACATTTTATACCTTATTTAAATTTATAAAATGTAAATAAACCTTTAAAGTAAATCTTGATATACACAGATTCTTAAAGAGATGATTTTTTAAAAGTTATAAGGCAATTCTTAATTGAACTTAACTCTCAATCATTTTTAGCAAGTAGCAACGTATTAGTAGCTTTAATGTACAGAAAAAGAACATGAAACAGACCATTTAAGACTAATTTAAATATATTAAGGGGGGGCGCCTGGCTGGCACAATCCGTAGAGAATGCAACTCTAGATCTTGGTGTTCTACGTTCAACCCCCACATGGGGTGTAGAGACTACTTAAAAAATAAAATTTAAAAAAAATTGTATCAACGCAAAGAGGGGGCTAACAATCTAGTTCCAAGCAATTAGGCATAGTCCCCTCCCCTTTTTAAGTAACTCAACACGAAGTCTCAGTTTAGAGATTCACAGTATATGTATCATAATTTTAAAATGAAAACAATAAAACCTATGGAAGGCAGAGTAATGGTCTCCTAAAGATGTCCACATCCCAATCCCTGGAAACTATGAAGAAAATGGGATTAAGGTTGCTAATCGAGTAATTTTAAAATAGGAAGATTATCCTGGATTATCTGGGTGGACCCAATGTAATCAAGATGCAATCATCTTGAGGGCCACCTGGGTGGCTCAGTCAGTTAAGTGCTGACTTTGGCTCAGGTCATGATCTCGTGGTTTGTGAGTTCGAGCCCCGCATTGGGTTCTGTGCTGACAGCTCAGAGCCTGGGGCCTGCTTCAGATTCTGTGTCTCCCTCTTTCCCTGCCCCTCCCCCGCTTATGCTCTGTCTCTCAAAAATGAAATAAACATTAAAAACATTAAAAAAAAAGATGTAATCATCTTGAATATGGAAGAGAGATTCAGAAACATATCATGGCAGTATGAGAAGATCTTGCCTCAGTGTTGCTGGCTTCACAGACAGAGGAAGGGGCCATGAGCCAGAGAATGTGGGTGGTCTCTAGAAGCTGGAAAGGGAAAGGAAGCCCCATTCCCCCCCTCACTCCCCCCCCCCCCCCCAAGGAATGCAGCATTGCCAACACTTTGATTTCAGCCCAGTGAAACCCATTTTGGACTTTTGACCTCTGAAACCCCGAGATAAGCAATTTGTATTGTTTTAAGCCACCATATTTGTGGTAATTTATTATAGCAGCCATGGAAAATTAATATACAAACCTGGAAAGGTATATCTGTACACATGCAGAAAACTGTAGATTTTAAGCAGTTTAATATTTATAAAACATAACCCCTATAGATGTCATGGCCATATTTTTTTGTTGTCAGAAGTGGTCTGATGAAGGCTTGTTACGGATTGATGAATATATTTCTATAAAAAGGCTACCTTGAAGTTATAAAAATGAAATTATATTTAACAAATCACCTTTAAAGACAAGAATAATATTGAGTGAAATGGGATTCTCCTGGATATGTGACATATGTGGTCTCTGACACCCCACAAGGAACTAGAACATTTTCCCTCATGTTTGCTGGGTACAAATAGTCTTTTAAAAATCCTGGTAATTGGGGCACCTGAGTGGCTCAGTCAGTTAAGCGTCCCACTTGATCTCAGCTCAGGTCTTGATCTCAGGCTTATGAGTTCAAGCCCGCATTGCACTCTGTGCTGCGCATGGAGCCTACTTTAAAAAAAAAAAATCCTGGTAATCAGCAGTGTTTAGTATAGTGGTCTTCAACAAGGCCAGGTACCTTCTTGTTATCTGGGGACCAAGCAATGTCTATGGAGGCTCTGGTGAGATGGAGAGAGAAGAAAGAAGAGAGCGAGAAAGGGAGAACAGACAGGAAAAGTGGAAACCTCTAAGAGGCAGGAAGAGGTTATGTGGGGAGGTGCTGGGCGGCTGCTAGTTCTCTCGATCTGTTGCTCAGATTAGACAGGGTCCCTTCCTTAGGCAGATGTAGCCTCTTGCATGCAGCCTCTTGCCATGAGGAATGGCGTGATGGACAGAGTTTGGGTGGATTTCAGTGTGACTTACCTCCTTGGAGCACAGCTGGGCGGGAAACAATCTGTCTAACCATACCTGGAGCCCCTGGGAGACACAGGGACTCTGGCCCAGAGAAAGCCGCTGCCTCAGTATCCTGTGGCTGCTGTAACAACTCACCACAAACTCAGTGGTTTAAAGCAACACAAATTTGTTACCTTATAGTTCTGGAGCTCAGAGGCTCAAAATGGGTCTCACTGGGTGACAGATCATTTGGGCAGCTACACCAAAATATGGCAGACTGGGTGGCTTAGCAACAAAAGAAATTTATTTCTCACAGTTCTGGAGGCTGAAGTCCAAGATCAGGTGCCAGCATGGTTGGGTGAGGGCCCTCTTCGGGGTTGCAGACTTCCTGTTGCATCATTATGTGATGAAAGGGGCCCGGGGAGCTCTGTGGGATCTCTTTTACAAGGCACTAATCCCTTCATGATGGCTCCACCCCTGCCCAAGGCCCCCTTCCTAATACCATCACACTGGGCCTTAGGAGTTCAACAAGTGAATTTGGGGTGACACAAATATTCAGACCACAGCACTGGGCTAAAATCAAGATAGTAGTAGGGCCGCATTCCTTTCTGGAAGTTCTAGAGTTTCTCTCGTTTCCAGCTTCCAGAGGCCAGCCACATCCCAGACTCCTGGGCCCCTCCTCTGTCTTCATAGCCAACAGTGTGGAACTGAGCCTTTCTGGTGCTGCCATCCCCCTGGTTCCGTCTTCTCATCCACCCTTGCATTTTTAATGACCCTTTGATTACACTGGGCCCATCTAGATAATGCAGAAAAATCTATTTAAAAAAATTTTTGTTAATGTTTATTTTTGAGAGAGAGAGAGGGAGACACAGAATATGAAGCAGGCTCCAGGTCTGAGCTGTCAGCACAGAGTCCGACGCGGGGCTCAAACCAACAAACCGCGAGATCATGACCTGAGCCGAAGTCGGATACTTAACGGACTGAGCCACCCAGGCGCCCCAATAATCTCTCTATTTTAAGGTCAGCTGATGAACAGCTTTAATTCGTCTGCAACTTTAATTTCCCTTTGCCACGCAACTTAATATAGCCACTCCTTCTGGAGATTAGGACATCTTCGGGAGAGGGGGTGCTTAGGCTGAAAATAAGCAAAAACCTGCATACATAAATCTTCCACCAAAAAACAAATGCCAAGTGCCAAAAAGCTACCAGGAGCATCACTGAAACCTGGGCTCTCAAGTCGAACAATAACTGATTCTGAATCTTACCGTGGTGGACTAGTCCTTGGGTGGCGAGCATGCTCACAAGAGAAAAAGGCAGAGCTGCAAAAGAAAGATGCGGTTCAATATCGCTAGTTTAAAACTTGGCACCTCACCCAGAAGTCAGGGGAAATTAGCCTGTGTTTTCTTCTCTTATCTACCTTGGCAATGAGGTGTTAGTCATTTGTTATTTTACTTATTCAACAAGTATTTATTAAGCACCGCATGAAGAATTTTCTTGAGATCTGTCCCAGTCACTCAGCAGGGAGGCACAGCATTACCATGACAAAACCTAGCCCCGTGCCACTCCAGCTCTGACACCCGCCTTTAGGGACCGCCCACCACGCACCAGATGCTGAGCGCCAGACAACAAAGGTATCTTAGTGAGAGTGCACACTTAGCCGCTGAATCTGGGAGTCGCCTTTAGCTGTCTTTTGAAAATTTCAATCCTACAGAAAAGTTAAAAAACAATACACTAAACTCCGGCATACCTGATCTAGGACCGTTCCCAGCTTTTGTCTCAGAGGATATTTTGGATATGTCACAATTTGGATATGTCTATGTTCTGAAGATTATGAGATTATCACATTCATGTTAAACATGGGCGGTGCTGAGCTATGATTTTTAAAACAGGCAAGTTAGTTTGGCAAAGGCAGTATCTAGTTCTATCAAAACGCAACACTTCTTCCAAGAGCAGAGAGCACTGATCAACATCCAGCTCCTCCCAGCAAGAGAAAAATCAAATAGCAACCAATGTTTCCACTCATATCTACCTGATGGGAGACAAATGGGTCATACTGAAATGTTAATCTACTAGTGCTTACTTAAATTACTTATTCATAGGTTGTAAAAAAAAAAAAACAAAAAAAACAAAAAACAAACTTGTGAATTTCTAGGAGCACAATCAAGAATCATAAAATATAATATCAAGTTCTAAAGTATTGCTTCCAATTCCAAAACAATTGATATTGAACTTGAATGATTTGAGAAATGAAAAAAATGTGTATTTCAAAGTATAAATTATCCCAATGCTGCAAAACACTGGGACTAAATCTATGGGCTCTATTATGACATTTTCAAATGACAAATCATGAATTTTTTAAATTGGAAGAGACCTTAACGCGCAGCATGAATTCACACCCTCGCCTTATATAAGGCCCAGCAAGAGGAAGTGAATCAGCAGAAAAGGTTATTTCAGAGACATTGTAAGAGAATTATTATTAACGGAATGTTGCCACTTTTTACTCGTATCACAAACATTTTAATGTTTATTTATTTATTTATTCTTATTCCACAAATATTTAATAGGCAATTTCTATATGTGTAGTGCTGTGCTTGGCTCTGGGATGAAGCAATGAACCTGATATTGTTTCCAAACTCAATGAAAGTTTAGTGAAATGTAGGAGGGTCAAATCTTTCCAGAAATTCTAAATAACACTCTTGGCACACGTCCTTGGTCACACGGAGGAAAGTGTGTATCACTTCTTGCTACGTGAGGGAAGGTGTTCCTACATCAGGTATGACCTCTGCACTTAAAAGGGCTTCAATATGGATTTAGAATCGAAACAGCCACTGATATGTAAAGTTCTTCAGGGAATTATGCAGTCTCTGCTCAAAAGGGACTCGTTACCATAATTCTACTGTGATATTTGCGCAGTTTATTGCAGCAAATATGGTGTTAGCAAAGATTAAGAGGGGTTCAATTACCTCTCTTCCAGAAGCTTTCTTCTTGACACTCTCGGATAATCTTTGAAATCTCTCCTCTGTGGATGTGCAGTTTTGATTTTGGACAAAATAATAGACTCTGCAAGGAAAGTTATGTGGTGAGTTGACTGAAATCATTAGAAAAGCATCTGCTGTTTTCTCTAGAGGAGGGCAGGGAGGTCTCTTCACTCAGGTCACACAGCGTGTGTCCTGTGTGGCTGCCAGCAGAGTAATGACCAGTCTCAGCCAGTGCCTTCCAACTGGGAACGCTGGGTGGGTTTAGGCAAGGAAAGCATCCCAGCTGCAGAAGCAGAGTGACTCATGGACTCGCGAGTATGGAGCAGATATCTGGTCACAATGAATCACTGTCGAGGCCACATTTTCTTTCTTACCCCCAGCTTCCGTCCATGCGGCTCATCCTGCCCGCAATGCTCCTCACTCCCTTTGCCTGCCTGGTATCCTTGAGACCCAGTTGCCTCCTGGGTGAAGAAGAGATTTCCCCCAAAGCACAATGTTTCCATCTCTGGGATCCCATTCAGGGCAGTGTACTACAAGTTAGCTATTTATAGATCTGCATTCCAATTCATCTGTTTATACTTCTGTATGCATTTTTAGGCTAAGAACTCGCCAACAAACGACTTTTTGTCATCATACTCTATCTTAACAGGTTTCTTTTTTACACATTCATAAGTGGTCTGCACGTAATTTCTGATGGGATGACCAACATGGTTTAAATGATCACTTTTACTAGATCTATTCTTTTTATTGTGTTGATATGCTATAATCTGGACTAACTCCCATCATATACCACCCTTCCCCTTTTGTGGGTATATATTACTCACTCACTCTTACTTCCATTCTCTATTCTCATATTCTCCTCTATCACTGCCATTCTGGGGGCTTAATGCCGATCATTTGTTGGTATGCATTGCTGCAAAATGTTCACTGTTATGGGTGCATGCATTTTTTTTATGCAAATGGAAGTTTTGTATATTTAATTGTACTTTAAATGTTAAAAAATATTTTTAATGTTTATTATTTATTTTTGAGAGATACAGAGGGTGTGCAGGGGAGGGGCAGAGAGAGAGAGGGAGACACAGAATCTGAAGCAGGCTCCAGGCTCTGAGCTGTCAGCACAGAGCCTGATGCGGGGCTCGAACCCATGAACCGTGGATCGTGACCTGAGCCAAAGTTGGAAGCTTAACCGACTGAGCCACCCAAGCGCCCCTTAAAATGTTTTCAACTCAGCTCTATGCTTTTAAGATCCATCCATGTTGCTTACATATCTAGTTCACTGTTCCAACTGCTGGCTAATTCTCCAGGATGCTTCCTGGAGGATGTTTCCTCACCAGGGTATGTCTCCTTACAGTCCCCTGTGAGAATATTTCTCAGATATACCCCTAGAAGTAAAATACAGGGCATGTGTATTCCCGATTTGACAAAGTCTCGCTAGAGTTCTCTCCCTAATGGCTGCATTGTACTTACCCACACCAGCAGTCTTGAACATTCCTCTATGCCTACAGACCCCACCTAGGGGCCAGTGAAGCTGGACTCTAAGCAGGTTAAAGAACAAAAGCTTGGAATATTTGGCATTATCCGGTTTTCTAAATGTTGACAGTCCAATAGGTATAAATGTTAATATTTTATTCTTATCTGCACTTCTCTGATAACTAATGTGTTTGAGAATCTACATATTCTTCAGCCACAACGCCCTTCTCCTCGAATGTTGGGGCAATCCCTCAACTGAACCTGGGCTGTGCTCTTTTGTTATATGGTAGTTCAATGCTTTTTGATTGTGGTAACACACACATAATACTTACAATTTCAACCATTTTAAAGTAGACAATCTACGGCACTGAGTCCACCCACAATGTTGGGCAGCCACAACCACTAATTCCAGAACTTTTTCATCACCCCCAAAGGAAATTCCATACTCATTAAGGAGCCTCTCCTCATTTCCTGCTCCCTCCAACCCTTGGCTCCCTGGCGATCACTAATCTGCTTTCTGGCTGCACAGATTTGCCCGTTTGGGGTAGTTTTATGTAAGTGGTGTCATACAGTATGTTTCTTTTTGTGGCTCTCTTTTCTCCCTTTGCATGATGTTTTTATGGCTCATCCATGTTCTAGCACGTGTCAATAATTCATTCCGTTTTGTGGCTCAATAACATCCCATTGCATGGATATACCACATTTTGTTTCTCCAGTCATCTACTGATAGATATTTGGGTCATTTCTACCTTTCGGCTGTTGTGAATAGAGCTGCTACAAACTGTTTGAACACCTGTTTTCAATTCTTCTGACCCATACGGTAATTCTATGTTTAACTTACTGAGAAGCTGCCAAACTGTTTTCCCACCAACAAAGTATGAGAGTCCCCACCTTTCCACATCCTTGCCAACACTTCTCATTTTCTGTTTTGTTTCTTTTCAAATTAGCACGTTAAAATTCTCAATATGAATTATTTCATTAATTTAAGCTAAATAAACTAAATTGTTTCTGTTTTAAATTATGGTCATGCTAGTGATTGTGAACGGTACCTCATTGTGGTTTTGATTTGCATTTCCCTAATGACCAATGACATTGGTCATCTAGTCATTTGCTTGTTGGCCATTCACATATATTCCTTGGAGAAATACCTATTTAAGTCCTTCGCCCATTTTTCTGATTGGGCTGTTTGTCTCTTTGATGTTGAGCTGTAAAAGCTCTTTGTATATTGTGGATAATAGACCCTTGCCAAATATGCATTTGAAAATAATTTTTTCCATCCTCTGGGTGGTTCATTCGTTTTTAAAAAAATTTTTTTTAATGTTTATTTTTGAGAGACAGAGAAAGAGACAGAGCATGAGTGGGGGGTAGGCAGAGAGAGAGGGAGATACAGAATCCGAAGCAGGCTCCAGGCTCTGAGCTGTCAGCACAGAGCCTGATGTGGGGCTTGAACTCACGAACCGTGAGATCATGACCTGAGCCGAAGTCGGAGGCTTAACTAACTGAGCCACCCAGGTGCCCTTCATTCATTTTTTAAAAACAAATTTTATTTAATTTGCTCCTTACTATATTAGTCACACTTGTATCTCCTTGTTTGTGAATTATTTATGTAAGACCTCTGCCGTTTACCTCTTGGATTTTTCATGTTTTTCTTGAGGTGCAGTTCTTTCACTTTTGAGTTTTGCCTTGCTGATTTTGCCAATATTCATTTTTGGACTCTTTGTAGTAGATAACAATGTGGATGACGGCCACCGTTTCTTGAGTACTTTTCCACGGGCCAGGCACTGTGCCAAGCACTTTACATGCATGATGACAGGTGGGAAGACCTCACGGCCCCTATGCCTTCAGAGTTCTATAAACAACTCAAGCAGGTGACCTCTGTCTTCTTTCTCTATAACTCCCCACAGCACAGCGCCCGGCTGACGGTGGTCAGGGTGAGTGAGTCACGGGGTGAGAGAGGGAGCTCTTCTCACCCTCGACTTACCTTAGTTCCTCAGCAAGCACTCCTTATCGCAGTGTAAATATCTCCTCTTGGTTCTGCCTATGGCTGCAGCAGGGGTGGGGCACATCTCCCTCCCTCCTTTGTCCCAAACACACACATATATATGCATCCAGACTCAGGGACCCTGACTACCACACTTGCTGTGAGTCCTGCAGTCAAGACCGGTGCTCCCGCACAGTCTCCACAGAGGAGTTCTGGTGACCCTTTCCTGTAGAGCCATAAATGTTTCATGGTTCTCTATTTCACAGAGGCAACTCGGGTGTCTAAATTCTTTTCCTTGTGACTGCGTGTCATTTGTCTGTTAACCTCTCCTCAACTTTGCTCCTTCAACATCACCCCCCTTCATAAACTCATTTTATCTGGGAAAGTTGATGCTGGAGAACAGGAACTCCATTTTCTCATCACAATACTTTCTCTTTGCTTCATTTACGTGTCCCCGAAACATATACTATTCCTTCTGAACAATTTGAAATATTGTGCCCGTGTTAACACTAGGGTTCTCAATCTGATCACTAATTTAGTGGTTAAGGAACACCTGTCAGCAGCATAGATCAGTATGATTAGCCCTGGTAACAAAAATGTAAAAGCAGGCATGATGTATCATTCTGTTAGATTCAGTTAAGACTTTTGCTCTGCTAAAGGAAACCTCTTCAGTCCTTTACAGCCTATGTAAGAGTCAGGCTAGATTCTAAACAGGGAAGAATAAAGAAAGGATTTTATAAGTAAAAACTGAAAAGGCTCCTTTTCAAGGAAGCTAGAAAAATAGTTTCCTTCCCCACTCCATTGTCTCTGCGCCCATCCAACAAAGTGCCAGACTGCAAAAAGTAAGATGACTGGCCAAGGATGAGGTCTAAGGAAGGTTCTGGATGATGTTCCTCTTCAGGTGGCAGACGTCCAAATTAAAAATATACCTGCTTGCTTGGTGGTGGCAAATGGGGGCCTTTATCTTGATTTCCATGAGTAGACACCGAAGCCATGATGACTTTGTCTCTGCTTCTCTTCTCGTTGAGCGTACTCAGCTTATTCGTTGACGCGAAGTCTAAGGAAAGTAGAAGGGAGTCACTATGCCGTGGCTGAATGTTTAAATCAACCTTAAAAACACCCTTAGTATCAACTCACCAATTTGGAAAACTTATTTTCATTTTATCATTAGTCTTCATCTCCAGCCACCTGCGAAACTCACAGTCTAATGCTTCTTCCCCACCAACGCACACAAATTAACTCACCTAGTGACAGATTAGATTTAGAGTGTAGTGAAATGGCACTATGCACAGTGCTACTACTTAAAACTTGTGTCCTAAAAAAAGTTTCAATTCATTACAAGGTCACTAGGTATGACAAATATTTATGGAGGGCCTACTATGTACCAGACCAGGGAATACAAAGATGGATAAAACAAATCAGTGCTGAAGGAGCTCCGGGTCTAAAGGGGAAGAAAGACAAGTCAGCAGTTACACAATAGGCAAAGGGCTCCGTTACAGGTACGTACAGGGTACTAAGGAAGGAGAAAGAAAGGTCTATTCTCTCCAGTCAGTTCTGAAGACACCAAAGGCTAAGATTTTTGAGCTTTCAAGGGGTGGGTGGGCTCCAGAGGCAGGAAGACCAGTTTGGAAGGTAATATATTGTCCAGCCAAGGAACTGAAAAGACCTGAACCAAGACCACGTGGAAGGACGGAGATGATAAATCTGAGTTTGGAAATGCTGGATATGGGTGCCTGTGGGTGCATACATTGGAACTAGCCAGCAGGAATTAGAATATTTGATAATTTGGGTCTGGAGTTACAGATTAGGCATAGGCTGAAAAAATGAATTTGGGAGGTGCCATCGTAAAGATGATGGGTAAAGCAAGAAACATGAATAAAATGATCTACAAAGAGTATTGGAAGATGTGAGCTTTGAGGCCAAGGGCATACCAACAAGAGAAGAAAAACAAAACAAAACAAAACAGGCCAAGGAAATGACTGAGAAGGAATAGTTGATACAGAGGGGTAGGAATTTCTAAAGGAGAGAATGAATTATCAGTATCACATGGCTCAGAAAAGTGATTTGGCAATGTTGGGCATAGTCCAGGTGGACCCCACCCCACTCCTCACCCCAACAATGGCCACTACACTCAATAGCCCTGGATTCTATTTCCCTGCAAAGTAAATATCATACACATTTCAGTTTCCTACTAAAATGCCAGGCATATGAGCCAAGGGGACCCTTAGTTGTACCACGTTTCACCTCAGATATCTAATGTTATTATAGAGGCAGCATGATGATACCCTACAGTGAAAAGTCTTGAAATCAGAGACCCGAGTTCAGATCCCGACTCTACTCCTCACTAGCCTTGTGCTTTGAGGCAAGTGATTGAATGTGTCTGTGCCTCAGCATTCTCACCTGTTACGTGGGGGTAATGGATACAGCAAGGGGCTTGAGGGGCTATTGCAAGGATGAGGAAGGAAGACGAGGGAGGAGTCCATAAACCCCAGCTCAGGACCCTGCGCACCGCGGGCGGATGAGCAGTAAAGGGCAAGCTGTCAAGAGTGGCCCTGGGCACTCTATTTCTTGAGGATCTTCAGGAAGCCTTTGCTGACCTAAGGCCAAATTAGATAGTCTTTGCTTAGGCATTGGGCCGCTGCCTCAAATCCGGAAGCAAGGACACCACATCTCAGCTTTGGGGGTCCCCTCAAACCCAGTGAATCATCAGTCCACATCTGAGCAAACCTCCCGGGAGCGTGCTGCCTTCCAGGTGCAGCTCCCGCCACCATGCCCGGGGCTGGTTTGGCGTCCCTCTGCTTCCCCAGTGCTTGGGGTTGCAGGGGTGCTGGCAGCTGGGCAGTGGGAGGGAGGCCCGCAGCAGCACGAGGAGGGGTGCTAGCTCAGACGGACAGCGGAGGGGGTCGCCGCACTTTCTGGCGGCGGAGGAGGGAAGCCGGAAACAGCCCGCAGGACTCTACCTCGATCTACACCCTGAGGCCACCTGCACAACCCCAAACGTCCTACGTTTGCCCGATGTCGGCCGGAGCCCGAGCCAGGAGAGGAGGGGCTGGAAGGGGCGACTCTAGATGTCCCACCCCTGAGGACCCCGGCGGTAAAGCGGCAGAGGAGCGCCCCCCCTCCTTCCCGCTTCTCGCAGTCCCTCCCGCTGTCGCCCGCGGTCACCCGGGGCGGGCTCACCTGCGTAGGTAGGGACCCGTCGCTGGCCGCGCCTGGGGGCCCGCGGAGCCGAGCCCAGACCGCCTCCTTGCGCGGCCGCAGCTGCAGCGGGACTGCTCCCGCCTCCCGGCGCCGTCCCCGCGCCTCGGCCGCCTCCCTGCCGCCGGGCCCCCGCCTCTTTCCCGAGCTGCCCGCGCAGCTCCTTCCTCCTCTTGCTCCGCCCCTCGGCTCGCACGGCGAGTGCACCCAACCCCCGCCTTTCTCCGCGGTGACGTCAGCGCCCGCTCGCCAGCGCTCCGGCTGAAACGCTGCTCTCGGAGGCTCCCACCCCCTCACGAGTCTGGACACCTGGTAGGTTCTACCTCCTCGACGTTCAGAGAACTTCTTTCATCCCAACAAGAACTGCAACTACCATCTACCGAACACTGTCCCTAGGCCAGGTGTTCACATGCACTTACAGGCGAGCCTTCCTTCCTTTTTTGCGGGGGGGGGGGGGGGTATAATTGACATATACCATTATATTTCAGATGTAAAACCTCATGATTAGATATTTGCGTACATTGTGAAATGATCACACTAAGTCTAGTTGACGTGGCTCACTATACAGTAACCAAAACCAATTCATTTTTCCCCCTTGGGATGAAAACTTTTAAGATCTACTCTCTCGGCAACTTTCAAATAGGCAATGCAGTATTATTAACTGTAGTCACCATGCTGTACATTACAAGCCCATGATTTACTTATTTTATAACTGAAGTTTGTACTTTTTGACCCCTTTCGCTCATTTCACCCATCCACGTGGAATCCTTTTTACAACCTTTAGAGCGAGTACTGTCATCTTCATTTTATAGAGTAGGCAGGTGTTGTGCAAGGCCTGGGACTTTGGAGTCAAAGCCAGGTCAGCCTGGCTCCCAAGCCTTCTCTTTCTATTATTCTCTGTCCCTGTGCTCTGGCTGCCTGCCACTACCAACGGCTGACACTGACACTGACACTGAGGGAAAGCTGCCGGGTGCCTTTGTCATCTTTATCACTCACCCCAACCTCCTCATCCTTGTAAGCTGAGCATCTTCCCCTGGGATGCCCAGCACTGGGGCTCAGAGAGTGTGTTGACTTAGAAGTCAGGTTTGGGGCGCCTGGGTGGCGCAGTCGGTTAAGCGTCCGACTTCAGCCAGGTCACGATCTCGCGGTCCGTGGGTTCGAGCCCCGCGTCGGGCTCTGGGCTGATGGCTCAGAGCCTGGAGCCTGTTTCCGATTCTGTGTCTCCCTCTCTCTCTGCCCCTCCCCTGTTCATGCTCTGTCTCTCTCTGTCCCAAAAATAAATAAAAAACGTTGAAAAAAAAAAAAGGTCAGGTTGTAAGTCAAGTAGAAGGCCCTCATCATTTCTCACTGTTTCCTACCATCCTGATTGGTCTCTAATGCCTCTGGCTCTCCACAGTCCTCACCCCCTCTCTAGCCCCTCCACCAGCCACCCCTGCTTGCTTTCTATTCTTCTTTCTTCAAGATGGCGCAGCTCTGCCCACCTGAGGCCTGGCATGGAGCCTCTCCCTAACTGGAGTCCCCACTCCATCAATCCTGTCCTGGTTCGTTCATACTCATCCTTCTCTGACTTTTCCTCAGAAAGCCTGACTTGACCCCCCCATCAGACAAAAGTAGGTCTCCCTTCTCTTTCAAAGCAGGATGCTCCATTGTTTTCTTCCATAACGCTTATCATGAATTGTTATTATATACTTTTTAAAAAGTTTATTTATTCTGAGAGAGAGAGAGTGGGGGAGAGACAGAGAGAGACAGAGAGAGAATCTCAAGCAGTCTCCTCACTTCCAGAAAGAACCTACCACGGGACTTGATCTCATGACTGTGACATCACGACTTGAGCTGAAATTGAGTCAGTCACTTAACCAGCTAAGCTACCCAGGCACCTCTGTTATTATATACTTACCAGTGAGCTTCTTTTTTTAAAAAAAAAAACCTGTTTGCTCTGCCTCAGTGTAATCTTCACGAGCTACCGAAGAAGATGATATCTGTTTTGTTCATTGCTGGATACTCAGCACCTCAGATATCGAAGGGGCTGAAAAATGGCTGTCGAGTGAATGAATGAAGGAGACTGGGTTCAAAGGCTGTCTGTCAAGATGCTGTTGTTTTGAAGGATCAGTGCTCCCTAGTAGAATTCCCCCAGACCACATTACTCTTTGCAATTTACCAGTTTCTTTCCATTCCTTTTTTCCTTTCCAAATGGGAGGGGATATCATTCTTTTTTTTTTTTTTTTTAAGACTTTATTAAGTAATCTCCACATCCAACACAGGGCTTGAACCCACAACCCTGAGATCAAGAGTCACCTGCTCTACCAACTGAACTAGCCAGGTACCCCAAGGGCATAGCATTCTATTGTTATTTTTACATTGTGGTACCAGAAGTCAGAAATAACCCTCTGCCATTTTCTGGTCTGAAAGGAACAGCTTTCTAACTGATTTTGTTAAAAAAAAACAAAAAAAACAAAAAAACAAACAACAACAAAAACCCGAACAGCCTCCCAGTACACCAAAGTCTAACATCCAACAAATACCCTAGGGGCTTTTAGCATCTTGCTAAAATAATGTCCATGTCCCAATCTTCATTTCTACTCTCCATCAGAACATTCAGTTAATTGCTTTAAATAACTAGAAATTACCTATATGTAATGTGCAGGAATTATAGAAATTCCTCACTTAGTATTTGTTAGACAAATCTGGTGTGCCCACGTATTGTTTTAGACACTTTCAGACAAAAGAGAAAAGATGTGGATCCTTCCCACAAAGAATTTGTCATTTCCCGAAAAATTAGAATAAAATAAAATAGTTTTGGCCCTAGAAGAATATAACATTGAACAGAGTCCTTTTTTAGGCTTTGCTTCAGCATCCTACAGAGCTTCAGGATCATGACCACAAAGATGATTATCGTTGGCTAATGCTGTGAAAAATGGGGCTGATTTAGAAAGTGCCAAAATGTTCACAGCAGGTTCCAGCTTGAACTCTTTCCATAGCCCTGCACTGTCCTTAGGCAAGAGAGGTGCTAGGAACATATTCAGTCACATAGCCAGGAAGTGAGAGCACCAGAATCTGAACCCCGGCTCTAGAGCCATGTGCTTTCAGAGCGATGCCACCCCGCTGTCCCTCAACTGTCATCACACTGTGTTACAACTACTGATGTCATTCATTACCACCTCTTGACTATGGGCTACTTGAGGGCAGGGACTGATTTTGTTCAGTAACTGGGACATTGTGTGAACTCGGGAACAAATAAATGATTTCATTGGGGCACAGAATGTAAAAATGAGTAATACCTGCTCCTTTATTTCAAGGGGCCCACAATTCTTTTTCTCCTTTTTTCCTTTCTTCCTTCACAAAATGGCTGCAGG
This sequence comes from Acinonyx jubatus, assembly GCF_027475565.1. NCBI lineage: Eukaryota > Metazoa > Chordata > Mammalia > Carnivora > Felidae > Acinonyx > Acinonyx jubatus. The sequence continues at coordinate 160,838,343 of NC_069382.1, read as the reverse complement.
GCCTTTAATTTAAATTAATTAATTAGTTAATAAGAGCAAATAAAATTTGATGACATGTGTAATCAAATTCACATAAAATGTGAGATTCCTGCAGGGCCTTTTAAACAACCTGAGAAATAGGTATTCTCATTCTGACTTTACATGCAAGAAAAATCCGGCCCAGAGAAGGTAACTAACATGGCCAGGGTCATAGCTGGGAATTGGTACATCCAGGGTTCAGACCTTTCGTGGCTTAGCTCCAGACTCATGCTTTTAACCTTTGTAATTATCTATGTCCCCAGTAGCCTCACTGGGCAGAAGAGATGCATAAACTGATACAGAACAGGAGACAGGTACAGACAGAAGCTTGGGCAGGAGCTGGTGGGGGTGGGGTGGGGGGCGGGGGAGGGACCCAGCAAGCAGACAGCAGGTGGGAGAAAGCACAATGCCATGTGGCTGGCCCTCCTGAGGGTGGGAGGGGTGGGGATAGATTTTAATGCAGATGGGACTCTAGATCAGCCCCACAGGGAGCTCCGGGCTCATTCACAACCACCTCTTCTTCCCTGCTGGATAAAAGGGGCTGTGGCTGGCTTCCTGGTGGGGAAGTTTCCTGGGGTGTGTGTGTGTGTGTGTGTGTGTGTGTGTGTGTGTGTGTGTGTATAGGGGGGTTGGGGGAGGGGCATGTTGGATGACATCAGAGGCACCAGAGCAGCCCTCATCTGCCTGTCATCTTTTTTCCTGCCCCAGCCCTCCACTTGCCATCTGCCTAGTTCTGTGAGAGGCTCTGTGAATCACAAGATCCTGTGAGTCACTCATTCGTTCTCTGAGGAATAAATAACGTCAAGTCTCACAAAAGCACAGAACGGTCGGGTTTCTATGAGGTGTCCCACAAAGATTGAGCACGGGTTCTGCTTCCCTTTATGAGCTGACACTCCTGTCAGGAGAGGCATGTCGCCAAGGTCTCGGCTTGAGTTTTTGGGCCATCAACCCAGAGTCCTGGCCGCGTTAGGTTTATCTGCATTTGATGTTGAGACTGCCAGACTCAGCAAGAGCAAAAGCGTCCCTGGAGATCACGATTTTCCCCAAACGGAGAAAACCTGAAATGTGAAGATGAGTGCACATTGATTTGGTTGTGTCTCCAGTCTTCCTTGAGACTGGCTCATCCTTTCTTTCACTCACAAATGCTGCTAACAGACATCCTGCAAGTAAATGTAGTGCTTGAATATTCCAGAACTGCTTTCCATAGCCTATGACATGCAAAGCCGTTTGAGTGCAAAAAGCCAGAATGCTCCTGGTATAGCAGAGAGACTATGTGGTCGAGCAGAAGCCAGTAATACTTTGTGGCAGTTATATGTGTGTGTGTGTGTGTGTGTGTGTGTGTGTGTGTGTGTGTGTGTGTATGTATACGTATATATATATATATTTTTTTTCAAGTTTATTTTTGAGAGAGAGAGAGACAGACAGAGTGTGTGGGGGTGGGGGGGCAGAGAGAGAGGGAGACACAGAATCTGAAACAGGCTCCAGGCTCTGAGCTGTCAGCACAGAGCCTGATGCAGGGCTCGAAGTCTACACGGTGAGATCATGACCTGGGCTGAAGTCCGACACTCAGCCGACTGAGCCACCCAGGTGCCCCCTTTGTGGCAGATATTTTGATCTCATTCCAACAGTGTGTTGTCATCCCTGTGTCCTGTGTCTTCCCCAAGCCTCTCCCTAGGGCATCTTCCCACCTGGCTAGAGTCAGGGTGGGAGAAAAGCAATCTGATTTTATGGTGAAAAATATTCACAACAGGGTGTTAATCCAAACACAGATTATCTCCTTGCAGGGCATGATTCTGTTCTAGAAGAGAGGCTTGAAAATCTAATTGATAAAGGTTGGGTAAGACTTACTTACAAAAATAGGCTTTATTTTTTTAGAGTAGTTGTAGATTCATAGTAAAATTGAGTAGAAGGTACAGAGATTTTCCATATCCCCCTTGCCCCAAGTCATGCATAGCATGCACCGCCCCCCCCCCCCTCCACCAGTGCAAGCCTCTGGTGCAGGGATCCCTCCTATGTGCTATATTTCAATGACCTCTTTATTTGTCTCTATTGTAAGATGTAAGATCCCTGAAGACAGGGACTGTCTTTCTCACCTTCACGTTTATGGCTGGACAGACATCTTGAGATATTAATATATGTTTTGTACTCATTCAGCAGCCTCAACAAATAGTAGGTATTCTCCCTTCCTTGTTCCAAGAAAGTCACCAAGGGTGGGGGGGGGGGGGCGCTTACCTTCAGGATTGTTCATGTCTTTTGTGTTACAGAAACAAAAGGAGAGTTCATAAATAAAGCATGAAACAGACATCCAGAATATTACCAGTATATAGAATTTTGTTGTAGAGAAAACCCCAGCCGAGGGAGGAAGAAGTGGATGGATCTAGAGGGAAGATTTTTGAGCTTTCTGAGAGATTGGCAGAGGAGCAGAGGTGTGCAGGTCCTGGAGTCGTGGAGACAGCATTTCACTTCCTCCTACAGCTCCGCTCTGTGGAAGGACCTCATGGCAAGAGAGCTGCTGGATGTCCTAAGGCAGGAAGCTCACTAAGCATGTAGCTTCCCAATCTGGGGCCCAGACCACTGCTTTCAAGGCACCATGAGGATTTCGACACTGAACGTTTTGACGGTGGCCAGAGGGGATCAGAGAGCCTTCTAAAATGCTCTGGACTGTGCCAGATCCCCAGATCCCCTCTCCCGACCCCAGGAGAAGAATTACCTCCTCATCCTGTACTGACCAATTTCACGAAATTGAATATCCTGAGTAGATGAGGGCTTGGGACAAACCTAACTTTGTTTGAGACACAAAGAAACATGGCTTTATTTTGAACCTTGGTGAATACCTGAAACGTGTCCTTGGTCCTGGCAAAAGTAGGCACATGGAATATTTGGTGAGTAGAGGAATGCAGGAAGCATCTTAAAAAGTATCTATGGTATTTTAATAATACCATGGAACCAGTGTTTGTTTACCTGCCTTGAATAAAGGTTTTTCAGGGCTATTTCCTGAGCATTTAAAGCACATTCAAATGAGTTGCCTTGGAACAAAGATTCAAAAGACTTTCGTGACTGAAAGTTAGCAACAAGTTGAATTTATAACTTAATCAGTCTTGACTTGTTGGTTGCCTAAGCAACCAAGGCTGTCTACTTTACACTTTGACTCTGGAAAGATTGGCATCTCCAGTCAGAACTTGTATCAGCAAACTGCACCTCATATGATAAAGCTTGTTAGACAAAAACCCCAAATCCTACTGTGCATATTGGCATCCATTTCACAAGGTTGCCTTGTGCCTACAATGCCTGGTCCTTGATCAGAACGAAAGGTGCTAAGCTGTTCTTTTTTCTACTCTCAATCACTTCTGGTCCTTCATCCGGGGATTACTCGAATGAATCAAATCTGGAAAGAATCCAAAAATGTTTCTTTGATCATTTGTGTCTGCTCATTCCCCTCTTCGGTCTTCAGAGACTTCTTTCCAGGCTGCTGTAAGAGTCTGCAGACTTGGTAGAATTTTTTTGCCCTTCTAAGTATTGTAAAAGTATCTGAAATGCAGATAACAAATGGAGAAAGTAGGAACAAGCTAAACACTAAGAGCCTTCAGGCAAATCTCAAAGGTGAGATATTCCATGGGTCCTCTGTCCTGGATTCTCAGCACATCATCACCATAAAGACAGAGGCTGCTATAGAGGAGAAGAAATGGAAGGGACCCAAGCATGTGTGCAATGTGGTCCTGGATTAAAGCCTAGGGTGTACAGTTTTTAACACCTACAAAATATATTTTGGGAACGATTATGGAAACTGGAATATGGCTTGGGTCATAAATGATATTAAAACTCATTAAGATGATGAATGTTGTGATGTGTTAGGCCTGCTAAGTATTTATTTGGGTTATGTCAGATGTCCTCATTTTTTTGAGTTGCATACTGAAGTATTTAGGGGCAAAACATCATGATATCTGTAATTTAAAGTGAATTACTTTTTGAAAAAACCTATTTTTTTCAAGTAAAATACTTCAGCATAAGTAATATGAGTGTAACGGAATAAAATCTGGGTGTCGTAGTTGATTGAGCGTCTGACTTCGGCTCAGGTCATGATCTCACTGTTTGTGGGTGCGAGCCCCGCGTTGGGCTCTGTGCTGACAGCACAGAGACTGCTTTGGATCCTCTGTCTCCCTGTTTTTCTGCCCCTCCCCCCTTGCACCCTCTCTCTCTCTTTCAAAAATAAAAAACCATTAAAAAAAGGTATAAAATCTGGAAGAACTGAACTGATCTGGAAGATCTCACATTAGATTTTTAATTTTTTTTAAATGTTTATTTATTTTTGAGAGAGAGAGAGAGACGGAGTGTGAGTAGGGGAGGGGCAGAGAGAGGGAGACAGAATCCAAAGCAGGCTCCAGGCTCTGAGCCTGGAGCGGGGCTCGAACCCACGAACTATGTGACCATGTCCTGAGTTGAAGTCAGTCGCTCAACCAACTGAGCCACCCAGACGCCCCTCACATTAGATCTTTATTACTTGACCCAGTAAGTTGAAAGTCTGCTTTGTTACAAGTACCTGGGTAGGGAGACAGTACATGTATACTTGGTTAGGAAAAGTACAAGGCAGCTGGGGCATGATTTGCCATTTAGTAACTGTGTGATGTTGGCCAAGGTATGTTATTGCCCTGTGCCTCAGTTTTCCCAACTGTAATATAGGTATAATACTATATTAGTAAACCTACTAAATAGAGTAAATTGTGAGTTTAAATGAGTTAGATACATACAAGCCCATTAAAACAGTTACTAGCACAAAGTAATTGCTAAAGAAGTGTTAGCTATTATTATTACCATTATCGTTTTTGCTCCTGAGGAGCATGACCCTAGAAGATGCTGGGTTGGCATAAACTGCTACAATCAGCACGGTTTCTAGGGTTTTCTGGTATACTGTTCGTAGCCACGGGAGCTCACATTCCTGGGAACCCATCTTTTGAGTTCTTCCTTTCACCACACCAAGAAAAGCCTCAACAAATGTTTTGAGGTTGGTGAACCGTGGTGAGGCCTAATAGCATTTTTTCTCATTCTAGGCAAACTTTAAAATCATGAGCCATACCTTTTCCAATTCAGGACTGCCAGGCCAGTAGACTTTGTCTCTCTGTTACAGATATCTGACTGCGACGATTTCCATACACTCCAATAAAAAAGGACATCACAGTGCATTTCCACAATACAGTGACCTGAATTTGCTGGGATAGCCTGTACTTCACCAGGTAAGGCTTTAACTCCCTTAGCAACCAAATCACCATCGTGCTGCAGTATATAACAGTCTCTGTAGTGGCCTGGCCTACTTGGGGCACAAGGACACAGAAGCACGTGGGTCCCCAGACATCATAACCATATGTGCATCCATCCCACAATTCATGGCTCAAGGCCGCTGCTCATAATGTTACCTGGGCGAATAGTTCTCGATCAGGAATATTAAAACAGCTGGTATTTCCCCATAGCTAGTTTCTGTACCTACCGGAGCTTTCTATAATTTAAAATACAGCATTAACTTTTCATATTAAGCATTGAGATAAACAAATTGGATACCCTCAGCAGTAATTATGGATATATAGAATGAAAAAAATCATTGCTAGTATTATACCATATATACTTATGGTGTTGAATACAGTCTTTGTTTCTATTTTCAAACATGATGATTTATGATCTTTATATCAGGCCCCATTTTACAGCCTTAATACATACATACTGCATTATAGAAAGTGAAAGAATCTTGAATCTGGAAATAAGATGTCCCTCTCCTTCAGGTTTCTGAAGACAGCACTCATTTCTTTTACCCTTCATTGAGAAGGAGCTCATGTGATTCATAGTAATGTAGGATTTTTTAAAAACAGTACCGAGGAGGTTTGAGCTGTGCATAAATAATTTAAAACAGACATCATTGGGATACTGAGCTTATATTCACATAAAAATCTATCTAGTTCTCTTCAATTTTATGAAAGTCAAAAGCAAAGTCTCCCTGAACAGAGAGACATAGATAATTATAGCACCATGGACTTGGATAGATGAAAAATGTCAGTGGGGGAATATCAAATCACGAAAGACACAGTGAGAGTTGATGAGGCCCTCATTTTCCATCATTTAGAGAAATCACTTCTGTCTTCTTGAACACCTCATTTTCACTCATCCACTTGCACAGTCTTGGTTGTGAAACAGACATGTATATTATATTTTTGTTTCTTATTATTGGTGGAGGTTTTCTTTTTCCTCTCTTTCTTGTCACTAGGGACAATTTGAAAAACAGGCCATTGGATAGGTAAAGCCTGTGGATTGAGACAAAAATGAGTTCTAGTGCTGGCTCTGGGTAACCTGTCTACATTTCTGTTACAGGGCAAAATATTCCACCTTCCTGGGCCTCAGTGTCATATCTTAGAAAGGAGAGCGGTAGACTAGATTAACTTTGAAGTTTCACTTTTGGCTGCAAAACTCTAGGATTTTAATCTCGTTTCAGCAATGATAACTAAGTAGCAACATGGTAGCTCTAGGAGGTTATTACATATTCTGTAACACCAAATTCATAAGGTGGAAATGTAATTGAAGTTCCTTTGAGAATAGGCAGCCCATGGGACAGTACTGTTGGAGGTATAATGTTATTTCCCACTCTTTTCTATTTTTTATTTTTAAAAATTTAATCTAATTTAATTTTTTTTAATTCACATCCAAGTTAGTTAGCATATAGTGCAACAGTGATTTCAGGGGTAGATTCCTTAATGCCCCTTACCCACTTAGCCCATCCTGCCTCCCACAACCTCTCCAGTATTCTCCATATTTAAGAGTCTCTTATGTTTCATCCTCCTCCCTGTTTTTATATTATTTTTGCTTCCCTTCTCTATGTTCATATGTTTTGTATCTTAAATTCCTCATATGAGTGAAGTCCTATGATATTTGTCTTTCTCTGACTAATTTCGCTTAGCATAACACCCTCTAGTTCCATGGCAAATGGCAAGATCTCATTCTTTTTGATTGCTGCGTAATACTCCATTGTATATATATACCACATCTTCTTTATCCATTCATCCATCGATGGACATTTGGGCTTTTTCCATACTTTGGCTATTGTTGATAGTGCTGCTATAAACATTGGGGAGCATGTGTCCCTTCAAAACAGCATACTTGTATCCCTTAGATAAATACCTAGTAGTGCAACTACTGGGTCTTAGGGTAGTTCTATTTTTAATTTTTTGAGGCACCTCCATACTGTTTTCTAGAGTGGCTGCACCAGTTTGCATTTTCACCAGCAGTGCAAAAAGTTTCCTCACCCTGTGCATCCTCACCAGCATCTGTTGTGGCTAGAGTTGTGAAGGCCACCTGTCACTCTCTGACGGGTGTGAGGTGGTATCTCATTGTGGTTTTGATTTGTATTTCCCTGATAATGAGTGATGTTGAGCATTTTTTCACATGTCGGTTGGCCATCTTGATGTCTTCTTTGGAGAAGTCTTTTGTCCATTTCTTCACTGGATTATTTGTTTTTTGGGTGTTGAACTTGATAAGTCCTTTATGGATTTTGGATAGTAACCCTTTATCTGATATGTCATTTGCAAATATCTGCTCCCATTCTGTCAGTTGCCTTTCAGTTTTGCTGATTGTTTCCTTAGCTGTGCAGAAGCTTTTATCTTGATGAGGTCCCAATAGTTCATGTTTGCTTTTGTTTCCCTTGCCTCTGGAGAGGTGTTGAGTAAGAAGTTGCTGAGGCCAACATCAAAGAGGTTTGTGCCTGCTTTCTTCTCAAGGATTCTGATGGCTTCCTGTCTTACATTTAGGTCTTTCATCCATTTTGAGTTTATTTTTGTGTATGCTGTAACAAAGTGGTCCAGGTTCATTCTTCTGCATGTCGCTGTCCAGCTTTCCCAGCACCACTTGCTGAAGAGACTGTCTTTATTCCATTGGATAGTCTTTCCTGCTCTGTCAAGATTAGTTGGCCATACGTTTATGGGCCCATTTCTGGGTTCTCTATTCTGTTCCATTGATCTGAGGGTCTGCTTTTGTGCCAGTACCATACTATCTTGATGATTACAGCTTTGTAATACGGCTTGAAGTCCGTGTTATTTCCCGCTCTTAATGTTTCCTTTCATTGGAAGGGATAGCCATCATGTGACACTCCTGGCATCTCTCTGCACTATCAGTCACTCTTCCCTTGGGGAGATGCAGTGACTTGTCTAGCTAGTGGGTTTAGAAGGAGAATCTGGGTAGAGTAGCCAGCCCTCCCCTCTGCAGTCCTCTTGGGAGCTGGTGGACCTACAGAAAAGGTGTATCCTGCTCTATTCCTTCATGCCAAAGGTTTAAAGGGCCAGGGCCCTGCCCTGGGAGGTCTGAGGTCATCCATGGGTCAGTCTGTCTAATTCGGGGAGTTAGTATTAGGAAAACATTTGGCTCTTAAATCCAAACCACACATTCCGCAATATAAGCTTTCTTAGCAGTAAACATGATATTTCGATTTTCTTGTCTTTTTTTTTTTTTTTTTGGTTTGTTTCTCAAGTAGTTCAGAAATTAGATGAGGTACTATTTTGGGGGTTCCCTGAAGTCACAACGAGCAGTACTAGATTGTAATAACAAATGATGTTGGCTATGAACTTTCCATCTAGATTCATATAGGTCTTCTCCCAGCCTCGATTGTCTCTGGTAAGGCCTCGACAACATCGTTGCAAATTCTGGCCTTCAGATGCCAGAGATTATTATCTTCATTAGCAATTACACAGCTGCATGGTCCTTGTGGTTCTAAAATGGAAGCCAAATATTGAAGCCACCACCATGTGCCTAAAATATATTACATCCAACTTATTACAGAGCAGAGTCAAGATGGGAAGAAAGAGGTTCTTATTACATGATTGAGGATGTTGGGTGAAATTCGAATAACCAGTCTACCCTTATTATCATTTGTTTTCCCCATAAATCCAGAAAGAAGGAGTTGAAGTCACAGGAGCTATGGATTTTAATAAATATTTGAGGGCCTAGTAAAGTACCCAGACTTCTGTAGGTCACAGGGGACACAGCTGTGAACTGAACAGAACAAACATCCATATGCTCAAGGAGTTCGTATTTTAGTGGGAGGAGGCACACCATAACCAAAATAAATAAGTAAATTATGTAAATAAATACATCGGTATAATAGTACAATGTAGTGGCCCAGTGTCCAAAATCAAACAACCTGGGGTCAAGGGTCCATCACTTACAAACTGTATGACCTCTGGGAAAGTTCTTAGCCTCTCTGTGCCTCAGTTTCCTCATCAGCAAAATGGGGTTAATAAAACTTGAAAAAAAGCAAGACAGGAAAGCAGAAGAGAGCAGGTGAGGGAACCATGCAGTGGCATGGCCTCAGTGGGTACAGCCTGGCCCATGGGGAGCTCCGGAGGGGGAACTGCACGTACAGAGTGTGTCCCCCACTTTGGGACAAGTGGGCTGGACTTTGGTGTCCTTGTGTCAGTGAGTCATTGGCAGCGGGCCGCCAGGTGAGGTGGTGGCTTCGTCCCTTTGGGCTGTTCTATCAAAACCACCCACTGGGTAGCTTGTAAACACTAGAAACCTGTTATAGTTCTGGAGGCTAGAAGTCCAAGATCAGGGTGCCAGCGTGGTCAGGTGAGGGCCCTCTTCTGGGACGCAGACTCCTCATTGTATCTTCACATGGTGAAAGGGGGCAGGGAAGTCTGTGCGTTCTCTTCTAAAGCGCTAATCCTATTCATGATGCCTCCACCCTCATGACCTAATTCCCTCCCAAGGGCCCCACTTACTAATGCCATTGCACTGAAGGTTAGGATTTCAACATATGAATTTGGCAGGGACATAAACATTCAAACCATAGTAGGTGGCTCCCATTGGCCAAGGGCAGTTCCCAGGACAACGAGCTGCCATGAGCTATTCAAAGCAGCTGGAAGGTGGTGCACCAGCCTAGGGAAGGGCATCTAGGCAGGACTCAGAAATGTCACTACAGGAGGGTAATAGGAGATGAAATCACTTTTTCTAGGGGACTTGAAGGTCTTTTGTATCGCAGTTCTCAAAGATTGGAACCTGAATGCAGTAAGAGTCCCTCTGTCTCCACTCCAGGAACCAAATCCAGGCATTGTGAGGCTACATACAGTCTTTCCACTTCTATTTTCTTTAGAAGTTTATTTATTTATGTCATGTCCACCCCAACGTGGGGCTTGAACTCACACGCTGAGATGAAGAGTCAAATGTTCTTCTGACTGAGCCATCCAGGTTCCCCTCTTTTCCCTCTTTTCACTTCTATCCTTATGCTTCTGAAAAACTTCACAGTGAAGGCAGCGTGGTGCTTCTACAGATTTTTGGTTCTGACTTTTGATAGGCCCTTGATACTGCTTTAGAAAATTATGCCGTAACTCCCTGGTTCACCCTGGCTGTGGGTTCAGGACTAGTATGGGCTAATGAGAGGACGAGAGATTCCCCATCAGGTGGAGGCTCTCACTTGCACGAGCCTTTTCTCCAGATGGGGTGCCGAGTGCAAACACCAGCACTCCAGGAGGCCTTGGAAATGATCCTCTCCTTTTTCAGATAAGCCAGGGAGAGGATGTAGGAGTCAGCCTGAGACCCCTCCCTGCTTCATGGGCTTTTCTGGGAGGAGCAGAAGCCTGTGGTGGGACCCTGTTTCCAGGCAGACGCCGAGAACTTCATTGGAGGTAAGCTATCTCAGTCCTCTGTTGGAGGGAATCCTAATGCTGCTGACTTCTCATAGGTAGAGCAGTGAGCTGAGGACACCCCAGACCCAAGAAAATCTCCTTGAAGCCCTCTTTGGAAGAAAAGTGAATCAGATGGTTAAATTATGTGTTGGAGGGGTCTTCTAGGAGGATTTCTACAGACTAGTTATGGGCTTGCGAAAGAATCACTGTCTACCGAGTCTCAGTGGAAGATTCAAGACCATCTGGTCCCTGGTTCAAAGCAGAGCACGAGACTTATGCTGAAGATCTCTCCCTGAGTTGACCCTTCTAGATAATAATGGGCAAATAAATAAATAGGCTTGTAGATTCCTTTCTGTATGCTAAGCACTTTTCTAAACACACCACTTCAGATGTGGTAACTTATTTAATCCTCCTAACGTCCACACTAAGTATTGTTATTACGCTTCATTTTACGGGTAAGGAAACTAAGGCACTGGAAAGTTAGGTAACTCACTTGAGGTTGCCCAGCTTGTAAGTTGTGGGGCCAAAGTAGAATCTATTCAGGCTCTCTCTGTGATCTGTGTTCTGTACCTCGACAGCATCCTGCCTTCTAAGCTACTCCCTGCACCTGCTGTATGGAATTCTGTTCACCTGGCTTTCCCCAAATCCCATGGTTGGGTGGAGTGGAGACAGAGCCTGACTTAGACATCTGCTGTTCCAGGCAGGCTAATAATTTGATGCTTCTCCAAATTCTTCTTCTTTTTCTTCTCTTTCTTTGAAGGCGACCTGAATTTAATTTTTCAATTTTTTAAAAATACTGAAACACAAATACGGCTCAAAAATTCATACTGTATGCAAAGGTATACCTTGAGAACTCTGGCTCCCATCGCTGTCCTTGTTCACCACATTCTTGTCACCCTACCCCCACCCCATAGGTCACTCCTTCTGTTAGTTTCTTGTAACCTTTCAATGCTTTGAACGTATGAGCAAATCCAAGTGTGTGTAATCATTTTCCTCTTTGTCTCATATAAAGTGAGCACACCGTTCTGCCATTGAATTCTATGCCACATTTTATTTACCCAGGCCCCCATAGATAAATGCTATGGTTGTTTCTAATTTTTGCGTATGCTGCAATGAATACATCAATAGCAGAATTTTGCACATGTGTAGGTATATACAAGTTTACATAGTTGGTAAATGGTGAGGGCAAAATTCTCAGCAGTGGGATTGTTGGCCCAAAAAATAAGTGCATCTATTACTTTATTTTATTTTATTATTTTTTAAGTGTATTTATTTTGAGAGAGAGAGAGAGAGTGCAGGGGAGGGGTGGGGGTGGGGTGGGGAGAGAGAATCCCAAGCAGACTCTGTACTCTCAGCACAGAGCCCAACTCAGAGCTCAAACCCACGAACCATGTGATCATGACCTGAGCTGAAATCAAGAGTCGGATGCTCAACTGACTAAGCCACCCAGGCACTCCACATTTATAATTTTAAGAGCTGTTGTAGATTTCTCTCCAAACCTATATTCTATAAATGGTTCCAGGTTTATTTCTAGGGAAGCCTAACCCACAGTAGGCAAAGGCAGCTAAGAAGTGTCGTAAGAGGCATCCCACTGCCTCACTCCATGATTCCGGTCTGGTTCCAAACTGGAATATTCCACCCACCAAGCAATAGCCCTGCAGGGAGACAGCTTCACATCCTTAGAAGGCGGCACAGTTATCCTGGATTGTAATTGGAGCTAGAGCTTTGGGTGTCTTACATGCTACCCTGAGCCGCTTATCAGACTACTTACTGCTTCCAGCCACACAGTATTTGTCCCTGAGAGGAGCTGTGCTGGCTTTGTACAATGTCGGCTTAGCTAAATTGGACCTGCAATTTCCAGATACCCAGATACAGGAATACCTTGTATGGCTCAGAGTCACTACCCAGTTGCCACAAGGGACATTTGTATGATATTTGAGAGCCAGAAGTGAAGCAGCAGCCGTTACATTTTGGAAATCAGTGGAAGTCGGTAGGGACAGCTGCAGAGGCCCCAGCGGGTTCCATTTTGTTCATGCTTCTCCTGCTCTGACTCCAGCTCTTCTTCCCGACTGTTGGCCCTACTGACCAGCAGTGACTCCAGATGCACCATGAGATGCTTTGCTGTGAGCCCACAGAGGTGGAAGCCACAAAGAGCCAACAGCCTTCCAGATGCTTCTACACCAGCCTCCTTCATGGCTCCTCTCCAGTGGTTGGATGCACCAAGCATCAACAAGCTCTGACTTGTCCACCAGCCACAGGGCCGGTGAGGACTTTTCTGTGATACTTTTGGAAACTTTTCTTCCTCAACTCCTCCCCAAATTGTGTGAGGTCTAATACTATAATAACTAATCTATCCTACAATACACATAGTGGTCTTGCTTCCCTGATTGAACTTTACTGGAGGGAAATCTAACTATCTTCATCTTATTACATTTCCACGGACATTTTATCATGCTTTATATATGGCCACACCAGACATCTTTCTGGATCATTGTCCTTGAATATAATCAATATATAGCAGTATGATCAGTGTGACATTGAATACAATGTCCTTGAATATCTGGTAGGGGAGGCACAAAAGAACTCTTTCCAGGAGAACCTTAATGAGTCAATCTAAAGATCCTTGTCGGTGAGGGACGCCTGGGTGGCTCAGTGGTTTGAGCGTCCAACTCTTGGTTTCAGCTGGGGTCATGATCTCATGGTTCGTGAATTTGTGTCCCGAGTTGGGCTCTGCGCTGACAGCATGGAACGTGCTTGTGCACTCTCTCTCTCTCACTCAAAAATGAATAAAATAAATACATACATACATACATACATACATACATACATACATACATACATACTAAAAAAAGGATCCTTGTTAGGGAGACAAACAGTACCTGGGGGCTGGAGACACAGTGGAAAGACCAACTGTTTCCCCTCATATCTTGCAAAGAGCCAAAAATCTCCTCCCATCTCAAGGGCTGAACGTGTCACCTCCTGGTTTCTGCTTTGTTTTGGCCTGAGTATTTCCCCCTCATCATAAAGCACTATGCTGAATGGAGGCCAGCAGGACTTAACTGAGTCACAAAATTGCTAACTTTCCTCATTCGTAATCTTGCGGTGTAATGGGAAGCATGTTGGCCTGAGGCACAGGGGATCTGGTCTCTGGTCCTAATTGCCAAGAGCCATCTGTGGGATTAGGGGAAAGTCGTCCAGCCTCTTTGGGCTTCAGTTTCTTTGTAATTTGTTTTATGATAGCAAAATGCTAATTGAATAGATTATAGATCTTCTGCCACATATCTGAATTCATTGCTCTTGTAAAGGCCTTTTCAGATACTTGCATTTCAATTATTTACACAGTATTCCCCCCTTATCTGCAGTTTTTGCTTTTTGTGGTTTCAGTTACCCACAGTCAACCGCAGACTGGAAGCAGATGATCTTCCTTCTGACACGTTGTCAAAAGGTCAATAGTAGCCTAATGCTAGGTCACAATGCCTACGCCATTCACCTTGCTTCATCTCTTTACATGGGCATTTTATCATCTCACATCAGGAAGAAAGGTGAGTACAGCATGGTAAAATACTTTGAGAAAGAGAGGACATGGTCACATAACCTTGATTATGGTACATTGTTATAATTGTTCTATTTTATTATTAGTTCTTGTTAATCTCTTATTGTGATGAATTCATAAATCAAGCTTTATTGTATGTATGTATAGGAAAAATATAGTACATATAGGGTTCGGTACTGCCTGTGGTTTCAGGCACCCGCTGGGGCCTTAGAAAGTATCCCCACTGATGGGGGGGTTGTATTATAGTTGTATGGAGTATGACACATGCATCCCAGAAGCATTATAATGTTAAACACATGGATTGACATAGGCAGCCTCACTTGATCCAAACGTCAGATGGTCTTGTGTCCTGGTTGTATCACATGGAGCCTCTCTGAGGAGAGACTACTGGGAATTCTAGAAAGTTGAAGGTGGTTTCCTCACTCTTGCATTTGTTTTTAGCACAGTATGATGGATCACCATTTTGCAGTAAAAGCCCTTTGTTTTCATTACATTAACTATCATAAAACAGACAAATGACTTCAAAGGCATTTCCTGCAAGGGAACCATGGATTGAAGTGAAAACAATAACACAAGTGCAAGCAGACAAACAACAAAAGTGACAAAACAGATACTCTTACTCCTAAAACAAATGCTTGGCTATCCACATTAAAAAATAAAAAATAGGGGTGCCTGGGTAGCTCAGTTGGTTAAGTGTCTGACCCTTGATTTTGGCTCAGGTCATGATCCTGGGGTCATGGAATGGGGCTCCATATTGGGCTCTGTGCTGACAGCATGGTGCCTGCTTGGATTCTCTCTCTGTATCTCTCTCTCTCTCTCTGTCTATCTCTGTCTCTCCGCTGTTCCTCCCCTGCTTGTGCTCTCTCTCGCTCTCAAAATAAATAAATAAACATAAAAAAATTTAAAAGGTAAAAATAATGCAGGTCAAATTAGATCTGAAAAAAGTCAAGCAGGGGCACCTGGGTGGCTCAGTGGGTTAAGCGTCCGACTTCGGCTCAGGTCATGGTCTCATGGTTCGTGAGTTCAAGCCCCGCGTCGGGCTCTGTGCTGACAGCTCGGAGCCTGGAGCCTGCTTCGGATTCTGTGTCTCCCTCTCTCTCTGCCCCTCCCCTGCTCATGCTCTGTCTCTCTCTGTCTCAAAAATAAATAAAAAATATTAAAAAAAAAGTCAGGCAAAAATACTCAAAATTATCAAGAAGTTTACAACTGGATTTGCATCTACTATCACTAACGAGGAATCTTTCCTTAAGGGCATCTTGTGTCCTAAAATGTTAACTAGGGTAGTATGATGCCATTGTGATTAGCAAGGCATTTCAAAATGTTATTTATTTCACTTTTACATGATCTTTTAATTTTTTTGTGTGTGTGCATTCATTGTAACGCTCATAACACTTTGGTAAGTACGCATATTGGAGGCATGTACTGAAGGCTTCTTACTGAATAGAAGGGCAGGACCAAAATGCTGGTGACCACTGCTTGGGACTGAAACTGACGTGTCCACGTGTCCATCTGACATATGATGAAGTGGTGTGGGTCCTGGCCCAGCTCATACTCTGCATTTCAGCTTTCAGGATTGTTAGACATTTATCACTCTACTTTTTATGACCTATGACATGATTGTGGAAATTAAGAGAAGGATTATACTTTAGAAATTCAGTGTTTTCTTTCCATGGTCAGACCTCTCCCACCCCCAACTTCTATGAAAAACAACACTATGTTTAGCAATCTTTCAGTGAGTTGTTTTCTTTCTCACTTTCACCCAGGTCAACATCTAAGTAAATCAACATTTCTAACCTGTTGGTTTTTTGCAACAAAGGGAAGCTGTGAAGATTTTTCACATGCAGAAAAGACTTCTGTTAGGGTGTTGAATACGTGCAATATTTATTTTTAAGTCTACTTTGCAGATCTAAAGTTGGGAACAATAGGAACAACAAACTCCTTGGTTTGCTCATAGATTATTTATGGTATACATTTTATTTTATTTTATTTTATTTTATTTATTTTATTTTATTTATTTTATTTTATTTTATTTTATTTTATTTTATTTTATTTATTTTTTTATTATCTTTTAAATAGGCCTCATGCCCAGCACACAGCCCAATGCAGGGCTTGAACTCATGACCCCAAGATCAAGAGTTGGACACTGAACCAACTAAGCCCCCCAGGCCCCCCAATGGCATACTATTTAAAAGTGTACTTTGTGCAGAGAATAGCCATATTTAATACTCTAAGTTATTTTTAAATTTTACGAAAATATAGACAGAGACAGAAAGGAAACAGGATGTGAATGAGGGCTAAATTGTTCACCAATAACAGACAAGCCCCTAAATCTTAGTGACTCAATGCCATAAACGTATATTTTTTACTCATACTATGTGTCTAGCGCTGCTTGGCAGGTGGGGTTCTGCTCACTGAAATCTCTCAAGGACGCTGGTAGAGGGAATAACGGTCTCCAAAGATCTCCACATACTAGTCCCCAGAACCTGTGAATATGTTGCCTTATATGGCAAAAGGCTCTTTGCTGATGTGATGAAGTTAGGGCTCCTGAGATGGGGAGATCGTCTTGGATAAGCCAGGTGGGCCCAATGTAATCACAAGCATCCTCAAAAGAGGGAGGCAAGCAGATCAAAGGCCATAGCAGGAGATACGGCCTTTGTAGGAGGAGGCTGGAGTGATGCAAGGGAGAACCACAAGTCAAGGAGTGTAGGCAGCTGCTAGACCCTATGAAAGGCACGGAGAGGACTTTCCCCTGAAGCCTCTAGAAGGAGCCAGCTGTCAACACTCTGACTTAAGCCCAGTGATACTGATTTTGGACTCTGACTTCCAAAACTGTAAGATGACAAATTTGTATTCTCTTAAGGCAATTAGTTTCTGGCAATTTATTACAGCAGCAATAGGAAACCAATAGCGGGGCCTGTGTTCCGGCCTGACAGACTCTCTCAGGGGCCCTAAGGCTGAAAACAAGAAGTGGTGAATTATGTGTCTGCTCTTAAAGCTTCAACCAGAAGCAGCAGCATGTATGCATCTGCTTGCGTTTCATTGGCCAACGCAAGTCACATGGTCGCACTTGATTTCCGAGGGGGGTGGGGTGTGCGGTGCTGGCAAAGTGGGGAGCCAGAGCGTCTGTGACTAGCTGTAGGGACTAACATGCAGGAAGAGCAGAACTGGAAAGAATGGCACTTAGAACAGCAAAAGTGTGACTCAGCACAGGAAAACTCAGTAGGTGACTTAGTGGACACCATCAGACTTTTCTTAAAAAAAATTTTTTTTTAATGTTTATTTATTTTTGAGATAGAGACAGTGTGAGCAGGAGAGGGGCAGAGAGAGAGAGGAAGACACAGAAGCAGAAGCAGAAGCAGGCTCCAGGCTCTGAGCTGTCAGCACAGAGCCCAATGCGAGATTCGAATTCATGAACCGTGAGATCATGACCTGAGCCGAAGTCGGACACAACCAACTGAGCCACCCAGGTGCCCCAGAATTTTCTAAAAACCAGTTCAAAATTTCTCACTACTAGATTTGGAGTCGGCACTGGTGAATGAGGCGGTGGCTGCCGAGACTTCGTCTGAATCCCAGAGACAGGACGATTCCACCTCTCCTGGGCTCTATGGATCTAGAAGAGACAGCCCACCCCTGAGAAGAGAAGGGGCCCTGAAGATCAGGGTCGGTGAGCTCAGACTGTTTTAGACTGGCTGCAGTTCTCAGGTGTCTTAGATAGTTACTGCCTGGGTTTGGCCAGTGGGAGGCACTGGTAGGAAATAGGCTAGTGGGAGGAGCCAGCGTATTTCTCTCAGCTTTTCCCCTTAGGTGGAGACAGGCATTATATCTCTTTTTGTCTCCTGCTTCTTCTGCATCAGGCTTCTTCCAAGGTAAGGTCTGCCAGATAACCTCAGACCTTGGCCTCAGTAGCCCCATCCCCTTCTTTTGTCTCTCCAGGCTAGGGATGGGAATAAACGTTACCCTTTTACTAATCTGTGAGTTACTTCATTATTTTCTGTTTCTCAAGCCTCTTACATCATCTGTAGAGCCACTTCTCTATATTAAAATTCCATTTGATTTCTGGTTTCCTGGTTGGACCCTGAGTAACCCAGAATCTGACAAGCACACTACCATCAAGGACAACTCTGGACAAAGGAACGTCCTTCTGGTTCCAAGCAGATTTAAGACAGAGTGGATAGAGATATAAGGTGCCCAGATCAAATGTAGGTATGTTTCATGCAACTTATAAACGATATAATTTTTTGTTGTCAGGGCTGTCCCATGTATCGTATGATATTTAGCAACATTTGGAAGATACTTGCGCTAAAAGATTATGCATTGTAGGGGGCACCTGGGTCGCTCAGTCATTAAGCATACGACTCTTGATTTTGGCTCCGGCCATGGTCTCATGGTTCGTGGGTTCACACCCCGAGTTGGGCATTGCACTGAAAGCATGAAGCCTGCTTGGAATTCTCTCTCCCTCTCTCTCTTCCCCTACTCCACTTGTACTCACTGTCCCTCTCTCAAAATAAATAAATTCACTTAAAAAGAAGATTATGCATCGCTTGTATGAAATTCAAATTAAACTGGGTATCCTGCATTTTTATTTGCTAAATCTGGCAACCTTAATAGAGAAGAAGCTCATGTTGTGAGCTGGCTTCAATGCCAGATGCTCAGGCATAAATACGGGGGTACAAGGGTTCAGTGTTGGAAAAAAGTTGGGTGCTGGAATCAGACCTTGACTGAAGTCTTTGTTATAAACTAGAGTCATTGTGACTGAGGCAATTAGGAAACACGGAGTAGTCCAATCAGAGGACTGTGGAATGAAAACTCTGAAAAATGTCCGTGCACATGTGTTTGCATGGTTAAATGTACAAACGCATTACAGGAACTCACCTGAAATAATGGCCTAAGTCTAGCCATTGCTAGAGAAACATTCTCAATTATTTGGGAGTTTAAAGAAATATAAATAGGGACCTAGCATGTGCTTTTTCAGGACAATGATTGGAAAAAAAGGTATCTTTTAAAGACCAATGTCCAAACTTGGTGATCTCTCTAAACCAGTGGTTCTCAACTGGGGGAGTTTTGTCCCTCAGGGAATACTTGGCATGCCCGAACACATTTTTGATCATCACAAATGGAGGAAGCTAGGGCGTGCATACCGTGTACAGGACAGCTCCCCAAAGAATCCCCTGGCCCAGAAGGTCAATAGTGCCACTGCCAAGGAACCCTGGCGTAAACGCATATGGAAAGGGAGTAATCAGCACACATTCCATAAAGGCATCTACAAAATGTGCCATCCTAAAAGTGAAACCAGATAAGAAGGCTGCAATTCCATGAGGACAGATTCCACACTGAAATAGAAGCAGCTGGCCCCACAGAGGCCCCTCATTTGTCATCCCATATCTGGGATTTAGCCACCTCCGCAGGCAATCAATCACCATTGCATGGCATCGCTATCCTGTGTAATCAGTATCCCTGAATATTTTGACCGGAATACAGTGCCACTGTTTCTTCAGGATGATTTATAATGCTGAATGATTCAAGAGATGGATATATGCGTGGCAATATGGTTCATGTTCAAGGAGTTCATTGGGGGAAGTTGTAAACTAAACCAGGCCAAGGACATGGCTGTAAACCAAGAGAATTTCAGTCCCTGGGAAAGGTAACCGAATGCATTAATCAAAGCTGCGTCGAGTCCAGGGGACAGAAATCCACTCCAGTTGGTTTAAAAGCGGAAGAGAATATATTGGTTCACACACCTGAGACAGTTCTGGGTTAGTTTATAAGCTTGTACGCAGCAGTGCCTGTTCCCGGGATGAGGCACCACCAGAACTCTCTTGTTTTCTCACTGTTTCTCATCTCTGATTTCATTTTGCAGACACGTTTTCTCCCCAGGCTCATAATAGGGAAGATGGTTGCTGGCAGCCAAAATGTCACAGCCTCCCAACTTGGAACTTCTCTTTCCCGTTATCCACGTATCAGACTCAGGAAAGTCTCTGGCTCTATTTGAGGCATCACCCACTCCTGGATTACTCGTTGTGCCTGGGGAAATGCGGTTATGATTGGCCAGGTATGTGTCATGGGCCCACTCCTGACATCAGGAGTGAGGTTACACTTTCAGATAGTAGAGCCGGAAACTAGAATCACTTTCCTGGAACCACATTACTATGCATTTTCTAGTCCTGATGCCTCTTGACGCAAGAAGGCACCAGCTGCTGGCAGGAGCTGGACTGGTGACAGCTTTCATCCCTGGCTGAGTGGGGCTACCTTGGAGACACTGCCCTGAGCTCTTGGGCTAAGGCACTGGCTCTCTTCATGCAGGGAAACTGTCCTGCACTAATGAGCCCTTTGTATTAAAGAATTACAGAATCAGGGGTGCCTGGGTGGTTCAGTTGGTTGAGCATCAGATTTTTGATTTTGGCTCAGGTCATGATCTCACAGTTCGTGAATTCAAGCCCTGCATCAGGCTCTGCACTGACAATGCAGAGCCTGACTGGGATTCTCAACCTCTCTCTCTCTGCCCCTCCTGTGTGTGCACTCTCTCTCTCTCTCTCAAAATAAATAAAATAAACATTAAAAAAAGAATGACAGAATCAGAATCACATGGTAGGAACTCAATGATACATGATGGTGGGTTAATGGCACTTTTTTTTCGTTTCTGTTTTTGTTTCCACGTTTACTCAAGAACTCATACAAAACGTTCCAAGTAAACAAGTTTTAATCCCATCTTCCTCCCCTTCTTCATTGTGGTTAATGTGGTTAAGGTATTTGGTAACTCTGTTTCCTGTTAGCAACTACATGCAGCCAAGCATGTTGATTATTCAAACATATATTATATATTGATATATATATGATATATGTACATATACATATCATATATATATCATATATGTATATATATATCATGTATGTATATATATATATATATGTATATATATTTTTTTTTTTTTTGGTGAGATACTTCAAATACTTTTTAGAAAAAGTCACTTCAGGAGTTAAGGTGATCTTGCTCTTGCTCCTTTCAAGGTATACAGCCCCTTCGCCAATATTCCCAGCTTTTCCATTCACTTTGATTCTTTCCCAAAAAATTGTTCCACGTTGGCAGCAGCCATGATTCCATCTTCTACAGGGTGGATGCAGTCAACGGTGAACTTCAGAACCCGCGTCTTTATTTGCCCCCCACAAGTTTTTTCATGGGTGCCATTGAGGCAGTGGAGGCAGAAAAGGGTTAATGGTATTTCCGTACCTCCTAGGGTGTGTGAGGGTAGTGGGCAACACACAGTCTGCAGCCCCCTGGCGGCTAATGGCTTCCCCCAGTCATTGAGTGATGTAAGAGAGAAAGCACAGTCTGTGGGGTCCGGCAGACTGAGTTCCATCCCAGTTCTACCACTTACTAGCTGAGTGACTTCTCTAAGCCCCACCTTCCTCACCTGTACAATGGGCCAACAATCCCCACCTCCCCCGGATTCTGACATGATCTATGAGATTACCTATGCACCGTGCCTGCATACAGTAAGCGCCCTAAAATGCTTCCTTCCCCTCTCCTCTTCTGTAGATTTTGGCCTGCTTTTAGCAAATTTGGAAGGTGCTGGATTTCTTTCGGTTTGGAAATGGACGGCTCCACCTGTAGGAGCAATTTGGAATGTTGAAAAGAACACCCAAGTAATATATTTGAAACTATCTAAATAAATTATACTTTAAAATAGAAGACATCACACATGATACTTTGGTAAGTAAACTAAGCTAATCATAATTCAATCTTTATGTTCCCGGACAAAATGACTTTAGATCTGAAGGGATACTAAAAATAAATATTGGAAAAAATTCCATTCACTTCACCCCACCCTTCCAAGGTCCGAATTCTATTTTCACTCTGAAGTTTCAAAATGGCTATAAATTTCCCTTCTCTGGTGGGTGAACTACCACTAGGGTGTAAATGTCTCACAAATGCTAACTCATAGGATGCTCTGCACACCATCCCAAGTTACTAAGAATAAAGAACATAGAGCCTTTCTAGAACAGTGCTATTTGAATAAATATTCTGGGGAAAGTACTTTGAGAACGGACTGTATTTCTAAAGATTTCTTAGTAATGATAATTCATCTCAGCCTGAGCAAGAATGGAGATTTGTACTTTAAAATAAATGGATAATGTATCCTAGCAACCTGGGGTTTAAAGCTTTTTATTAGTCTTCCTCTGCGCTTGGCATATCTAAGAGGAGAAACCGAAACATCATTAAATAGAGAGTTTATGTGTAAAGTGTGAGGTCTAAGAGACCTTCATTTTCTATTGCAGCTGAGAATGTCTTTGTCTAGAGTGTTGGTTGGCATACACAAGATGAAATATACACTTAAATTATGGCTTGACAAGTTTTATGTACCCGAGGAAGGTCTCAATTCTCGTTGATGGTTTTTGGGGGTTTTTTGCTGTTTCAATTAGCTTACTTATAAAGTGAGTATGTTATATTTATGCAACTATGTTGAATTTATGAACTTTATTTCTCATTTTATTTATCACCCTACTTCAAAAAAAAAAAAGAAAGAAATTGTGCAAAGAATGCATACCATTAGCGTCATCATTTATTTAACTGGGCAAGAGTCAACAAGGGGAATTAATTTATTGGGATTATCTAGGATTCTTCATTGCCTTACTTTCTTTAAAAAAATTTTTTTTAATGTTTATTTATTTTTGAGACAGGAGTGAGAGAGCATGAGAAGGGGAGGGGCAGAGAGAGAGGGAGACACAGAATGGGAAGCAGGCTCCAGGTTCTGAGCTGTTAGTACAAAGCCTGATGCAGGGCTCGAACTCACAAACTGTGAGATCATGACCTGAGCTGAAGTCAGACGCTCAACCAACTGAGCCACCCAGGCACCCCGTTATTGCCTTACTTTCAACTGGGGTTGGTTTCTCTTCCTAAGGAAAGATGTCCTTTCTTCCTGAACCAAAGACCGCTAAGAAGATTAAATGAGATAGCATGTAGTCAATATTGGCATAAAGCAAGTTTTCAGTAAACATTGCTTTTCTTTTCAGCCTCTTCCTATAACGGGTCGTCATGCCTTCCCATAACTGCTGACTTAACAGACAAGTAGTTCTCAAATTTCAGAGCATATCAGAATCATCCCAGAAATTTGTGAAATATACCACCACCTGATACCCACTTCAAAAGCACAGAATCAGAATTTTCGGGACTATGTCTCACAAGTCTATCTATGTACTTGATGGACACCAGGTATCAAAACTGCTGATCATAAGCTTTGTTTAAGTCAGAGCTGACACCAATTTCTGGGTTGATTTTGTCTCCCAAGTGTTGAATGAGTTCTGTATCAATTACAAAGAGAAATTTGGAGCTAGAAAGGCATTTAGAGAGTATCTGTTCCAACTTCCTCTTTTGCAGCTGAGACTGAATGCCAGAGAGGCTAAGTGACTTGTTAGGGACACCCAGCCAGTTGCTGTGCATGGCATGGCTATTCCTGGATGCCATCCCACACCAGGGCTGGCTTTGAGCATTAAGTCCTCCGTGGCTTTATGTGGTAGAAGCATTCACTTCGGGATCAGATTTTCCTACTTTTGCTGCTTCTACATAGATGGCTCCATCCTGAATATGTCACTTTTAGGCTGTCCTGTACTTTCAGGCTGTACTTTGTACAAAAATAGCTTCCCAGTTCTTATGGCTGGCTATTTCTCACTTTGATTACCTGATATAATTACCCCTTGCCCAGTCTTCTGTGTGGTTCATGTGATTCATGGCTGTTATTAGCTGCAAGCCCAAATGCACTTTGGAAGGAGTATTATGAGCAAGGCCATTGATCAGGTGCTGTACAATCTCATTTGATTATTTTAATGTCTCAGGAGCACCGAGAGATTTAGGTAGATACATTTTGAAAAGATTGTTTCTTTTTATAGTTTCCAGGCAAGTTGGCTTTGGGGAGTATAAAGCTGTCCCATTTTTCAAATACAGGAACAGAATTTTTAAACAGCCACCCACCTATTTAAGAATTGTATTCTGTGAATGCTGGATAAAAGACCATCATGTGTGATTGAGAGTGCTGTTTTTGAAGTTTAATTCCCAAAACTGAATGAGTAGCTCAGGATTAGGTATAACCAACGTGTCTCTCTTTCTCAGCGATCTGAATTGATCTTTCCTTCCTGTAACTCACATTATTGTTCCTGGAGATTAGTCCCTCGCAGCCTGTCCCTTAGTGATTTCTGAGCCATCCTCAGGATGTACGTCCCACACCTCGCCACCTGTTCCTCCTGCTGTGACCTTGTCTGTGGCTGACCCTCAAGGGGGTCTTTTCTGTTGGTGGAGGTGCTCTTCTCTTACTCACTGATGATATCATCTGCACTCTGAGCAGGTGAAGGGAACGCAGCTTACACTCCTATGGCTTCATTCCCCATGCCTCTATTTTAAGGATAGTTTCCTGGAGATTTGATAATAACAAAAGGGATGTGCAATATAGCAGAGAAAGACCAGAAAGACTCAGTTTCCCCAAAAGTACTCAGCGTCCCTGCCTGATCCCAGATGTCCCTGCACTAGGCGGGGGCAGCTCGCTCTCTACCAGAGGTTCTAAACACTTCGTGTTTTGTACCAACTGTCTCCCATCCCTAGAGAGAAATGGGAGCTTCTTCCTCGCTTCTGTTCTTGGCCTACTTGATGCAGATGATTATTCTATGCACGAATGATTAAGAATCGGAAATGATCATTTCTTACTGGGGAAACTGTACGGGAGAACATGGTCTGGCCCTATGGCATCAATAACATAATCCTATCATGGCCTCATGTTTAGTCCATTTCCCAAAAGCTGGTCTATTCAATCTAAAGTAAAAGCGTGTAGGAAATATCAAAAACCCAATCCAGGTTGCGTTGTTCCAAGCTCAATCCAGATAATTCCATCTCTTTTCATCAGGCGTTCATAAATGGGTAGGGTGAGAGGTCTAGTGGTTCCCGCAGTGTCTGGTGACACAAAGAAACATTTCTCAGTGCAGCACTTTCCAGAGTGTAGATATAAATGTGCCTTCTCTGTGAAAGCTGCACTCTGGGGATTCCTCCACCGCTCTGATACTTGAGTGTCCTCTCTTCCCTCATCCCTCCTCGCACTCTTCTCGAAAGCTGAAGGCCTGAATGGACAAGGAAGCCCAGTGGGGAAGTCCCTAGGGGTCAGCCCCCTGGAACACAGAGCGTGGCAGTAAAGGACAGTGGGGGCACCTGGGTGGCTCAGCCGGTTAAGCGTCCAGCTCTCGATTTCTGCTCAGGTCATGATCTCGCGGTTGGTGAGTTCGGGCCCCGTGTTGGGCTCTGCGCTGACAGTGCGGAGCCTGCTTGGGATTCTCTCTCTCCCTCTCCCTGCCCCTCCCCCACTCATGCTCTCTTTCTCTCTCTCTCAAAATAAATAAGTAAACTTAAAAAAAAAAAGGAGGAAAGAGCAGCAGATGAATTCGGTGGGGCATGTGGAGAATAATCAGCACAGTGCCTGAGGTAAGAGTATTTAGGGAAATTCTGATCCCCACTGGGAATTCTCGAATGTTATCGTTCAACCTAGACCTTGGATTTTTCTTAAAGATAGGTTTCATAACTGTAACCTGGCTGTATCTGTGTGTGTGTGTCTGTGTGTGTGTCTGTGTGTGTATGTCTGTGTCCCTCTGTGTGTCCGTGTGTAGGTACGTCTGTGTGTGTGTGTATGTATGCCTTTGTGTTTATGTAGGTGTGGATGTATGTCTCTGTATGTATTGTGAGTGTCCCTGGATATATATGTGTGTGTGTGTGTGTGTGTGTGTGTGTGTGTGCGTGTTTCCCTGAAAGCAGGGGCTTGGGCTGGGAGAGAAAAGAGGGGAACTTCTGAGGTGGAGGGCCCAGAACTCACATGTTGTGATGGTTCTGAGTCCATGAAGCAGTGCATACTCAAAGCTGACCTGCCCAGGCATTTTGGGGGCTGACCGGCACCCGGGAGAAGGATCTTGGGGGACTGAGTGATGGTGATTTTGATTATGCAAGGCAAGTTTTGTTGTGGCACAATAGGATCATCCTTCTTAGAAAAACCATCAGGCCTGGACTGCCCCTAATATTTGAGGGGCTCATTCAATAGTATAAATGAAAGCCTGCATGCCACATCTCTAAATGTTCCAAAAGTATAAATCAAGCTCTATTGCAGCCTAGCCCTTGTGCCCAGCATGGTCACAGCAATCCCCAGGGATTGTCCTGGCAATCTGGAGGCTAAGGGAGCCATACCCGCCCCCTGCCCTCAAGGGGTAGTCCAGCTCCCCTGAGGTAGGCAGCACAGACAGGCCACGGCAGCCCAGGCTGTGGGCTCCGACTCTTGTGAGTGAATTCACCTGCCTGGGGAACAGGCCCTGACGTGGACCACGCTTCCTGGGGAGTTCTCAGCTATCAGTGCGTCCACCATCAGAGCAGGATTCTATTGTCCAATTGCTTTGGGGGATGCGACATACCAATCTCTGTGTCCCCCCTTTTGGAGATACACAATTCAAATTATAGTGTAGAGTAAAGGTTATGATAGATCATACAATGAGAAAATCTGCCTGGTGTTGTTTAACTCAGCATTTCCTAGATGGAGTCTTTTTTTGGGGAACCTTCTTTTTTTTTTTCTTAAGCCTTAGTAATATCCCAGGGCATTAGGGCTCTCACCTAAGGAACTACTTTTTTTGAGAAGGTTTTTTTGTTTGTTTGTTTTCCTTTTTCTTTTGAGCCTGGGCTTCAGCCATTTTTTCCTCTTCCTGCATTAGGCCAATGTGTAAGTAATACTGCTCCTTAGCCTTCAAAGGCACTGCAGATTTTACTGACCCCTTTCTCTCCAGTCCCTCCCTCAGCTGACCTGGAACGCGTTGTTCACTCATTATTCCAGAGAAGGTGCCACTGAGCCTTAGACTTTATCATCAGAAGTTCAGGCCTGTTGTGCTGCCTGTGGAAAAATCCCACGTAGCCACAGTCTATTCAGTTCTAAATTTGCTGTTTTTCTTATGACTATGCAGTGAATTGGTTACAGAATTTTCCCTCTAGATCCCTTGAGGTCTAGGACTTTAGAGAGCAATCAAATGATAGTGAGTCAGTAGTTTAATTCCAATGCCTGGCCCCCAACACTAAGGAAGAGTTTTTGGACCTCAGGTGCAGAGGACTGAATGAATCATACTCCTCAGTTTGTAGCACATGATTATTCCTGGTTCCTACAAGGCCCCTCTCTAATTCAGTCATTCATTATCTGGAGCCAATTTATCATCGGGCACAGTAAGCCTGGTGCTTTAGGGCTGGTCATTAAAAATATGATTTATTTAAAAAAATTTTTTTAGCGTTTATTCATTTTTGAGAGACAGAGACAGAGTGCAAGTAGGGGAGGAGCAGAGAGAGGGGGAGACACAGAATCTGAAGCAGGCTCCAGGCTCTGAGTTGTCAGCACAGAGCCCAAGGCAGGGCTCGAACCCACGAGCCGCGAGATCATGACCTGAGCCAAAGTCAGATGCTAACTAAATGAGCCACCCAGGCACCCCTAAAAATGTGATTTTTAATTTTTTTATGGACAGAAGGAGCCACAAATGCCAAAGGGCCCAGGACCTGTGGAAATCAGAATGTAGCCCTGCATTTATGTATTCTCTTTATCGTATGTCTCAGTCCTATTGTCTCCAGTAAGTTACCCTTTTGATGTGTACATTTATTTTTTTAAGTGTATTTATTTTTATTTTGAGAGAGATAGGGCATGCAAGCAGAGGAGGGGCAGAGAGAGAAGGAGAGAGAGAGAGAGAGAAAGCATCCCAAGCAGGCTACACGCTACCTGAGCAGAGCTTGATGCGAGGCTCAAACTCGCGAACCACGAGATCGCGACTTGAGCTGAAACCAACAGTCAGATGCCCAACCAACTGAGCCACCTAGGTGCCCCTGTGTATATCTCTTCCTATTTTGTGTTTTTGAAAAATGTATATTATTGCCTTGTGTAATATAGTTTTTATTTAAGTGATGTTGTATTATTCTGCTTCCTGAATTTCTCACTGAGCACTATGTTTTTAAGATCAACCCATGCTGCTGTAAATATGTCCAATTCATTGCTTCTACTTGCTGCAAAATCATCCACGTTTGCTCACACGTTTCCCCATTCATTCTCCCAGTGATGCATGCCTGAGACCCCAGCTCCCTGCCACTACTATGCTGCAGTGACCTACAATGTCTTTTCATGGGCCTGGGTGGGAATGTCCCCAGGACGTATGCTCAGCAGTGAATTTCTGAGTCAGAGGGCACACACATACTTCATTTGGCTAATAAAACCAAAAGGCTCTCTGGAAGGAATGCTGTTTTCATATTTTTTTTATTTTGGGGGTTAGTCACGTCAGGGTTTGCTATCAGTTATGTTATAGAATAAATTGGGTAGTTTTATTTTATTTGCCAGAGCAACATACATTGCACTGGAATTAATTGTCCTTTGAAAGTGTGAGAGTGTGGGCAGTATGACTGTTTGGTGTTAAAGCCCATGGATACAGCCAATTCTCTGAAAATGTTTTCAATTTCTTCCGTGGGTGTTGGGTCTAATAAATTTCAATGTTTTTGTTTGTTTGTTTGTTGTTGTTGTTTTTTAATCTGATGTTGGCACCTTGGCAGGAAAAACTAGGTCCATGTGACACCAGGATGTATATTTCTGTTATTTATTACTTTGTAACTTGCTGTAATACTTGAGGAAGATGCTCTGTGAGCACTGGATGCCTCCAAACACTAGGATTTCATTCTCTATGTCTTGCATAAGATTGCCCTGGTCAATAAATGGGTTTTAATTATTTTTCATGATCTCAAATTTTTGCTTTTAAATTGATGGTGATTTCACTTACTTTTTAGGTATTACGTGTATATATATATATATATATATATATATATATATATATATAATAACATAATTGTATATTATGTTACATATATAGGTTATATATATATATATATATATATATATATATATATCCTCAAGGATTTTTCCCTCCTGAGGAAGCGAATGCTGGCAAATGACTACTTATAAATCATGTGATACTTTTGGAGTCTGAATCATCCTGACTACCCAGAGAGCATTTTTTTTCTTCCTTAATAATAGGCATTCCAAAATTGCACTTGTATCACAAAACTGTCCTGTCCTAAATCCTGTTTCAGGAATGACTAGTTTAGAGAGTGTGTGCCCCATTCCTGACTAATCACTGCACTGGAGACAGACATGTTTCCAAAAAGGAAGTCATCAGTAAAGACGAGTTAAGTGTTTTTAATTTCTCAAGTTCTTGGCAAATTACATTATTCAGATACACTCCATTTTAAATAAACCCACAATAGCTAAGTTAAAATTTCTAGAATTATGTAAGAGGGGGCTCACGTGTCTTCCTGAAGAGTGTTCTATTGGATCTATCCATAAATGATTCCTCCAACCCACCCAAGAAATATGCCACTAATTTTGCTAGGCATTGAGAGAATGAGATTTCCTATTCAGATATGACTACTATAACTTATTTTGCTGGAATATGACTATTATAAAAAAGAAAAGGTATGACAATTGGATACTAGGATCCAAAGTGACTCAGAGGCCCAAGTTTCTTCCTTTCTCTGACGTTTTCCAGCAGTAACCTAAAATCCTAGGTGTTTAAGGGAAGTTTCCAGAAGAAAATCCTGATATGAAAGCAACTTTGTGGACTTCATATCATTAATTCCGGGCAAGAAAGCACAAAGCCCATTTTCTAATCTTAATTTGTTGTACTTGGGTATCTTATGGTGTTTTTTGGTTATCTGTGGGAGGTTGGTGCTTTAATCTACTAATCGACTCAACAAGCACTTATTGGCATCTCCTCTATGCCAGGGATACAGTGGTGAAGAAGTTCAACCGCCAAAAACAATCCCTGCCCTCCACAAGCTTGCATTCTAATGGAGGAAACAGACCACAAGCAAAGTAACAAGGGCTGTTCTAATTTGGTGGGGCTGCTGTGTGGAGTATGGAATGTGATGGGGGAGGGAGGAGGGATGGCTAGTGGCTGTGACTGCAGACAGAGATGACTGAGACAGAGAGGTGGTGCCTTGGATAAGAGTGGTAGCAGTGGAGACAGAGAGAAATGTGCAGATCTGGGATAGAATGTGAAGCAGAGCTACAGATCTCAAGCAAATGATGTCAGGCCACCTAGGTTAGACTCTGGAAACAGATTCTGAGGTGGAGGTTCAGGGGCAGGACTTGCCTGAGGGGTGCTCTTGAAAGCCCATGAAATATGCATGCCTATGCATGAAATATGCATGAAAAACTGAGGAACATAGATAAGGGGTGCCTGGGTGACTCAGTTGGTTGGGCATTTGACTTCAGCTCAGGTCATGATTTCAGTTCGTGGGTTCGAGCCCTGCATCAGGATGTGTGCTGACAGCTCACAGCCTGGAGCCTGCTTTGGATTTTGTGTCTCCCTTTCTCTCTGCCCCTTCCCTGCTCATCCTCTGTCTCTCTCTCTCTCTCTCTCTCTCTCTCTCAAAAATAAATAAAGTGAGGAGCATAGAGTAGGGCAGACAGAGAAGTGGAGCCACACTTACAGCAATGGCCTCAGGCATTGCAGAGGAAGACCAAAGCTGAGATAGTCCCTGTGACATGTCCCCAATTGAAGCAAGGAAGGTGTAGGTCTTTGTTCTCCCAGTGGAGCAGTCATTGGAAGGGGGCCGCTGCTGGAGGGAGGACATTACCTTGGGCACGGCTGCTCCCTTCACTTCCCGGGAGGGCAATGGCTGCAGAGGGTCTCAGCTGGGAGTGGTCCTGGGCCAGCACTCTCCGCAGCTGGGGAAATGAGCGCCCAGGTCATAACTGAGCATTTGGATGCTCAGCACCCCTCAAGCACACCATTCATTAGAGCCCATGTAGCCCTCACTTGCAGCAAAGTGGATATGGTGCTGTATTTTATCCCAGGCTGATGAAATGCTAAGCTCAGATTTTAAAGCCTCAAAAATTTTTTTTCAAGATTTTATTTTTAAGTCATCTCCATACCCCACGTGGGGCTTGAACGTACAACCCCGAGGTCAAGAGTCGCATGCTCCACCGATCTAGCCAGCCAGGTGCCCCTAGATTCTCAAATCGGAGTGAGCATCAGCATTATCTGAGAAGTGAATCCAGACTCCTAGACCCAGTGCCCCCAGAGAGTGGTTCAGGGGTCTGTGGTGTCACCAGAGAATCTCCAGTTTTAATGAGTATCCCAGGTTACTCTAATGCAGGAGTCCGCAGACAACACTGTGATGGGAGAATCCTGAGAAGCTGCCCGGATGTCCTGCTTTTGGGGTGCTCATCCAGCAGGATCCCAGGATTGTGAATGAGGTGGATTTGACTCCTGTGATTACGTCAGATTATGCCGCACAATTGATTATCCAGGTGGGCCAGACCTGATCACATGAAGCCTTTGAAAGTGGAGAGTTTTCTCAGGCTGGTGGCAGGAGAGGAAGTCGGAGCTCAGAAGCACAAGAAAGGTTGTGGTGGTGTTGCTGTTTTGAGGAGGAAGCAGTAGCAGGGACTATGGACAGCTTCTAGGCAGTGAGAGGGGCCCCCAGCTGACAGCACTAAAACAGGGACCCCAGTCCCACAATGGCAAGAGCCTGACTCCACCAAAGACAAGAAGGATCTTGGAAACAAATTTTCCTCACAACAGGCATGCTGAGCTAATAGATGGGTGTTGTTTTAAGCTACTGAGCTTGTGGTATTCGTTGTGCAGCAATAGAAAAGTAAACCTACGGGCTCCTGGGTGGCTCAGTTGGTTGAGTGTCCGACTCTGGCTTAGGTCATGATCTCATGGTTCGTGGGTTCAAGCCCCGCTTAGGGCTCTGTGCTGACAGCTCAGAGCCTGGAGCCTGCTTTGGATTCTGTGTCTCCCTCTCTCTATCCCTTCCCCACTTGTACTCTCTCTCTCTCAAAAATAAACATTAAAAATTAAAAAAAAAAAAAAAAGAAAGAAAAAGAAGAAGAAACCCATATCATGGCATTAAACATATCCTGGAGAGCAAACAGAGAAGAAATAAAAAGGACGTGATTCTGCCACTGGTCGCTCTAGGGGAGCGCATGGTAGGAAAGAGAACCTCCCCCTAGGTTCCTCCCGGAACTGGAGATGATACGCTCACCCTGCCTCCCTCATGGGATTTTGAGGACTCCAAACCAGTTATAAAAATCAGATACGAAGACTGACATGTTAAGACAATATAAGCTCCGGGACTTGTAGCAAGCTTCCTCACAAGGATTCTTCTACATTGACTATATCCCTTTTTGAATGAAACAGTTGCTTTCATTCCCGAAGATATACAGAAAGTACTTCCCCTGAGACCGAAACAAATTACAGAGCACCAAGCTACCCACTGGGGCTTGTCTGCCGAGTGCCAACAGGCCGTGGTACCCTCGCGAGTTTAGATTCATGCGCACTCTTGAGCCTGGGATTCCTCTTCCTTGCACCTTATAGGGCTAGTTCTAGAGCCTCTTCGTGGAAGCAGCCGGGATGGGCAACAGGGAGTGGAGTTCACGTAACAGCCCGATTCATGCAGGAAAACAGAAGCCACGTTGGCTGCTACAACAGAGAGAATTTAATATAGAGAATCGTGTGGGAGGACTAAAGGAGCAAACAGGGAACACAGGCCTTAAACACAGAACAACTACAGGAAGTAGTACCCCACCCTCCTCCCCCCAAGGGCGGCTGGAACAAAAGGGAGCGGTGGGGGTTGCCAGAACCCAGAAATTCAGAGGACGGGCCTCTGGGAGCTGGGATGTAGATCTCTGAGTTAGAAGCCATGTCCCCGCGGTGCTGGCACCACCGAGGGTGGTAAAATGAGGCTGTTTCCAGGCAGGTTGGAAAAAGCTGGAGTCTAAGCCACTCCAGCCTCTGGGGCAGAAGGCCGCTGGTTGTTTTCCAGTCTCTCTAGTGCCCTCTAATGGCAGAACCAGGGGAGCAAGCAGGCAAAAGAAAAATCTCGTTTGTACAGTCCAGCCCTCCGCATTCCCGCTTCCGAACCGGCGGGTTTGGAACCGAGAAGCAACGCCTTAATAACCAGCACAGATGGTTTTCCATTGCAAGCCGGGGAAGCCCAAGCTTATCTGAAGGTCTGGAAGACAGTGGCTGGGGATGGGGACGTGAGAGGCTTATTTTCAACTCCCCTTTTGCTCTAAGCAGAGATCCATGATCCAAGGTCATCTGAAGAGGACAGATTTCTCCTGCAATAGAACCCCGGGATGAGCTACAGGCGTGGGGGGTGGAGCTAGAGAGCACCCGTTAGGGGGCGCTCACGTGAATGAGGTTCCCCAGGACAGCTGGGCGGATGGCCTAGGCTTTTGCTTCTCCAACAAGGGTGCTTGTCCCCTGGAAGGATCCAGAAGAATGCGAGGAAGTGCATGAAGCTACAGCATAAGCATGATGCCTCCTATTGGAATGTCAATTTTCCTAGAGCGTTTTTAGGAAAAATAATTTTCGTATGGAAAAAAAATATTATGGAATGGAATGCCAAATCTATTTGGATTTAAAAAAAAAATCCAGAGAGTGGAATTGGCCATCTCCACTACCACCCATCCTTCTAGAGCACTCCTCCTCATCATGAGCTGTTACCTGAATTTTTTTTTTAATGTTTATTTTTGAGAGAGAGAGTGGGGGTGGGGGTGGGGGGCAGAGAGACAGGGAGACCGAAGACCTGAGGCAAGTTCTGTGCTGACAGCAGAGAGCCGCATGTAAGGCTCGAACTCACCCACGGTGAGATCATGACCTGGGCCAAAGTCAGACACTCAGTGGACTGAGCCACTCAGGTGCCCCTGTTCCCTGAGTTTTTGAATGTTCAGGGAGTGGTCTTTTTGTCTGGAGAGGACTATTTACAGGTTTTTGTTTTGTTTTTGTATTTGAAATTCCAACTGTTTAAAAGTCATAAATATTAAAACTTCGTTTTCTTAAGCCTCTATGTTAAATTTAGAAATCTCGTTAGACTTTTTATAAATCTAATAAAATAAGATCAGGTTAACGTTCGATTAACTCAATTTGAATAGATTAATGTCCCCCAAACATTGGTCCCACTTACAAATTTAATGAAATTCCCTTAAACATTTTCAACTCTATTTATATATGTAATATACTTAATTTTCTTAAGTGCTTCAAGTGTCTGACAAGGCAAATTTATCACCTAGCAAGCTTTTGGATAACTCTTGTACATTCAATAAATTAAATTTGTAAACGTAGTTATCTTTTTATTCTCTTAAGTAGTTCACTACTGGTTAAATATCTCTTCAAGTTTTCTTTTGCTTTTCAACTTAAAATTACAGGTCAAAAGCCCATTACACCTTTCAAATTGAAGCCACAAGCATAATCCAGTGGATTTTTGAATCTGCCATATTTTTGAAACTTTTCTTAATTTTTTTAATTTTTTTTTTTTTTTTTTTTTAGAGAGAGAGAGAGAGCATGAGTAGGGGGTGGGGCAGAGAGAGAGGGAGACATAGAATCTGACACAGGCTCCAGGCTCTGAACTGTCAGCACAGAGCCTGACGTGGGGCTTGAACCCACAAACTGTGAGATTATGACCTGCGCTGAAGTTGGACGCTTAACCGACTGAGCCACCCGGGCGCGCCACGAAACTTTCCAATAACACCTGCAGATAGTCTTAGTGATTAAAAAACTGATTCCTAAAGTGAATATAAAGCTGTTATGTATAGCTTTGATTTGCTTCTTCATCTGTGTTCAATACCAATCTTTTCTAGGACTGAAAAAGCGTTTACCCAATTACCAGAAACAATTGTACCACCGTGCCTAGGTCCAGATTACAGGATTAACCATTCCTGAGCACAACATTGGAGTTTAAACAGCATACAGACCTGCAGGCTCCATGCTGCATGTCACAGATGATTATGTTGGATCCTTTCCATAACATTTGTGAAGATGGAGTTTTGTAGCCCCCTTTTGGGTTACATTTAACTAATTTATTTTCTAGCTGATTCATTTCTATATTTTTCTACTATATTTCTACTCTTGTCTGAGTCTGATCGTCATTTAAAGACGTCCTCATTTCTTATCTTCTGGCTTTTCCAGAAGAGCATTATACTCTTGCTAGTCACAGGATGGCAGATATGGATACATGTGGGAGAAGGCCTTCAATTGCTTCCTCTGGATATAACCTCAGGTGCAGAAAAGAGACGCTTAGGGCAAAGGACCCAGTGCTTGTTCTGGAGGAGCGAGGAGAAGCATGAGTGAGGGGCGCTCACCCCTCTCATTTCCCCTCTTGTCATTGCCATGGAAGGGGTGTAAAATTTGTGCTACCCAGACAGGAGGCCTGTGCTCTAAAAAGTGCCTCTTGACACCCCCCCCCCCCATGAGGGGGTTTTGAGCTTAGAGTATGGCCTCAAACAGATTTGGGCTTGAATCTTGCCTTCACAACTTAAAAAAAGCATGCCTATCGGGAAAGTTATCCAACCCTCAGATCCTATTTTATTTAATTCATTATTATTATTTTTTTTAATTTTTCTTGAGAGAGGGAGAGAGTGCATTCGTGGGAGGGACAGAGGGGGAGAGAGAGAGAGACAATCCCAAGCAGGCTCCATGCTAGGCATGAAGCTTGACACGGGGCTTGATCCCAGGACTGTGAGATCATGAGCTGAGTCGAAATCGAGTCGTACGCTTAACTGACTGAGCCATCCTGGTGCCCCAATTTTCTCAACTTAATTTTTTTTTTATAACATTTATTTATTGTTGAGAGACAGAGACAGATAGAGCATGAGCAGGGGAGGGGCAGAGAGGGAGGGAGACACGGAATCCGAAGCAGGCTGCAGGCTCTGAGCTGTCAGCAGAGAGCCTGATGCGGGACTTGAACCCGCGAACTGTGAGATCATGGCCTGAGCTGAAGTCGGACGCACAACCGACTGAGCCACCCAGGTGCCCCTATATTCTCAACTTTAAAGCACCCAATTCATGGGATTATTGTTCTAATTAGTTGAAATTATGTACATAAACCAGACAGCATTGTGCCTGGCACGCAGTTAACTATAATCACCAATAACTGCTTTATTTTTATCATCCATGTCTATCTTTTTGTAAATTAACTTTTATTTTTTAAATTTACACCCAAGTTAGTTAGCATATAGTGCAACAATGATTTCAGGAGTAGATTCCTTAATGCCCCTTACCCAATTAGCCACAACCCCTCCAGTAACCCTCTGTTCTCCATATTTAAGAGTCTCTTATGTTTTGTCCCCCTCCCTGTTTTTATACGACTTTTGCTTCCCTTATGTTCATCTGTTCTGTGTCTTAAAGTCCTCATATGAGTGAAGTCCTATGATATTTGTCTTTCTCTGACTGACTAGTTTCACTTAGCATAATACCCTCTAGTTCCATCCACATAGTTGCAAATGGCAAGATTTCATTCTTTGGATTGCTGAGCAATACTCCATTGTGTGTGTGTGTGTGTGTGTGTGTGTGTGTGTGTGTGTGTATCACATCTTCTTTATCCATTCATCCATCAGTGGATATTAGGGCTCTTTCCATACTTTGGCTATTGTTGATAGTGCTGCTATAAACATGGGGGTGCATGTGTCCCTTCGAAACACCTGTATTCCTTGGGTAAATACCTAGTAGTGCGATTGCTGGGTTGTAGGGTAGTTCTATTTTTAGTTTTTCGAGGACCCTCCATACTGTTTTCCAGAGTGGCTGCACCAGCTTGCATTCCCACCAGCAATGCAAAAGAGATCCTCTTTCTCTGCATCCTCGTCAACATCTATCGTTTGTTGCCTGAGTTGTTAATGTTAGCCATTCTGACAGGTGTGATTTTGATTTTATTTTCCTGATGATGAGTGATGTTGAGCATTTTTCATGTGTCTGTGTGCCATCTTGATGTC
Organism: Acinonyx jubatus; assembly: GCF_027475565.1. NCBI lineage: Eukaryota > Metazoa > Chordata > Mammalia > Carnivora > Felidae > Acinonyx > Acinonyx jubatus. The sequence continues at coordinate 160,801,321 of NC_069382.1, read as the reverse complement.
TTCTTTGGAGAAGTGTTCTATTTTGCCCATTTCTTCACTGGATTATTATTATTTTTTTTGGGGGGTGTTGAGTTTCGTAAGTTCTTTACAGATTTTGGATACTAACCCTTTATCTGATATGTCATTTGCAAATATCTTGTCCCGTTTTGTCGGTTGCCTTTTAGTTTTGCTGATTGTTTCCTTCTTTGTGCAGAAGCTTTTTATTTTGATGAGGTCCCAATAGTTCATTTTCGCGTTTGTTTCCCTTGCCTCTGGAGAGATGTTGAGTAAGAAGTTGGTGCGGCCAAGATCAAAGAGGTTTTTGCCTGCTTTCTCCTCGAGGATTTTGATGTCTTCCTGACTGACATTTAGATCTTTCAACCATTTTGAGTTTATTTTTGTGTATGCTGTAAGAAAGTGGTCCAGGTTCATTCTTCTGCATGTCACTGTCCAGTCTTCCCGGCACCACTTGCTGAAGAGACTGTCTTTATTCCATTGGGTACTCTTTCCTGCTTTGTCAAAGATTAGTTGGCCATAGGTTTGTGGGTCCATTTCTGGGTTCTCTATTCTGTTCCACTGATCTGAGTGTCTGTTCTTGTGCCAGTACCATACTGTCTTGATGATTACAGCTTTGTAATACAGCCTGAAGTCGGGGATTGTGATGCCTCCTGCTTTGGTTTTCTTTTTCAAGATTGCTTTGGCTATTCGGGGTCTTTTCTGGTTCTATACAAATTTTAGAATTTTTGTTCTAGCTCTGTGAAGAATGCTGGTGTTATTTTGATAGGGACTGCATTGTATATGTAGATTGCTTTGGGTAATATTGGCATTTTAACAGTATTTGTTCTTCCTGTCCAGGAGCATGGAATCTTTTTCCATTTTATTGTGTCTTCTTCAATTTCTTTCATAAGCTTTCTATAGTTTTCTTTTTTTTTTTATTTTTTATTTAAAAAAAATTTTTTTTCAACGTTTATTTATTTTGGGGACAGAGAGAGACAGAGCATGAACGGGGGAGGGGCAGAGAGAGAGGGAGACACAGAATCGGAAACAGGCTCCAGGCTCCGAGCCATCAGCTCAGAGCCCAACGCGGGGCTCGAATTCACGGACTCCTAGATCGTGACCTGGCTGAAGTCGGACGCTTAACCGACTGCGCCACCCAGGCGCCCCACTATAGTTTTCAATGTATAAAATTTTCACCTCTTTGGTTAGATTTATTCCTAGATATTTTATGGTTTTTGGTGCAACTGTAAATGGGATCAATTCCTTGATTTGTCTTTCTGTTGCTTCATTGTTGGTGTATAGGAATGCAACTGATTTCTGTGCATTGATTTTATATCCTGCAACTTTGCTGAGTTCATGAATCAGTTCTAGCAGTTTTTTCGTGGAATCTTTTGGGTTTTCTATATAGAGTATCATGTCATCTGCAAAGAGTGAAAGTTTGACCTCCTCCTGGCCGATTTGGATGCCTTTTATTTCTTTGTGTTGTCTGATTGCAGAGGCTAAAACTTCCAACACTGTGTTGAATAACAGTGGCGAGAGTGGACATCCCTGTCTTGTTCCTGACCTTAGGGGGAAAGCTCTCAGTTTTTCCCCATTGAAGATGGTATTAGCATTGTGTCTTTCATATATGGCTTTTATGATCTTGAGGTATGCTCCTTCTATCCCTACTTTCTTGAGGGTTTTTTATCAAGAAAGGATGCTGTATTTTGTCAAATGCTTTCTCTGCATCTATTGAGAGGATCATATGGTTCTTGTCCTTTCTTTTATTGATGTGATGAATCACGTTAATTGTTTTGCAGGTATTGAACCAGCCCTGCATCCCAGGTATAAATCCCACTTGGTCGTGGTGAATAATTTTTTTAATGTATTGTTGGATCTGATCGACTAATATCTTGTTGAGGATTTTTGCATCCATGTTCTTCAGGGAAATTGGTCTGTAGTTCTCCTTTTTAGTGGGATCTTTGTCTGGTTTTGGAATCAAGGTAATGCTGGCTTCATAGAAAGAGTTTGGGAGTTTTCCTTCCATTTCTATTTTGGGGGACAGCTTCAAGAGAATCGGTGTTAACTCCTCTTTAAATGTTTGGTAGAATTCCCCTGGAAAGCCATCTGGCCATGGTCTCTTGTTTTTTGGGAAATTTTTTGATTACTAATTCAATTTCTTTGCTGGTTTTGGGTCTGTTCGAATTTTCTATTTCTTTCTGTTTCAGTTTTGGTAGTGTATATGTTTCTAGGAATTTGTCCATTTCTTCTGGGTTGCCCATTTTATTGGCATATAATTGCTCATAATATTCTCTTATTATCGTTTGTATTTCTGCTGTGTTGGTTGTGATCTCTCCTCTTTCATTCTTGGTTTTACTTATTTGGGTCCTTTCCTTTTTCTTTTTGATCAAACTGGTTAGTGGTTTATCAATTTTGTTAATTCTTTCAAAGAACCAGCTTCTGGTTTCATTGATCTGTTTTACCGTTTTGTTTGTTTGTTTTTTGTTTTTTGTTTTTTGGTTTCAGTAGCATTAATTTTTGCTCTAATCTTCATTATTTCCTGTGTTCTGCTGGTTTTGGGTTTTATTTGCTGTTCTTTTTCCAGCTCCTTAAGGTGTAATGTTAGGTTGTGTATCTGAGACCTTTCTTCCTTCTTTAGGAAGGCCTGGATTGCTATATACTTTCCTCTTATGACCGCCTTTGCTGCATCCCAGAGGTTTTGGGTTGTGGTGTTATCATTTTCATTGGTTTCCATGTACTTTTTAATTTCCTCTTTAACTTCTTGGTTAACCCATTCATTCTTTAGTAGGATGTTCCTCAGTCTCCAAGTATTTGTTACCTTTCCAAATTTTTTCTTGTGGTTGATTTCGAGTTTCATAGGGTTGTGGTCTGAAAATATGGACGGTATGATCTTGATCTTTTTGTACTTGTTGAGGGCTGATTTGTGTCCCAGTATGTGGTCTATTCCGGAGAACATTCCATGTGCACTGAGAAGAATGTATATTCTGCTGCTTTAGGATGAAATGTTCTGAATATATCTGTTAAGTCCATCTGGTCCAGTGTGTCATTCAAAGCCATTGTTTCCGGGGTGCCTGGGTGGCTCAGTCGGTTAAGCGGCCGACTTCGGCTCAGGTCATGATCTCACGGTCCGTGAGTTTGAGCCCTGCGTTGGGCTCTGTGCTGACAGCTCAGAGCCTGGAGCCTGTTTTGGATTTTGTGTCTCCCTCTCTCTGACCCTCCACTGTTCATGCTCTGTCTCTCCCTGTCTCAAAAATAAATAAAACGTTAAAAAAAATTTAAAAAGAAAAAAAAAGAAAAAAAAGCCATTGTTTCCTTGTTGGTTTTCTGATTAGATGATCTGTCCATTGTTGTAAGTGGGGTGTTGAAGTCCCCTACTATTGTAGTATTATTAATGAGTTTCTGTATGTTTGTGATTAATTGATTTATATATTTGGGTGCTTTCCACATTTGGAGCATAAATGCTTACAATTGTTAGGTCTTCTTGGTGGATAGACCCCTTAATTATGATATAATTCCCATCTTCATCTCTTGTTTTATTTTATCTTTATTTTAAAGTCTAGGTTTTCAGATATAAGTATGGCTACACTGGCTGTCTTTTGTTGACAATTAGCATGCTAGATGGTTTTCCATCCCCTTACTTTCGATCTGAAGGTGTCTTTAGGTCTAAAGTGGGTATCTTGTAAACAACATATAAATGGATCTTGTTTTCCTATCCATTCCATTACCCTACGTCTTTTGATTGGGGCATTTAGTCCATTGACGTTTAGAGTGAGTACTGAAAGATATGAATTTATTGCCGTTATGTTGCTTGTAGAGTTGGAGTTTCTGGTGGTGTTCTCTGGTCCTTTCTAGTCTTTGACGCTTTTTGTATTTGTTTGCTTGTTTGTTTGTTTATTTATTTATTATCATCTTTTGTCCCCTAAAATTTCCTGCAGGACTGGTTTAGTGGTCATGAACTCCTTTAATTTTTGCTTGTCTGGGAAACTTTTAATCTCTCCTTCTATTTTGAATGACAACCTTGGTAGATAAAGAATTCTTGGCTGCATATTTTTCTGATTCAGTACTTTGTATCCTGCTGCTCCTTTCTGGCCTGCCAAGTTTCTGGGATCAGTCTGCTGCAAACCTGATCTGTCTTCCCTTGTAGGTTAAGGACTTTTTTTCCCCCCTGTTGCTTTCATGAAAGCAATACTCCTTGCCTGAGTATTTTGTGGATTTGACTATGATATGCCTTGTTGGTGGTCAGTCTTTGTTGAATCCAATGGGAATCCTCTGTGCTTCCAGGATTTTGATGTCTGTGTCTCTCCCCAGGTTAGGAAAGTTTTCTGCTATGATTTGCTCACATAACACTTCTACCCCTATTTCTCCCTCTTCCTTTCCTGGGACCCTTGTGATTTTGATGTTGTTCTTTTTTAATGAGTCACTGATTTCTCTAATTCTTAAATTGTGCTCTTTTGCCTTAATCTCCCCCTCTTTTTCTGCTTCATTATTCTCCATAAGTTTGTTGTCTATATCAATGATTCTCTGCTCTGCCTTATCCATTCTTGCCACCGTGGCATCCATTTGAGATTGCAGCTCAGTTATGGCATTTTTTAATTTTATCCTGACTAGCTTTTTCTTCTATCTCCACAGAAAAGGATTATAATCTATTTTTGACTCCAGCTATTTTCTTGTTATTGTGATTCTAAATTGTGGTTCAGGCATCTTGCTTGTATCTGTGTTGGTTAAGTCCCTGGCTGTCATTTTTTCCTGCCCTTTCTTTTGGGATGAATTCTTTCATTTTGTCATGTTGAAAGGAAAAAAGGAATTAATGAGGTAAAAAAATATTAAAATTAAAAAAATTAAAATTAAAAAATTAAAAACAACACACACACACACACACACACGGACACACACACACACAAATCAAATAAATGATGCTAGATCCTAGGTGTGTTTTGGTCCGGGTATTGAAAGGGGCTTGACAGATTAGAGAAAAAAGGGGAAAGAAACAAAAATGTTTGAAAATTTGAAAAAATGAATACACTGAAAAAGAATAAAATGAAATGATGGAAGTAAAGTAGAATTTGAAAAAATTTACACAAAAGTAAAAAATATAGTAGAAAAAAATTAAGGAAAAATATTTTTAATAAAAATTGAAAATAAAAATAAAGGTTTCTCTTTCTGTATTCAAGAAAAAGAAAAGAAATGAAAAAGAGAAAAAAAAGAAAATTCAATAGATGTCTTTACATGACACCCTCCATGTGGCCACTTTCTGTCTGAGTCCCAGCCCTATCTTATTGTAATTGTCATCTGAGATAGCTATCCTCTGATTCCAAAGGGCTGGGACCTCTTCTTTCTCCTGGTTCCTAACCTGTGACCAGGGATTCCCAACTTCATCACTACCGGGTTTTTGGACTGGATAATTCTTTGTTGCAGGGGGCTGTTGTGGGCATTGTAGGAGAGTTAGCAGAATCATACTTGTAGGTACTGAAAGCAGGGAGAAATTGAATGCTCTACTCACTGGATAGCAATAACACCTCCCTGGGTGTGACAATAAAAAAAATGTTTCCCGACATTGTCAAATGTCCCCTGGGCAAGCCTGTTTGAGAACCACTGAGCTAGACTGTTTCTTATGCTTTTGTACTTACTTCCCTTGTTTGACCTTTGGCATTTTGTAAGGTCTTCCTCAAAATACTGTCCTGTCTCGGCTGTGCTAAGGGGTAAGGAAATGTTCCTTGGATATGCACGAAACAGGTTCTTAAAGGTGGAGCAAGCAGACATTGGAAGCCATGGGGACTGGGGTGGCAGTAGAAATCAAAGCAAAAGAATTCTAAGGGGAAATGAAACTCCCTGGTGTCCCACCTGGATATTCAAAGATTCAGTTTCAAGAGTTTATTCAATTTCAAGAGTTCAACGCCTTAAAAAGGGATGGTGGTTTTGCTTATATTGTTTTTCCCATGAATTTTTGGATTTCCTCCCCCCCCCCCCCCACTGTGAGGCAGGTGCACATTTAAGAAGTTCTGAATAAATGTCATGCCACGTTATTGAGGCCTCATTAGAGCTGAATTTTATAGTTTTTAACTGAGAAGGGAAAATACAAAGGGTAAAAGTTTAACATGGCTGAAAGCCCAAGAAATAAATTTGCAAAGCACTTTATGGCCTTTCCAGCTATATTAGAAATTAAGAGGGGATGACGGTGCTGTTTCCTGATGGCCAAGCATCTGGAAATGTTTTTTCCCTTGTTTTCAAGGGCACCATGGCTGACTCACAAGGGACTCTCCCTCTTGGCATCTTTTACGGGGAGTGCTAGTTGCAACTTGTTGGCACAGGTAAGATTTATGGATCTTTCAATTCCCCACAGTTTCTTTTCCTTGCCTGTTGAAACATTCCACCCAGACCCCGAAGTGCAAGCCAATGGAACACAATGGAATAGCTTGCAAAGCAGGTCCAAAGTGTGGGAAAAATTTTAATACAGATATCTCTGGACAAATGACAACTCAATCCATACATGTGCTAGGGCTAATTTGTATTTTTAGACTTGAGACACTATGGAATAGGTAGGGGACAGTTTGCATGTGAGATTGATTCCAAGAAACAGTATTTAATGATGCAAGGGATTGGACAAGACACTGGGGAGGGGAGGGGAGGGGAGGAGAGGGGAGGGGAGGATCAGTCAGGCAAGATTGCTGTCAGGAACGTACGCATTTTGTAAGGGAGTGACGGTCTAGCTTGAATGTAACTATGATGTATTTTAACACCCTGGGGATGGTCAAAGGCTGTGGGAAAGAAGAGGAGGGAGAGACTATTTGTGGTCCCGAAGGACATGGGGTGGCCTCATGAATGAGAGAGCATTTGAGTTGAGTCCCGAAGCTGTGTATTATTTTGATAGATGGAGATGGCTGGTCGTAGCAGCACTGGGGAGGGATGGAATAATATGAGCAAAGGAACAAAGATGGGAAGGAGAAGGCCATGTTTTGGGGTTTAAGCGTGGCTGGGGTCTAAGATATGTTAAAGTAGCACTTTTTATCCACTAAAGACAGGAGTGGAAGATAAAGCTGGAAGGACACATTTATGTGTTTAGTAAATAAATACCCATTAGATGAGTACATTAAAGGCAGGCTGTGGTCACATCAGAGAGGCACTGAATGCCAGAATCAAAGAGCTAAGCAGTTTGGCCTTCCTATTGTAGGCAATATGGGGCAGTGGGCATTGAATATTTTTGAGCAGGAAAATAACATCAAATTTGTGTTTTAGGCAGATTAAATTAGCAAATGCATGAGCACGGGCAGCCGCAGAGTTTCCAAAATATGGTAAGTGCACTGTGTGGCCCTGCACAGGACGATTTTAGGTGGGCGGGGCAGGGCGGACACTCAGGTGGTAAGAATCAAAGGAGCTCTGCTATTCGTGGCCCCCCTGCCGCTCTGCATTATTAAATGGTCCTTACATGACCCCCTAGGTACACGGACATGGAAAATGTTAATATTTATATTCAACCGTGATTTAAAACTAGCATCTAATATAAAATCTTCTCTTAAAATACACTTATTAAGAAGAAGCATGAGTTATTTTAAGAAAAAAAATTAGGGGCGCCTGGGGGCTCTGTCGGTTAAGCGGCCGACTTCGGCTCAGGTCATGATCTCTCGGTCCGTGAGTTCGAGCCCCGCGTCGGGCTCTGGGCTGATGGCTCAGAGCCTGGAGCCTGTTTCGGATTCTGTGTCTCCCTCTCTCTGACCCTCCCCTGTTCATGCTCTGTCTCTCCCTGTCTCAAAAAATAAATAAAACGTTAAAAAAAAAAATCAAATAGGAGAACAGGTGGATAAGCCAGCATCCTGAAGATGACACGTGGGATTTGGGAAACACTGGATTAGGACCAGAGGTTAGAGTAAGATGATGGTTCATGGTCACTGAGCCACCTCCTGTGCCGTCTGAGTGATGGTGGCTGGTCCATGACCTGTGGCATGACAAGTTTTCAGTATTGAGCTTTTTATCTTAATTGTGTGTGAAGAGCACGATTCCAGTTAAAGGGATTTTAGGCAGCAGGTAGCAACATGCGGAAAACTTGTGGGGCTGGAGGAATCCCATTTTTATCAGGCTAGACTTTTTTTGTGGGGGAAGGCAAATGTTAAGATCCTTTTACAGAGAACTGTGGGGAGGGGAGGTAGCTAGAAGGAAGTGTCCTAAGTCTTTTTTCTCCAGGGGTAATTGCTCACCCAGGGTACCAGACCAGCCCAGCTAAGGCTGGAGGTCATGCCTCCTGTGCACACACACCAACTCTTTTTTTTTTTTTAATGTTTATTTATTTTTGAGACGGAGAGAGAAAGTGTGAACAGGGGAGGGGCAGAGAGAGAGGGAGACACAGAATCCGAAGCAGGCTCCAGGCTCTGAGCCGTCAGCACAGAGCTCAACGCAGGGGCTCCAACTCACGGACCGCGAGATCATAACCTGAGCCGCAGTCAGATGCTTAACTGACTGAGCCACCCAGATGCCCCACAAATTTTTGTATTCTTACAAAACAGATCAATAAATAGCTCCTTTAAAAACGAACAGACTTGTGAATGAGTCTCTACAGACTTTAAGGATGGTTTCTCAAGGGGAAAGAAAAAAGTCTCCCTAATTTTAAAGTATTAGCATTACAATTGGCTAGATAATTCCTGCTGTTTAGGGTTTGATAAAGGGAAAAGTGGTGAAGGCCTTCGAGGGTGTGGGGGGTGGTGGAGAGAGTCCCTTTGCCTGGATATTAAAGTTTTTACTGTCAAAGATAGTTACTTAAAAAGCACAGTTGTATTGAGATATACTTTACATGCCAAAAAAATCCACCCTCTTAAAATGTACAGCTCAGTGACGTGTTTTTTGTTGTTGTTATTGTTTTTGGTATAGTCACAAAATAACACAACCAAGAATACTCATTCCAAAACGTTTTCACCATCCCCAACCCCCCCCATACCCCTTTAGCAGTTACTCCCCCCTTCCTCCCCTTCCCCCCAACTGCTAATCTACTTCCTGTCTCTCTGGATTTGCCTATATTGGATATTTCATACCCATAGAATCATATAATGTGTGGCCTATTGTGACTGGCTTCTTTCACTTAGTATAATGTTTTCAAGTTTCATTCATGCTATAGCATACATTAAGAAAGCGTTTTTGAAAAACATTTATCTTTCTTATTAAAAAGAAAAAAAAAAAAACCTCCGGGTTCCTGGGTGGCTCATTCGGTTAAGAGGTTAAAAGGCCCTTGGTTTCTGCTCAGATGATGATCTCAGGGTCGCGAGATCTGTGCTGACAGTGGTGCCTGTTTGGGATCCTCTCTCTCTCCCTCTCTCTCTACTCCTCCTTCACTCTCTCTCAATAAATAAATGAACTTAAAAAATTATTTAAAAAACCCAGAACCTTCTCATTAGCTTCTGACGGGCATAACAACACATTCTTCCCAGAAAGGTGGCTCTTTTCCTCTCTTCCTTTCCTTTCCCTTCCTTCTCCTACCCTCTCCCTCCCATGCCCCCTCCTGCTTCCTCTTTCCCTCTCTCTCTCTATCTCTCTCCCTCTCTCCTCCCTTCCTTATTTCCCTCTTTTTTCTTATGGAAAATAACCATCTGCCTGCTGGAAGGTCTTCAGGTCTTCTTAGCACATCCTTTTTTTTTTTTTTTTTTCAACGTTTATTTTTGTTTTTGGGACAGAGAGAGACAGAGCATGAACGGGGGAGGGGCAGAGAGAGAGGGAGACACAGAATCGGAAACAGCCTCCAGGCTCTGAGCCATCAGCCCAGAGCCCGACGCGGGGCTCAAACTCACGGACCGCGAGATCGTGACCTGGCTGAAGTCGGACGCTTAACCAACTGCGCCACCCAGGCGCCCCTTCTTAGCACATCTTAACGATCACATCCTTCACCTCTTTCCCCTTTTCTGCTCCAGTCCCCATTCCTTCCAGGCTTATTAAAAAAAAAAAAAAAAAAAAGGAACAATCCCTTTTTTTAGCACATGGCTTTCTCATCTGGGTCTGCTGACTGATCATAGGAAATCTTACCTTATTCTGGGAGTGATGGTGGGTAACTTCCTGTCTGGACAATGTTGTATGAAGGGCAGGCAAGCCCTTTTTTGCAGAAAGCCAGAATTTTCTTAAATAACCTAGAAACAGGCATTTGCTCAGTGCACGACACCATACGAGGTGCTCTGTGGAATATAAAGTTGAGAAAACCAAAGACCTGCTTTAGGTAGCTTGTATTCTTCAAAGCTATCTAAAATATTCTTGATGATAATGATTCGTAGTTGTTCACTGGACTGCATTGCACTCCTAGATAGTAAACTCCTCACAGCCTGGAGCCATGTTCTGTTAACCTTCCCAACACCTGCAATGCTCTGCGCAAAGTAGGTCTTGCTTTTGTTAGGATGCCCTAAAGAAAAGGTACATAAAGTGCTGTGGAAAGTCAGATGAGGGGTGGGTTACTTCTAGATGGAGAGGTCCCAGAAGGCTTCATGGAGAAAACGGTTTCTGAGGTAAGTAGTGAAGAATGAGCAGGATTCAGGCACATGGAGTGGGAAAGAGAATTCTAGGAAACAAGGAAGTGTACAGAGGTGAAACAGTGGGAGGCATGGAAAGCAGATCATAAGTCAAGTTGATGAGGAGTTAACTTTGGAATAGAAAAGAAGGAAGCTGAACATATCACAACAGAGATGGCCTAAGCTTTCAAGTAAGGAAAGAAACAAGAGTGTATTCAAAGGAGGAAAGAAATGGCGTGGAATTTGACTCCAAAGGAGTGTGGAAAAGGTTTGGCTGTAGGATATGCGTTGGAAACTCGACTAGACATTAAGACATGAGATCTTCAGGTGTTAATAGGTCATACAGATGGAGAGATCTACAAATATTGGATCACTCTGGTTAGAACTCAATGAATTTCTTAAATATGTTGGTGCACATATTTTACATTTTAATAATTTATATTCTATTAAAAATTAAAATAGAATATGCATTCATTATTCATCATCTGGTCAACAAATATTATTAAGCACTGCTTTAGATTCTGGGGATACAGCAATGAACAAGATAGACATTTTTGAACATGTACATTCCAGTCGGAGAGACAGACAAAAAACAACAACCAAAAAAACCTAAGTAACAGAAATGTGTCCAATACTAGCAGAAACAAGTATAGTTAAACATCATTAATTCAAAACTATTTATTGAAAATAATACACATTAACAATGACCTGTTTTCTAACTCATCACGAGCTGTTTTCTAATACAAAAAATAGAAAATCCAAACCCAGTTCAATCAAAGCCTATTTTCGCTAGTCCTTCATATGTCATATTAAGAAGGCTTTATTATATCAAGGCAGGAAGTTATTTGGCACAATATGAAAGGCAGTCTGAAAATGTTGGAGACACTTTAACACGAGTATACTGAGAGTTAATTTCCAGAGAATCATGCTAAGAGTCATAAAGTCTTGGTAGCACCAGGTAACACTGTAATTTTTTCCTCCTGAATATATTGACGTACATATTTAGATGCATCAGATGCAGATACATAGAGCATCCTTCCTGCTTTCAAAAAAGCTCCCAGTTGATAGGGAGAAAGAACCCACTAGAAAGCCAACAAGACCCACTGTGTAACACTGGTTCCACGTATTCCCCCAGCCCTAAAGGCAAGGCTCAGCCCTCAGTGAATGTCCCAATGTCACAAACAACTATTGGACTGGCCTTGGAGGATGGTGGAGGGGGATTCCTGCTCATGTAGAAAGTTCTGCAAACAAAAGTAAAGAGGAAGTAGGTATAGAGAGAACGAACTAATGTTTATTGCTTTCTGAATGTAACATTTGGTATGTAGGAGATACTCTAGAAATATTTGTTCAGTGAATAGCCATCCTTGTTAGAAAAGGATCATCACAGCCATTTTGTAGATGAAGAAACTGAGGCACAGAAAGATGAAATAATAGTTTGAAAGTCATGTAACTAGAAGCAATGGAGTTCGATATCGACCCCAGTTAGATATCGACCCACAGTTATATTCTTTGCCAGCTGTGTGGCTAAGTGCCCACGTGTGGCTGACACAGAGGGTGTCCAGTGAGGGAACAGAGCCGGCCCTGGAGCCAGAGCGGGAACCAGCCTGCAGCGGTCCCTAAATGACATACTGAGGAACATACACGGTCCTCAGTGAGAAGCCACCAAAGATCTTCCAGTAGGAGAGTGACTCCGCTGGCAGTGTCTATTTCAGGGAGACGGGGGTGGGGGTGGGGGGGGGTGGGAAGGGATAGGGTGGCCGGTCGGGGGGTGGGATGGGGCAGGATTTGAGGGAAAGGAAGGGAGGCAAGATGGGGCTGGGATCTCCAGCTTGAGTGAGGGACGAGGCCATTAGCTGAAACAGGGTATGAGAGAAGGAATGCAGTTGGTGGGCAGAAGATAATATTGGGGCCCTTGCAGGGGACACATCTAAAGAGACATGTAGGAGGGACCGCAGGAAATAAGAGACGGGAGCAAAGGAGAGCCGCTGGAACCAGGAAGGGTTAGACAGCTCCAGTCTGCATGCGGCAGTGAGGTTAGAAGGATGAGAGGGTCAGGGAGAGGGGTGGAGAGAAAAGTGAAAAGAAGAAAAGGCAGAGGAGGAATCAGCACACAGGGCTAAGGAGGGGAGGGCAGGGCGGTGGGAGGAGGCCCGGAGGGAGACAGGTTACACGAGCCGAGGGAAGAGGCAGGTCCCGGTTTGGGCTGATTGAAGATTCTCGGGAACCTCAGGAATTTCAGCTTCCCAGGAGTGGATGGGGCGAAGCCAGGTCCGGGAGCGGGGGGTGAGTGGGTGATGAGGCGGCGGGCAAGGTGGGACCCGCCTAGTCTATCAGCGGTGCCCAGCTAGGAAAGCAGAGACTCCGGATAACCGGAGGGGAGCACCCCGTGGGGAGAAATCCCAGGGAGATGCCGTGTGGAGTTGCAGACAGAGCTGGCAGCTGGCGGGGGCAGTCACTGCAGAAGAGACGTGAGGCAAGTAGAGTTCTCTCTCTCCCACTTCTGGGCGATGCAGGTTTCTGAGCATGGAGGGGTGGGGGTGGGGGATGAGACTGAGCAGCAGCGTCCTCTGTAGCATTGGTAAGAGACGGCAATATGGCAATATTACTGTTTTAGGGGCATGTCCTGCTGACTATTTTACAATGACATTCTCTTTGGAAGGGATATGAATAGGACCGGATTTATAGCAGAGACAGTAGCAGGTGGCTGAAGTGCCTCAATTCGTGAAGCAGCCTGTCTAGGCTCAGAGCCCAGCCCTACCCCTTCCCGCGTGGCGTGAGGCAGAAGGCAACATATTTAACCTCACTGTGGCCCCGTTTCCTCATCTGAAAACAAGAGTAATAACAGGACCACCTGATAGGATTGTTGGAGCATTATTCAAACTGAATAAACACTGTGAATGACCTGGAACAATGCCTGGCACGGAGCCAGCCCCATGGAAGTATTTTCCTGCGACTGTTATTTGTTATGCTAAGGATCTGGGGTGTCAGCGCTGGAAAGAACCCTGGGGTTCAACTGACCACAGTCTTTCCACCTGCCGCCAGCCTATGCTGCTGCTATGGTTGCTTTGGCTGTTTTTCATCAACACCAAGTTCTCTTAGCTTTGCGTGTAACAGACGCTGTAAATTAGTATTTGCTTTTCCAGATTAGAAGAGGCCGTTCTTAAGTGGAAAAACAGCGGCTTCTCCTGCAGGGTAATGAGGAAGAAGACACCTTTTAGGAGAAACTGGTCGGGGTATAGTAAAACTCTGAAGCACAGTACTCATCTTGGTATAACAAAATAATTATAACACGGCGGGGGGAGGGGGGTCTACATGCTATTAAATATATTATTGTTTTGGTATATTTTAACTGGTTAGGGAGGCTATATTTATGCTTCGTATCTTTCTTAAAAATTCTTCCTCTAAAATACTCCGAAGCACCAAAGTGGAAACATCTGGTATCAGGCAGTATGCAAAAAATAACCTGTTACCTTTCAGCTATTTTTGATGGCAGCTGAGGTTATTTGGAATTGCTCTCCCTCACTGCCACCTGCTGGTCAAGGCCCAGTCCAATTTACGGTCCCAGGACCGCGGGGTTGGGCTTCTGAGGGCTCCCCAAAGGTTGCAAAAAGAGGCCGTCATTTCTTCCTATTAAGAAAATACATTGCCATTAAAATTTGTTTTATTTAAAAATTTTTTTAATGTTTTTATTTTTGGGACAGAGAGAGAGAGAGAGAGACAGAGCATGAGTGGGGAAGGGGCACAGAGAGAGAGGGAGACACAGAATCTGAAGCAGGCTCCAGGCTCTGAGCTGTCAGCACAGAGCTGAATGCGGGGCTTGAACCCAAGAGATCATGACCTGAGCTGAACTAAGGCCCTTAACTGACTGAGCCACCCAGGTGCCCCTATTGCCATTTGAATTTAAATCCAGGGCCAGGTCCTGGTTTTGTGAGACCTGTAGCTCATTCAATCTGAGGGACCCTCTTCAAGATGAAAGAATCCAAAATTACAAATACAAAATAAGATACAGAAGAGAGTATCTTAAAATGAGAAATGATCACAAGTTACAAATCTCAAAAAGTGGACAACTACTACAAACATCACACAATCCAGAAAAAGAAAGTATTTTTTTTATTAATTAACTGTCTCACACACTTCTCTAACACTTTTCCCCAACATGTAAACAATTATTTGTCTCTTCATAAAAAATGATTTTGTAATATTTTCTATGTGAGAGTAGAAAGATACTTCACATTTTCTTCCATCATGGCTCAATGACATTTGTTTACTACTGACAGTTGAGAAGAATTTTCCTCAGCTTCACAATTCATTTGTAATGTCATGTATACATTGAGGTTTGTGGTCAAATCTGGCGAAGTCTGTCATTCATATATCTGCTATATGATTTCAGGAAATTTTCTAGCTTGCTTATACAGTGTCTAATCTAAAAATTTTTAAATGGTTATTTATTTTTGAGAGAGAGACAGAGAGCACAAGCGAGGGAGGGGCAGAGAGAGAGGGAGACACAGAATCTGAAGGCTCAGGCTGCGCACAGGCGCATGGGGCGTGAATTCACGAGTTCATGACCTGAGCCGAATTTGGATACTCAATCGACTGAGCCGCCCAGGCACCCCAGTGCAGTGTCTAATTTAAAATACTGTTGCGGGCGCCTGAACGGCTCAGTCAATTAAGCATCTGATTTCGGCTCGGGTCATGATTTCACAGTTTGTGAATTTGAGCCCGGTGTCCAATTCTTTGCTGTCAGCATAGAGCCCACCTCAGATCCTCTGCCTTTCCTTTTGGGAGTATACTGTGATTTCTGATCTTTTCAGATGCCACTCTTTCATGACAAGTTAGCAAGAAATTTAAATATCTTTCCAATTTACATATGGTTCTGTTCCTCTTCATTCGTGGGATTGTTAAACGATCTGAAAACCTATATATTACTTCTATTTGAAATTTACCTTTTTCTCTTGATGGATTACTGCTTTTGGTATGATCTGAAAAGAATTTTTTGTCACAAGTTTGCTTCTCAATGTCAGACTAATTTCCATTGATTTCATTCTTCATAGTAACCAGTTTTGTTTCATATTCTTCTAAATTTTTAATCTGAATTTTCTTTCAAAAGAAAAACTATGTGAGGTGAGGGATATGTTAAGTAACTTTATTTATTGGGGCAATCATTTCACAACATCTACATATGTCAATCCATCACACTGTCTACCTTAAATTTATGTAGCTTTATCTGTCAATTACACCTCAATAAAGCTAGACAGTTTTTTTCTTCTGGTTCTTTAATAAATAAGAAGTCCAATGATATCTGTTGTGTCTTACTCATTTTACTGAAACTTTCCAAAACACTTTCCAAATTGCAAGTGACATGACATATTCCCCACTCAATTCCTCCTTAGCGGGATCCCAAAATTTCTTGCAGATGCTCTAATACCCTTGCAGCAGGGAAATGTGACAGACAGGAAGTTGGAGTGGAAAGGGACAGTGGGCTGTCTGCACCAACTGTGGTTAAAATAGTTTATCTTTGGGACGCCTGGGTGGCTCAGTCGGTTAAGTGTCCGACTTCAGCTCAGGTCACGATCTCGCGGTCCGTGAGTTGGAGCCTCGCGTCGGGCTCTGGGCTGATGGCTCAGAGCCTGGAGCCTGCTTCCCATTCTGTGTCTCCCTCTTTCTCTGCCCCTCCCCCGTTCATGCTCTGTCTCTCTCTGTCTCAAAAATAAATAAATGTTAAAAAAAATTAAAAAAAATAGTTTATCTTTGCAAATTGTATGTAAACGTATGCCCATGAGAGCACATTGCTGGGGCCCTTTGCAGGGGTCACTGGGTCCACTGGAAATCTCCACACCTTACTGTAATTACTTCTATTCCCAGGAAGTGCCACGGTGTGTGGACAGCTTTGTGTCACTTCCTGATTCTGTTCTGTGGTTCCTGTCTGTGCAGAAAACTGCTTTAATTTAGATCAGGTAGATGGAAAGTCATGCTAAAGTAGAGAAAATTCAGAAATAGGAAATATTTTTAAATACACATTTTAAGGTATAGGCTAGAAAATAAGAGACTGGTCTGGTTTTGTCCCTGAAACAACTTGATCTTGATTCATCTGTAAAGTGACTTTACTCGTCTGTAAAGTGAGAGTACTTGGGTATCCGCTGAACTAAATAACTAGATGATTTCTAAGATCCTTTATAACTCAAAAACTCTGTGAACTTGATGTACATAAATACACATACACTGAGCTGTTTTAAGAAGAGAACAAATCAGACCTTTTTCTCAAAAATGAACTTGCAGTAATTATTTATAATTAGGGGGATCATTTCTTATTTGTGTGCTACTAAGCTTGAACATTTTGGTTATAATAAGTGGTCTAAACATTTGCTTTAGTCACAATCTTAATATTATAGATTCTTCTGTTATAGTACACAATTTACTTATAGTAAATCGTTCCATGGTGTTTACTAGTGACTTATATTGTCCAATGAATGTTTTATATATATAAATAAATAATAAATATATACATATATAATATTAGCAGTACTAGCAAAACATCATTGTCTCATTAGACTTTCTTTTGTATTGTTGAAAAATAATGAGACTTCTAGGGGAAAATGTTGTTTTGAAAATAAATAAAAGATAAAAGTCTTTTGCTTTAATCGGCTTTGCATTCCCAAATTGTATTGTCTCTTAGAAAGATTGATGCTGTTTCCACCTCACCCAGCCAGTTTGCAAATCTTCAGATTTCTTCTTTCTTTTTTTTAAATTTAAATTTTAGTTAGTTAACATGTAGTGCAATATTGGTTTGAGGATGAGAATTCAGTGATTCATCACTTACATACAACACCCAGTGCTCATCCCAACATGTGTCCTCCTTAATCCCCATCACCCAACTAGTCCACCTCCCACCCACCTCCCTCCATCAGCTCCGTTTGTTCTCTATTGTTAAGAATCTCACGTGGTTTGTTTCCCTCTCTTCTCTCCTCACCTTCCCATTATAATCATCTGTTTCGTTTCTTAAATTCCACATATGAGTAAAATCATATGGGATTTGTCTTCCTCTGATTGACTGATTTCGTTTAGCGTAGTACATTCTAGCTCCATCCGTGTCATTGCAAATGGCAATGTTTCATTATTTTTGATGGCTGAGTAATACTCCTTATATATATATATACTGCATCTTCTTTATCCATTCATCAGTCAATGGACGTTTGGGCTCTCTCCATAGTTTGGCTATTGTTGACAGTGCTACTATAAACATCGGGGTGGGTGCAACCCTTTGAATCTATGTCTTTGTATCCTTTGGGTAAATACCTAATAGTGCAATTATTGGATTATAGGGTAGTTCTGGTTTTAGTTTTTTTGAGGAATCTCCATACTGTTCTCCAGAGTGGCTGCACCAGTTTGCATTTCCACCAACAGTGCAAGAGGGTTCCCCTTTTTCTGCATCCTTGCCAACACCTGTTCTTTCTTGAGTTGTTAATTTAAGCCATACTGACAGGTGTGAGGTGGTATCTCATCATGGTTTTGGTTTGTATCTCCCTGATGATGAGTCATGTTAAGCATCTTTTCATGTGTCTGTTAGCCATCCGTATATCTTCTCTGGAGGAATGTCTATTCATGTCTTCTGCCCATTTCTTAACTGGCTTGTTTGTTTTTTGGGTGTTGAGTTTGATAAGTTCTTTATAGATTTTGGATACAAAGGCTTTGGATTTCTGAAAGCAATGTTGGATTTCAGAATTTATTCTGAAATATCCAAAATGTTGGATCCTTGATTTATTCTCTCCCAGAAGGTCCTGGGCTCATTGTGCAAATTCATTTCATCTCTCTCCAGCAACCTGCTTTGCACTCTAGAGATCTCTGGGAGTTGCAGTGCTGGGGTTCATTCCTTCTGATGCACCCTTTGCCCTCCTCCAATGCCACCTGGACAATGTATATCATATGATCAGATTATTTTCCTGAGGACAAGAAGGTGCACTGAAGCTTCCATCACCAGAGAGGATCAGCTAGAATAACTGAGCACCTCTGTTCAATGGACCTCTTATTTCAAGTTGACCTTGGTAAGTTCCCCATCACATAGGCAATCCAGTGCACACATGGTTCATAATGCCACATATTGGGGGAGGGACTTCTTGGCCCCTCAGGACACCTAATAGGCAACACATCTTGCTTCTCATGCATCCTGCTCAAATGTCTCCAAGGTGCTATTGATTTGGGAAGGAGTTCCTAGCATACAATGCTCACTCCTTCCTCCTCCCTTTCTCTCTGGAATCAATCTGCAGAAAGCAGGTGCTCTGTTCTGCAACTGGCCACCCAATGAAGGGTTTGCCCGGTGGGTGGAGACCTGTGGTTTCCTAGGGTGCTTTGTATCTGTGTGGGTGAGTCTGTCTACTTCTTTCATTGTTATTAAGACATCTAGGGTTGTTGCCAATCTAAACCACATGCTCCCATTCAGCTTTTTACCTGTAATTAAGCCGTTAATTTTTGAATCTCCATCTGCTTGTTTCCTTTGTATTTCTCAGTTGGTTTAGGTATTGGGTGGGGAAAAATGGTGCTATTTATTGATTCCTTCAAACCTCCACACCATGTGCAAAGACACAGGGAACTACATTAATCAAGATAGAGTTCCTTCCCAAGGTGAGTGGACAATCTAGAAACTATGAAGATGTAAAAATGACAAATTTGCATGGGTAACATTCACCCCAAACTGAGCAAGCCCAACTCTTTCCCCCTTTATCCACCAGCACGAGCTATTCTTCCTCTGGATGAGCCATCAGGGCTACTCCTGGGCATAACTGTGTATGTTGAAGCTAATGGTGTGGGCAGTGTTGCAAAATATTTTCTCTGTGTGTGTTAGAATGGGAGAAAATAGACAGGAGATGAGAGAAAAGGAGGAGGAAGCTAACTGGTGTGAGGAATAAGTTTAGGAATTCCCTGAGCCTGCACCATTGGGTTACTAAGGCATAAAGAATTAGAAAGCCATAGGATGTTCACACCCAAGTTTGGGTAAACAAGATTAGGTAAATAAGATTAGGTAAGGCGGGGTAAAGGCCCCAGTAGGACAAGGTATATGTCCAGTAGATATGAGGTAAACAAGATTAGGTATTCAGGGTGGAAAGGCCCCCCCTCCCCAACTTAGTACTATAGAAGAAAGCTGCTTTCCCAGGAAGGAATGACCAAATTAGGTAAACAGGTAAATAGGGCTATAGACAGTTGCCCAGAGTGGAGCTAATTAGCAAAAGATAGGTGCCCTGTTGACCCTGAGGTAGCATGCTCTCTTTCTTGTTCCCTAGGCCAGTTTAGGTAAACAGAGGTGGTGCCTCACATCTGCTCTAAACAGCCTTCTGCCCTATTTTGTTTTGTATTGACCCAAACCCCTAACACCACATATCTTCAAAACCCCCTTTCCCTGAGGCCCATGACTTAATGTTCCCGATTTCATTGTCTCTTTGTGCACATCCATCACCATGTTTGTAAGCCTTCTGATCCTAATAAAAATGGAGCAAGAACCCTTACTCGGGGCTCTTGTCTTCCCCTGGACATTAGCCTCTCTCGCATTTTTAGCCCTGCATCCCGCTTTCTTGCTGGACAAGAAAGAACTCCAGACCCAGAATCTACAACAAACTGGAACTATTTCAGGTTGATTCTGGTCCTGAACGTGTTTTAACTTGCCAGGGAGCAGTGGAGTACATTATCACATCTGTCTAGTCCTTTTCACGCAAGTCAGCAAACTTCATTTGAGCCTGTGTTCAGTGGCAGGTACATTTCACATTCTTCGTCTTTGGGTTCAAGGTTTCTTCGTTAGACTGTGCTGGCACGCTTGGTGAAACTTCTGTTTTAGATCTACTGATCACTCCCTGAATTCCATATACAACTTTGCTTTTCCTGACTTTGTCCCTTTTCTAGATGTCATTCTGCTTATCTGGAATGGGCTTCTCCCAATCCCTGCCTTTTGGAATCCCCTTCCTACCTGCAAGCCCATCTGCCTTGATCATCCTAGCAATGTGAGATTTTGCTCTATGTGAGGAGGACGCTTTCTTTTCTCTACTTAAATATGTTTCCTTAATGAGCTACCTGTTTGAACTTCATTTTCTTCTTGAAGTTCCTCTAGTGGGACCCCTGAATTGTTTTTTTCATAGTTCTGTCGTGTAGGTGTCTACTAGTAAGTGATTTCATAGACACAGAAGCGATCTCTTACACTTCTCAAAAGACACACCTATGGATTTCTATTTGATTCATTTGTTCAAGTGTTTTGTTTCAGCTCAGGTTACATACTCTTGCAGGGATGTTATTTTGCATCTCCCGAGATGCTTATTTAACAACCAGTGTTCAGTTAATGGCAGAAAAGAATGGACAAACCTCCTTCCTCCTCCAGCAAATTCTGGAGCAAATTCTGGAGCAGATTCTCCTCCAGCAAAGACACACGACAAAGAAATCTACTATGAGCCTCAAGTGCTCTATCCTGAAACTTCATAAGCATTCTGCATCCTTCTCTGTAGTATATCCACATCTATTTTAACATAAAAATGTGATGAAATGCTTACATGTCATGAAAGACGTGTGGTATTGAATTGCCGAGTCTCCATATTCTCTGATACACTGCTGCTCAGCCCTGTTGTTTATTCCAGTTTGAGAAGCACGGCTCAATAGATGTTCAACAAATATTTATTGGATGAATATATGATATCCAAATTGGACAATACTAGTACTAGGTAACTCTTTCTGGAAATTTATTATTTTGGGTCACAGTCTTCCAAGGGAGCTCACCTTTGTAGGTGGGCAAATGGAGGCTCAGGCATGGAAATGAGCATCACATTATGCTACAAGTAAATAGACTCTAACAGCCATGCCTCCAAGGGCCTGCAGGCCTACTCCGTTCTGTGAGGATTTGCAGCACTTTCCACCCTGGGCTGTTAGTACTTGGGCAATTCCACTCGACCACTGGACCATGAGCTCCTCCCTTGCAGGACTATGTCTTGATGCCCTCTGTGCACTCGGGGATGACGACATCCCCTCCCACACAGAGGGCTTCCAGGAAATGCTAGAATGAATAAGTGAAAATGTATAAAATGGGGTGCCTGGGTGGCTCAGTCGGTTGAGTGTCCGACTTCGGCTCAGGTCATGATCTCGTGTTCCATGACTTCAAGCCCCGCGTCAGGCTCTGTGCTGACAGCTCAGAGCCTGGAGCCTGCTTCAGATTCTATGTCTCCTTCTCTCTCTGCCCCTCCCCCGCTCACACCCTATTCCCCCCCCCTCTCAAAACATAAATAAACATCAAAAAACATTTTTTTAATGTATAAAATGTATTCTTGACTTTCCAGGCCTGTCTTCTAAGTAAGTCTCCTTTGTGACCTGTGCTAAAATAGTGCTCTTGGTGATACGTTTCATTGAAAGAAAACCTAATGCTTATATTGCATTGTGAACTCATTATTTCTCAAGACTTTCTCATTGTATTTTTACTGTATTGAAAATGTTCACTCAAGCAGATCTTCTTTACTTTGGCCAACATGACTGATTTCCTTTCAACTCTTCGAGAAACCCCCGTGTCCCAGGCCACAGTAATTGTTTCTGCTGGTCTCTGAGAAGGGGCACTTCCTGCTCTGCTGTTGCAGGAACACAACCTGCCTTGTGTCCTGTGGGGATGATCGTAATCTTACAGGTGTAAGAGTGAGTGAGTGTGAACTGGCTCCAGGTAGATATAACGAGAATCCATTGCTAACTATTTGATAGGCACAGAATGAAATTCTACAAGTTATACTGGTTTTTAAAAACAACTTTATTGAGATACAGTTCACATACCCTAAAATTCCCCTATTTAAAATATATGAATCCATGGCTTTCTGTGTATTCGTAGAGTTCTGCAACCATCACCCACTCCCCCACCCCCAGTTCTGGAACATTTTCATCACCCCGAAAAGAAACTTTGTATCCCCTATCGATCACTCCCTAACCTCTCCCCAGGAAACTAGTGTGCACAATGAGAAAGCTCTGTTGCAATTACAAGAAGGTATTTTGTTTGAATACGAGCTAGTCAAGATTATCGTGTTTTCAAGTGACAGAAACCTGAATCATGCTGGCTTGGGCAAATGGGAGGATTTATTGTCTAACAGATTCCATGGACGCATTGAACAAGCAAACTATGGGAAGGCCATACATGCAGCTGGATCTTAGAAACATAGAATGAGGGACTTGAACACTTGCCAAGACTGTTCTTTCTTCTCTGCCCTTCTTTTCATGTGGTTATTTTTCCCAGTGCAAAGCACTTTCTTCTGCAAGGTGGGAGGCATGCACCATTTCCCTGCCTTACATTGTGTGACATCCACCACCAATGAAGCTAACTAATTCTGAAGCCTAAAGCCACCAACACAGACAGAATTCCCATGGAAGACAACAGGCCAGCCTTCAAAAGTCATTAATCTGTGGGATGGGTTTTCATCTGTGGGTGGTGCTGATATTGTGCTTCAAATTGGGTATAACTTATCAAACAGAAGCACTGGTTGGTGAGACCCAGCATCTGGGTTGCAAATTGAAGCTATAAACATCATAAAAATTAAGATGCATGTTTACTTCACACCATGTCCTTAAAATACAATAACAATCATGATGCAGACATAAAGTATAATAAAATCTGTGTAAGAATAAAGTGAAAAACCAGGGTAAAATAAGCAAAGAATGTCAATGCAATCATATGATGGAGTTCTGGTCAATGAGATGTAAGCGGAAGCAGTGGGTGCAACTTTGAGGGAATGTCCTTCAAGGGCCATCGTTTCTCCTTCTCCTTCTCCTCTTTCCTTATTCTTGTTGGCTTGACTGAGCATATGAAGTCTGGAGCAGAAGCAGTTATCCTGGGTCATGAAGTGGGACCTGCCCATTGAAGATGGTGAGCTACAAGATAGAGCCTAGGGTCCTGATGACTGTGGAGCCATCAAACGAACGCAGGGTTACTGATGCTGACATTCATGTGAGACAGACAAAACCCCAACTTGTTGAAGTCACTGCTATTTTGGAATTTGTGCCATTTTTGGTCAAGCCTTGGGATGAATCATTGCAATGATATGTTTCCTATTGTGATAATTTCTCAATCTCAGGGGATTGCACTGGCAGGGTGGATAATAACATTTGCAGATAAAGCCTCAAAAAACCTACGTGCTTTCTATGTCCTCTTTCTCAGGAAGTCACTGGAGCAAACCAGTCAAGAGGAAGACATGGAATCCTGGGAACAGGGAGTCCAACACAGAAGAGAGGTAAAAGGAGTATCTCCCATGGCGCTGATGGGAAGCTCCGGGACAAGAGCCCCGGAGAAGCCTGGAAGGCAGCCTGCC
The DNA here is from genome assembly GCF_027475565.1 of Acinonyx jubatus. Lineage (NCBI taxonomy): Eukaryota > Metazoa > Chordata > Mammalia > Carnivora > Felidae > Acinonyx > Acinonyx jubatus. Next base: position 160,777,572 of record NC_069382.1, on the reverse strand, counting down.
ATGACTGGAGCAGAAGAGTGGAGGGAACCAGGAGAGATGATTCCAGGGGAAGAAGGGAACTGGTAGGATATCTCATGGGTTTGACTATCAGGAAGTTTTATGACTCTGGGGATAGTTTGGGAATGTATCTGTGGTTGTCACAGGTAAGTAAATGAAAAAAAATTAAATCAATCAATTATAAACTAAAGAGGACACAAAAACTATAGGAGAAATAAAATAGAATTGCAGTATTCTGCAAGGCTCAGCAGTGACATGATCCTAATACAACAAACACACTGCTAACTTATGAAAAGTTTGTGAAATCACTGTAACAACTGTACTGGATAGAAGGTAAGAATTATGTGTGTGCATGTGTGTGTGTGTGTGTGTGTGTGTGTGTGTGTGTGTCTATGTGCATAGGGAGAAGAGATTTAAGCCCCCATGTTCTACAATAAAAAAATCAACAGTGTCCAATATCTTTTAAAAAATCAAGAAATAGAAATAGGAAAGTAAATACCAAAAAAACTAGCTAAGGAGTTGAAACTGGTTGCTTCTGAGGGATGCGGATCAAGGGTGGGGAGGGGTGCACCAGGGGAAAGATCTTTTGTCCTTACTATGTGACTCTTAAAACCATATATTCTATTACTTTGATACGAATAAAGATCAAATTAATGAAATAAAATGATTTGACTATATAATTCCTATGCTCTTTGGAGAGGTCGGATTGAATGTGAGAATGTTGGGAAAAAATAAGAAGGGAAGACATTATCAGAGAGGAATAATCTGCAAAATAAAATCCGAGTTTAAAATGATTTATGTAGCTTTGTCTGTTTTCTATCCAATAGAAAAAATAGTTTTATCCATTCATTCATCAACAAGTGTCTATTGAGGGCCTGGCATATGCCGCGGTTCATACTGAGTGCCAGGCCTCCAAGGATGAACATGGCAGAGTGCCCACCCTCCCAGAGTGTATACTCTAATTTTGGTGCTCCTTTCTCTGTTCACTACAAAGTAACTGTAGCATTGCTCTTTTCTCAGAGCCTACTTGGGCCAATCATTTTCCATATAGTAACGCAAATCTTCCCAATGACTCTGCAAAGGACGCTTTACAGATGAGGAAACTGATGCTCAGGAAGGTTAAATCACTTGCCTAATTTCATGGGAAGGCTGGAGTCAAGATCTGAGCCGGGGAGAGACTGATTTAACAACGAATCCTCCCATCACCTCCCCTGACATCCTTGGTGTGGTTAGTGAGGAAATCAGCTTCCATCCATCCAGGGTCTGTTACACACCAGGCACTGGGCAAAGTGCTTTGCATATTTTACACTCATTTGTTTTGACCAATATCCAAGAAGACTCTTTCCTCCTTTGGTGCTGAAAATGCCAGTCACTTGCTCCCCTGGGCTTCCTTGCAGTAAGGGCACGTGGTCTATTCTCCATCAATCAGACTTTGGCTTGGGAGCCAGTGATGCCAGAGGAAAAGATGGAGGGGCTTCTTTGGCAGCAGGGAAATGTGCCCCTCAGATCACCCTTCAAGAGAATCTTGCTGTGAGGAGTACAATTAGCAGACAGCCTCTGGCATCCACTGAGGCATTGATTCCATGTCTCTAACCAAGCAACTCCATTCAACAGAGGGGAAAAGGGGTGTACAGGGGGGCTGGGCTATTCCTCTCCCATGCAGGATCCTGAAACAGGCTCCTATTCCATCCGGCTGAGACTTTCGCAGCGGTCACTGCAGTCTTAGGTTCTTCTCACCCCATCCTCCCTCCCACCTGCTCTCTTTTCCTGAGTGTCAGACCTGCATCACCCTCTGAAGGCTCTCTCTGCCTACTCCTGCTCCCTCCCCTGTTGTTTTTCATGAGTATTTCCCTCATAAATCTCTATGGGGAAATAGGTTCTATTTATGTAAATGGGTTAGAAAAAAGCTTAGGTTGGAAAGCCACCACCACGGGGCAAAAGCACGCGGGGTTAGCTAGTGAGATATTATAATGGAATCACGAGTAGCTTGTTATATCACCTGCAGGGAATTACTTTCCATTTGACACCAATGTACTATTGTATTTTGATCACAAACTCCGCTTGTCCCCTAGACCCTTTGCTTCTTACACACACAAGTTGATTGCTATCTGATTGTTTTCTTCACGTTCACCGTGCGTGTAAGATCTTGAGCGCTCAATAAATATGGAGCTGAAACCCCTGTTTGGGGCTTTTGTCTCCTCGTAGACATCAGCCTCTCTCATATTCAATTCTGTGTCTGCTCTCTTCCTGGACAAGCGAGCACCCCAGACGCGTAGTATGCGACAAATATCTTTCACTTCCAATTCTGTCCTGGTGTGTGCTTCCTCCCTAGGGACATTAATGGACACACCCTCTCTGGAGGTGCTGGCAGATATGACAGCCAGAAAGGGATGATCTGGGGGCCATGGTGGCTCTGATGCCGGTAGCAGGAGCAATTGCAGGATAGTTGGGTTTCCAGCATGGACATGTCAGCGGAGCAACCTGTGGCATCACTGCCCAGGGCAGCAGAGGTTTTCTCCGCACATCAGTAATGCAGTTTGGTTTCTGGCTATTGTTCCCGGAGGGTTAGCTGTGGGCTATCCATGAGTGAGCTGGGATTTGAATACGGGTCGGTTTAACTCTGAAGCCCCATTTAAAAATTTTTTTTAAATTTTTACTTGTGTTTAAGAGAGAAGGGGGGGGAGAGACAGAGAGAGGGAGGGAGGGAGGGAGGGAGAATGAGCAGGGGAGGGGCAGAGAGAGAAGGAGACACAGAATCCAAAGCAGGCTCCAGGCTCTGAGCTGTCAGCCCAACATGGAGCTCGAACCCACGGACTGTGAGATCATGACCTGAGCCGAAGTTGGACACTCAACCGACCAAGCCACCCAGGCGCTCCTAAAGCCCCACTCTTAATAACTGTATTATGGTTCCCATTTTTCCAGTTCAAACGAATGTGATGATTTTATAGGTAACCTTAGTTGAAAATCTGATAGAAGACTCTGGCGATTGAGGAGACTGATTTCCCTAGAGAGTGTTTACTGACCAAATATTCATGAGGGGCAGCGTCACAATTCCTAGAGGACAAATTAGTACAAACATCACACTCACATTTTGTAACCTGATTATTCCTCGTTCTCTTTTTTGTGCCTAGAAGGGCACAGGATGAGTGCTCAATGGCATTCCCTTAAATTTTCATACCCACTTAACCAATATGTGGGCATATTGGTTGGGGCAATGCTAGTTCTCTAATGAATAAACTCCAGCATTTCAGTGGCTTAATCACATATACCAGTTCAAGGTTGGTGTTCCCAGTCAATGGACTAGTTTTCCACCTTGTAATGAGTCAAGGACCTAGGCCCCCCTCCTCTTGTGGCTCAGTCTTTCCCTGGGGCCTCATTATCACAAGCAGAAGAGGAGAGAAGGGGAGAGGGCAGCACATTTCAACCTCCTTGTCTGGCAGTGACACATGTCACTTGGTCACATTCCACTGATGAGAACCAGTCACACAAGACCCCGTGGAGATGCCAGAGAGCTGAGAAGTGCAGCCTCTGGCTAGCAGCTCCTTTCCAGTAACAACACTATCCTACGGACAGCGGAGGACAGACAGGAATGTCTGGTAGATAGCCAACCTTCTCTGCCATGGAGAGCTTCCACTTTGCTTCCATTCAAGGAAAGAAACTTAGTCGTCCAAAGTGGAGAGAGGCAGGCAATGAGTACTCTGTTTCTTCACAGGGACAAGTTGAAGTCAGCTAATCTCAAGTAAAATCCAGTGCCTTGAAGACTTTGGCTAAAGCAAAGCCAAAGATCATCAGCTTCTTAGAGAACTTCATTACTTTTTTCATTTTGTTAGGGACGTGTAAACTCTCTCTTCTCATGTTTTCTAGGTAGGGAATCTGTTTATTGAATACTATCATAAACAAAGCAACCTCAATATCCATCAAAAGGGGAATGGTTAAGTAAATGATATATAACCATCCTATGAAATAACATATGGCCATTTAAAGTCACATTGCAGAAGACTGTTTATGGACAGGAGAAAATATTCTCAATGTATTAGGCAAAAAGAAGCAAATAATCAAAGATAATTAAATAACTACTAATCAATTATTAATTAAAATGTAAAGGACTAACAGAACTATACATTTTCTGTATATGGCATACTCTCTCTATGTGTGTGTGTATATATATATATTTATGTGTATATATATATATTTATATGTATATATACATGTATGTGTGTATCCATGCTGTAATAGATTGCATTATTGTTCAAAACCCTTCCTGCCTCTTTTGTACAGACTTTGCCCCACTGAGGTCGGCTTGACCACTGTATTTGCTGAGTGTGATTGGAAGAAATGTGGTTTTCCATGAGACCCACAGATAGATGCTGCTCCTTCAGCCTGAGTCCCAGATTCCTGATGATGGGAAGCCGCCGCAGCCGACCCACCATGGACATGTGATGTGAGGGAGTAATAAACATTTGTCATTGTAAAACATGAACTTGGCTTATATGAAGCAGCACAGACCCTTTTCAAAAAATCATGAGCATAATTGAGAGCTTGAAGTGACATGAAGGACTTTCTTCTTATTTTGGCTCTTCAAAGAAAATCATTTCCGTTTTTTGTTACACCAGAAGATCTTCATTATTCCATAAAAGTATTATCTTCTAGTAGAGATTCTTGTCTTCTGATAAAAATAGTCTCAATATGCTCAGACTGACCTTGACGTGTTCATGCTCCAAGTAATAGGGAAAGAAGAAAGAAGCAGTGGGCAATGCCATAATGGGCTTCATTCACTTCCATGTAAAATAAGAATGCAAATGGCATTTGGAGGTCAAAGAAGAGATAATGACAAAAATGAAAAGACCATGGCCTTTGAAATTAAATTAAAGCCAGGCAGATTGTAAATACAGAATGTGAGGCAGCAGCAGAGAATTATATATAATAGATGCATTCACAGAGCAGGTCAAACTGAATGGTGCTGATATCAGCTATACAGTAACATATTCTGTATGTAATTAGTAAAAGTTATATAATAACAGTAGTTAAATACCAATGAAATTCAATGGAGAGCAAGCTAATTAAAAGTTCATATAAGCATTCTATTTGACTTATGGTATTTGGGAATGAAATTAAAAGCAACTTCATAATTAACCTTCTAAGGGAACAATAATTCAAACTACACTTACAAGCTACATAGGAAAGGATCAGGAATCATGATACATTTTCCCACAATGCGCCACAGAGGGACAGAATGGTAAATCAGAAAAATTACTGCAAATACAACCGAAATATTATTATCCCTTTGTAGAGGGTAAGGGGAAAAAAACCTTTGATGAAATTTTCATTGGCATACTGACGCCATTCTTCTCTCTGCAGTTGGAAAAAATTCAGAATATATTGGAGAGTGCCTAGAAAAGGCAATTAACATGAGCTCAGGATGGAGAGGCTATTGATGTAATGGTCAAATGAGTACTTACCTACAATATGCTTAGCATGAGGTCAAATATTATGAAGGAATATACAAATAATAATGCAAGCTACCATTTGTTAAATACCGTGAATACCATAGGCGATGTGCTGAGTGCCTTAGTACGAGGTCTATTTAAACCTCAAGTCAACACTGTGTATAAAGTAGGTGTTTATAGCAAAGACAGACAACTGCTCACCATTACTTGGTTTCTTTCCTTTCTGGGCCCACAGCTAGACTGCATTTTTCCAGATTCTCTTGAAGTTAGCTGTGATCAAACAGTTAAAGAGGAAAAGAAAGTACTAAGACTAAAAACTGAGCTCTGAGTGGAAGAGAAAACGCAGTGTAGCCTTAATAGAAGCAAAGTTTTCCCTAAAGCTTAGCTTTGAAACCTACATGGCACACAGAGCACTAGGTTAGATGCTTTTCATATGGGTGTATGAAAAATAAACCTATGTGGGCAAAAAGGGAGGAAAATGCAGTGTCTGCTGTTCATATTCACTGAAGTCCCTCACATGTTGAAGAATGGCTGATACCAAATGACTGAAACTCAGCCAAAACATTTTTACAAAATAAAATAACCAGAATGAATTGCATTTTCAAAAACTGTCTCCTTTTTTAAAAAAAAAACTATCTTCTTGAGATATAATTCACACACCCATAATTCACCCATTTAACAAGTATTATGCAATATTCTTAGTGTATTCATGGAATTGTACAACCACTGCCCCAATCTAAGTTTAGAGCGTTTTATCCCCCCTTGAAAGAAACATATACCTACTAATTCCCTTTCCTTTGCCACTTGGCCCCCAGCCCTGAGCAACTATTAATTTACTCTTGGTCACCATAAATTTGCCAGTTTGGAAAATTTCATTTAAATGGAATCATACAATATGTGGCTTACATTGTGATTGGCTTCTTTTACTTAGTGTAACGTTTCCAAGCCGTATTCATCGTGTAGCATATATCAGTACTTTATTCCATTATTGCTAAATATTATTCTATTGTTTGGCCATACCACATCTCGTTTATCCATTCAACGGTTGTCGCGCATTTGGGTTTTCCCACTTTTTAGCTATTCTGAATACTGTTTCTGTGAGCATCTGTGTACAAATTCTGCACTTCCATTTTTCTTAGGTATACATACTCAGGAGCAGTGATAGGTCATATGTTAACTCTATTTAGTCATTTGAGAAATTATCAGACTGTTTCCCAAAGTGGCTACGCCATCTTATATTCCCACAGACAATGTAGAAGGGTTCCACTTTCTCCAAATCTTTGCCGATACTTGTTATTGTCTGACTTTTTGATTACAGCCATATTAGTGAGTGTAAAGGGGCATCTCGTTGTGGTTTTGACTTGCCTTCCCCTAATGAAATGATTTGAATATTTTTTGCCTGTGTTTATTGGCTACTTGCATATGTTCTTTGGAGAAAGGTCTATCACATCTCTTCATCTTTAAATTGGGTTATTTGTCTTTTCACTGTTGACTTGTATTTTTTTTTAATATATATTCTAGATACCAGTTCCTTACCAGATGTATGACTTGACAACACGGTCTCCTAATATGTACATTGCTTTTCCACTTTTTTTGATAGTGTCCTTTAAAGCACAAAAGCTTTTGGGGTGCCTGGGTGGCTCAGTAGGTTGAGCATCTGACTTTGGGTCAGGTCACAATCTCATGGTTCATGGGTTCAAGCACTTCATCGGGCTCTGTGCTGACAGCTCAGAGCCTGGAGCCTTCTTCGGATTCTGTCTGTCTGTCTGTCTGTCTGTCTCTGTCCCTCTTCGGCTTGTGCATGTGCTCGCTCTCTCTCAAAAACAAATAAATAAACATTAAAAAATGGAAAGCCCAAAAGCTTTTAATTTTGATGAGGTCCAACTTACCTCTTACGTCTTTTGTTACTTGGGCTTTGGGTGTTATTCTTAAGGATCCACTGCCCAACCTAAGACCCTGAATATTTACTCTTATGTGTTCTTCTCAGACTTATAGTTTTATGTCTTACCGTTAGGGCTTTGATCCATTTAGGGTTAGTGTTTGCATATTATGTGAGGTAAGGGTCCTACTTTATTCTTTTTCAGGTGGCTATCCAGTTGTCCTAGAACCGTTTGTTGAAGACGATCCGTTTCCCCATGTAATTGTCTTGGCAAGCTTGTTGAAAAGCATCTGACCCCAATGGAGAGGATTTCTTTTGGGGCTCTCAGTTCTATTCCATTGGTGTATATGCTATCCTTGTGACAGGAATATTAGGAAGTAACTAAGTGATTTTGGAACTCTTTGCCTAAAACTCCCATGGACTTTTAGCAACAACTGCTCTTAAGGGATTCTGAGGCTTTTAGGCAACTCATCATTGTTTCATTTCAGAGCAAACTTTCCAGCAGTGATAAATGATAAACTCTTCTAAAAAATTAAAGCGAATTAAAATAAATTGCTCTGAGAAGGTTCAAAAAATTTTTCAAGACATTCTGGGGTGTGGTAATATGTGAGCGAGAAACCACCGGCCTTCTTCACTGGCTCCGCTGTTGACTGGAACTCCTCTCCCTTTCCCTTTCGGGATGGGCACTCTCAGACATCATTATTCATGAAGTTGAGGAGGGCAGAGTTTCCACTCACCTCACCTGTTTCCTCTCCCCTGAGCAAGTGTTGCAAGGTCTCTACAAGCCATAGAAAATCCTGGAGCCTCTGGGATTTTCGGACCACCCTTCCAGAGCGCAATTTGTTTACCGCCCGGCTGAGAAGTAGCTCAGTCTCGGGAGGCTAATGCCGCCTCCCAAGCGTTAGCCCCGGCTTAAAGAAGGCCCACGGTCCTGTTGGCACCTGATGGCCCCGGGCGCCGGAGCCCGTCCTGCAGGCCCCCTCCCGTCCAGCCTGCGCCTCGCAGCGCACCACCGTGGAGCTCCTTTTAGACCCCGCACCAGCCGCCCGTCCTCCGGGGCTCCGGCAGCGCTCCATCCCCGCGCTGCTCTGCGGCCAGGCCGGGCAACCCCGCCTTCGCCCCGACAACGGGGTTCCAGGCCCCCACGAGTCTGCCTGGCGCCACGGCGCGGGGCGGGGGCGGCCGGCCGGGGGTGCGGCGGCGGAGCGAGCAGGTGGTGCGGGCCCGGGCAGGCTGGGCTGGGTGTGGTGGGCGGGGGCGGACGCGCGGCGGCCCCACCCTCTCCTGGGCCCGGCCCGGCGCGCGGGCCGCGGGGCTGGAGGGTGGCAGCAGGCTCGGCGAGGGGACGTGCGCGCGGACCCGGCACCGAAGGACGCGGCGGCGGGCGCGGGGCGTGCGCGGCGGGGCAGGCGCTCGCTGCTCGCTCGGGAAGCGCCGCTGCGCGTCGCGGCCATGTCCTGGCTGTGGCGAGAAATCCTCCTGGAGAGCCTCCTGGGTAAGCTGAGGCCGCCCCCGGGCGCGCGTTCGCGGGGGCCTGCCCCCCACTCGGCCCGGAGCCGCGGCGCTCGGCCGGTTGGCTGGGCTCGGGAGGGAGCGCGCCGCGCGCCCAGGATGCAGAAGTCCTCTGGGAACTTTTGCTACCGCCGTCAAAAAAGACGAGACCTAGACTGAGGTTCGGAAGCCAAGGATTCCGTGGGGGAGACGGTGCCTCCGAGCTCCACTCCACCCTGGGATGGCGCTCTATGCTCCGCGTGTCGACCTTGACCCCGCGCGGCTGGGACCGCTCCCGAACCGGCCCCCTCCGCGACCTTTACGTTAGTAAGATTCAGTACTGGACCTTAACTTTCACAAGGAAAGGGGTGCCCGTGTCCCCCAGCGGCTTGAGGTGAGCACGCAGGGAGGCAGCTGCTGCCTGTGTTGGCCCCGCACGAGGGGCCTCGGTGGCGGCTGCACGTTTGGGCATTGCGCGAAAAGCGTCGAACTGGGGTCCCGTGTGCGCACCTCGCAGCTTTGCAAAAAGCCCCAAGGACAATTATTGGGCAATTCTCTCGGAGTCGTGTGACTAAAGTCAGATTTCCCAAATGTTTGGGACAGTGTTATAATCTCGCTGTTCATTATGAAACATTCTTTTCGCTTGGGAGGGGCACCTTCCTAAGAACTTGATTTTCTGGGAGCTGGTAATACTCGGGAGGGTACCCCCCCACTTTTTTCCCCCCCTAGGTTCAAATGTATTAAGTACAGCGGTGTAAAGTGAGTTACGTTCAGTAAGTACCCAGGGTGCTAGGTATTCTGTGTACTTGATCTCATTTAATCTTAGCAACTCGGTGAGGTGGCTGAAAGGACTACTTTGCTGGTTCAGAAAGGGAGCCTGAGAAGTACCTCGGGAGAAAGTTACTACACGTGATGGTTAGATGGCTACGTTTGGAGCCAGTCTGCGTGGGTTTAAGTTCACTCTGCCGTTTGCCACTTTTTCAACTTTAGACGATTACTTTCTGAATCTCAGAAGTTTTTTTGTTCTTGTTTGTTTTTACGCTTGTAAGAGGGGAGTAAAAAGTGTCCATTTCATAGGACGTGAGCTGTAGGAGGAATAAGGTCTCTGTAAATACTTAGCACAGATGCTGCCGCATAGTAAGTGCCCATTAGGTAATTATTGTTGTAGAAGATTATACAGTCAGTAGTTGGCAGAGGTGAACCTGACTCCAGATCCTGGAATTTCACTACGCCATACTGTCTTATAAGGTTAGGTTTAAAAAAGTCTACTTACAAGTAAATGATTGTTGCCTGACTAACCTGCCTTTGGATGTAGTCTGGAGTGGGAGCAAAGGAGGGGCCACCTGCTGTTTGTTCCTTTTTTTTTTTTTTTTTTTTTTTTTGGTAGTTATCTCTACACCCAGCCGAGAGATCAAGAGTGGCATAGTCCTCCTTTTGAGCCTGCTGGACACCCTTGTTAGTTCCTCTTTTTGATTTTCATGATATTGCTCTTTATAGAATGGTTGACTTAGGTAAAGAAATTTTATCAATTTCAACCTAGATGGTCCAAATGAAGAGGTTTCAATAAAGGGACGACCTGTGTGGGTGTGAACAAGGTTAAAGGAATAAACAAGGGGTGTCAAGGGACTCACAACAGCAGGAAGCCATTTTCATCCTGGGACATTCTCTTCTTGTCCGAGGAAGGGGAGGAATTAATTCTGTACAGGAACCCCAGAATCGTGAAGGAGGGCGGTCAGCCGGAGCCCTTACAGTGGAGGGGCAGGGCTAGTGTTTGAAACAAAGTCACATTTACACATTCTCCTTAATCATTTTTTTTTCCTAGGGTATGTTTCTTGGTCTCTCTGCCATGGCCTGGGACCGATGATTTATTACTTTCCCCTGCAAACTCTAGAACTCACTGGGCTTGAAGGTTTTGGCATAGTGTTTCTTTCTCCAATATTCCTAACACTTACTCCTTTCTGGAAATTGGCTAACAAGAAGTGGATGCTAATCCTGTTGCGGATAATTACTATTGGTAAGATTTAAAAGTGCTTCTTGAAGGTGTTGTGTGTGTGTGTGTTTGTTTTTTGTTTTTTGTTGTTTTTTTTTTTTTCAAAATCAAGTGAAAATATGTACACTGTTCTTTGTATACTAAATGATTAAATGAAAACAAAGATCATTCTTTCTCTTACTACTGTCTTAAAGAGTTTTACTAGAACTGGAAGACTAGACCAAGAGCCAATGTCTTTTACATTTCTAACTTTTCTGTCAGATCGGAAAAGCCGAAAAAAATCACTGAAATCAAGAGGGAGAACAGGTCAACTCTTGAAAATTTTGTGTACTTTTTTTCCAACTATGACAGAAAACTCAGAAACCATTAAAAATTGTTGAATGATACTTCATGAAAGTAGGAAAATTATGCCCAATGAACACTATAGTAAACAGAGTCAAACAAATTAAGAAAGATATTTGTAACTCTTTTGTCAAAGGGCTAATATCACTAACATGGAGTTTTTACAAATCAATAATAAAAAGGAACAACAATTCGATAGATAACAGAGCAAAGGATATGATCAGTTTACTGGGAAAAAATGTAATTTTTTAAATATGTATTTTAAAATTAAAATGTGTAGAATACAACTTACACACACACACATATTTGTATGTAGCTTCATATGCTGGATTGCCAAAGAACAAAGTCGGGTAACACTGTATTGTAAGGATGGGAAAGCGGGCACTCAGACATTGCTGGTGGGAATGTAAATTGGCACAAGTTCTGCAGACGATAATTTATCAGCATTTATCAAAATTACAAATACGTATATACCCTTTTGCTCAGCAATTCCATTTCTAGAAATATACCCTACAGATATACTTACTTATGGCTTAAAATGGTAAAACTTGGGGCGCCTGAGTGGCTCAGTCAGTTGGGCGTCCGACTTTGGCTCAGGTCATGATCTCGCGGTCCGTGAGTTCCAGCCCCGCGTCGGGCTCTGTGCTGACAGCTCAGAGCCTGGAGCCTGTTTCAGATTCTGTATCTCCCTCTCTCTCTGACCCTCCCCCGTTCATGCTCTGTCTCTCCCTGTCTCAAAAATAAATAAACGTTAAAAAAAAATTTTTTTTAATGGTAAAACTATAAGGTTGTTAATCATTATAGCAATATTTGTAATAGCAAGGTTAGAAATAACCTACATGTCCTATATATGGGATTGGTTAAATAAATTATGGTTTTGAAAATTGGAACACTGTAGAATACTGGGCAGCTATATAAAAGAACGAGAACATTATGTAAGGAATGGAATAGTCTTTAAATATATTATTAAGTGAAAAAAAGGAATCACTAAACAGTGTGTGCAGAATACTAACATTTGTGTAAGAAAGTTTAGATGGAAATATATTTAGTTTTTAATGCATTAAATGGCCCTAGAAGGATTAAAAAAAAAAAATCCCGATAGCATTTTAGTTACTTGAAAATGGTATCTAGAGACAGACATAAAAGGGAAGCTTTGCAATACATACCTTTGGTATCTTTTAGATTCTGAATTTGAGTATGTTATGTCGCCATTAGCAATTATCAATTAAAAATTTTGAATGTACAGTTACTGTCCCAAGGAATTGAGATTATTAATATAAATAAATATTGAGAGACCTTGAAGAAGTACTGGGAGTAAAAAAGTAAGAGGGTGGGGTCATGGAAGAAAAGGTTTAGAAAACAAAAACACCAGACTGTGATCTGGTTGAATCTGTAGCTGAAAACTCCAGATGTCTTACTCTTCTGTTACAATGCAGTGCAGTTGGTTTCTCTGGAGTTTTCCAAGTGGCATATATTTCTTCTCTCTGGATACAGTCATTTGACTTTTTTTCAGAAACAGTGACAGGAATTACTATGAAATTGCCTTCTGCTTTTCTGTGGGCCAGTCCCCGAAGAAGGCAGAATGAGGTTAGGGCAGTGAGTTCTGTGGATACCCGCAAGGGTGGGGGACTCGGCTTCTCAAGATCTTGGGCTCCGAAAGGATAGTGGTAAAGACCACTGAAAAATGCACCCTTTATGCAGACGACGTCCAGAGAAATGGAAAGACCAATCAAATGTGAAAATGTCAGCTCCAGAAATAATAGAAATGAGGCGTTCTACCCTGAGTTGAGGGTATAGTGGCCGAGCTACACTCCCTTGGGCTTACAGTACCCTCCTAGGAATTACTGTGGCCTGAGTGTTGCAGGTTTCATTTTCTCGTCACGCTCCTTGGTTGGCTTTATGGGAGTGGTCTCATCAGTGGCACTTCTTTGTTGCCTTTGCTCCATGCTGCCTGTGTCAAGCCTTATCTACAGAGCTATTGACTGAGAGTTACTGGGGTGGTTTTTTGATTGTTTAAATCCACTTCTGGCCCAGTAACTTCTGGTGGCTGTAAGGGATGTTGATATTAATAAGTTTGGGGTGTGTATGGTATTTGGGATGCTTCCTGTTGTTCCCATTTCGCCTCCTTCCTCTGTGCAGATCCATCACTTGAGTTGAGGTGGAGTTCAATTTGAGAAAATGGAGTAGGTAGGAAAGTGATGTCGAGTTTGAGGATGAAGAGACTGTTTTGGCCAGATCCTCTTCTGGGTAGTCACTGAGCTCTGCTGATGCTAGACAGAGGCTGCTGTAAGCCGTGGTTTACCTTAAAACTCCCTTCAGATGCTGCTAAGGAAATGAAACAACTTTGTCTTTAAAGACAAAGTCCTAAGGAATCCTTATATAACGACAGAGAAGATCTGTGTTACATGCTATCGCCTCTGGCACCTCAGACGTTTTGGGTTAGTTACTATGTACTTAACTACAAACTAGTTCATATTCCTATTGGTTTAGGTTTTTCCTTGCCTGATAAATTTTGACCCACTAGGATGGCTCTAATCAAAAAGATAGGTAGTGATCAGTGTTGGCAAGAATATGGAAAACTTGAACCCTCACACATGACTGGTAGGAATATAAAATGGTGCAGCTGCTTTTGAAATCAGTTTGGCAGTTCCTTGAAACGTTAAGCAGAGTTCTCATATGACCTAACTATTCCACTTCTCAGTATATACCTGAGGAAAATGAAAACCTATGTTCATATAAGACCTTGTTTGTACACAAATGTTTATAGCAGTATTATTCTTTTTTCAAAAAAACCATACAAATGTTTATTTATTTTTGAAAGAGAGAGAGAGAGAGAGAGAGAGAGAGAGTGAGCAGGGGAGGGGCAGAGAGAGGGAGACACAGAATCTGAAGCAGGCTCCAGGCTCTGAGCTGTCAGCACAGAGCCAGATGCAGGGCTCGAACTCATGAACTGCGAGATCATGAACTACGCTGAAGTTGCTTAACTGACTGAGCCACCCAGGTGCCTCCAGTGTATGATTTATATATTTATAAATGAATGATAAAATTAATAATTGTCAATGTTTTTTCTGCATCCTGATTTTAAAAAAAACAGTGTTCATTTATTTTTGATAGAGAGCACGCATGCATGCAAGCAGGGAACGGGCAGAGAAAGAGGGAGACACGGAATCCAAAGCAGGCTCCAGGCTCTGAGCTGTCAGCACAGAGCCTGACGTGGGGCTTGAACTCACGAACTGTGAGGCCACGACCTGAGCCGAAGTCGGACACTTAACCGACTGAGCCACCCAGGCACCCCTAGCAGCATTATCCTTAGTAGCCAAAGAATGGAAACAACCCAAGTGCCCATCACTGATGAATGAATGAAATGCAGTATATCCATGCAGTGGATATGATTCAGCCATAAAAAGGAACGAAGTACTCATACATGCTATAATATGGATAAGCCTTGAAAATATTCTGATTAAATGGAAGAAGCCAGTCACAGAAGGCTACCTAGTATAGGAGTCCACTGATACGAGATGCCCAGAATGGGAAAAATCTATACGACAGGAAGTAGATTAGTGATTGCCAGGGGCTGGGGCAGTAGGGAGGAGGAAAAGGGAGTTTCTTTTTGGGGTGTGAAAATATTCTGGAATTAGTGGTAATAGTTGCACAACTTTGTGAATATATTAGAAACCATTGAATTGTACACTTGAACGTAGTGAACATATTGTTAAGAATGACATCACAAAAAATTAAAATTTTTTAAATTTATACACACAAGTCCATATTTATCTGTCTGGGTGTAGAGATGGTGTCAGATGCAACAGTTATCGAATGCAGATCATTGTGTTCCAATGCATGATTGCTGGAAATGTTTAGCTCTCCTTAATTTGTTTGTAGGCAGCATCGCCTCCTTCCAGGCTCCAAATGCCAGAGTTCGGCTAGTGGTCCTTGCCCTTGGAGTGTCTTCCTCGTTGATAGTACAAGCCGTGACATGGTGGACAGGAAGTGGCTTACAAAGGTATGGTATCTTATATCCGTCGACAAAGGTTCGTATCTTAAACAGGTGTGATCATTTACCAAAGGGAAAGTTGGGACCAGGAATTTAAGTGATAGTTTTTACTTTGCATACAGCTTCTAGAAGTCTCACTTTTCCCCCCTTTTCACAAAATCGGAATGCGAATACTTGCCATCAGTCTCCACGATGTTTTGAGAATTAGGAAATTGCAACAAGTTGCCTAGATAATGGGCTTTATAAAGACTGAAGATGAAGGCATGTTTGTTACTGCAAATTACCAACAGGGCTACTTTATAGACTCATTCTATGAAACTATGAAATTCACTCTGACCATGGTACATTGAAAGCACATAAAAAGTTATTAAAAATACTTTTGTTCTTACAGGTACCTCAGAATCTGGGGATTCATCTTAGGACAGATTCTTCTTCTTGTTCTCCGCATATGGTACACTTCACTAAATCCAATCTGGAGTTATCAGATGTCCAACAGAGTGATACTGACATTAAGTACCATAGCCACACTTGATCGCATTTACACAGGTAAGCGTACGCCCAATTTATTTAGGGATCTGCTCTCTTGCATAGTTTACTTATCTGAATGGAACACATCTTGAAAAGATAAGAAGTCTTTCTGCATTATGCCTCTGTTTCAATTTTTTGCTCCCTCTGAAAGAGTAACCAGCACAGCCAGTGGATTATTATCTAAGCAGAAGGCACGTTTTCCTTGCCAGAACCGAGGATGAAAATAATAAGCCATTTCTGGCTTGTATCAGTGTGGAGTGGGAGACTAAACCAGGCTTGAGACTCCCAGCTGGCTTTCAGTTGGTCTTTCTCCCCTCTCCCTCTGGATGGGGCTGAGGGATGAGACCCTTCGTCTCTCTTCCTCCACACTGACCCCCGTATATCTCTAACACTGTGAGAAGTTATTCGTGAGCAAAGGCTCTGGGAACTATCTGGGTTTTTTGTTTTTTGTCTCTTTTTTTCTTTTCTGGGAGTCTGAAGATGTTTAAGCTCCAAGTCTGAAGGTTGAAAAAGAAAGGAAATCTTGCATATTTATACCAAATCACCTGTCTCTCTTTGGAGCTGACTTTCTCAGAGACGTACACATCCCCAGCTTGCATATTTATTCCATGTGCTAACTTGAGATCCTTCTGAAAAGGAGGGAGAAGTGTTACTAGATTCTGGTTAACTTGCACCTGGCTTTTTGTGTGAGTCTCAGTGAGTCACTGTTCTTTTGTCAATACAAGGAGAAATCTCACAGATTAATGGGAGTTTAGAGGGTTTTGGCTCAGCATGAACAAAGTGCTCGTATAATCCACCTCTCGCCCCAATTTTGGCATGAAACAGGGACAGTGAGAACAAGGGAACATCATTCAAGGATATTGGTCAAGTGACATTACTATTAGAACATTTAGAACTCAGTCTGGTGCCCTAATATATGCTTTATGTTTCATAAAACACTAACATTGAAAGGTGGAAACTCAGGCAGCAAATTTCACAGGTACAGGCTGATAAGGATCTGAACTTCAGGGTATCATTTACATTTCCTGACTTGAGTTTTCTTTTTTCTCGCCTCTGTTTTAATTCATGTGACCCAGTTGTTGGTCCCTTCCTGTTTTTGCCCCGTACCTCATTTGCAAAACCCCAGACTCCTCATCAGTTTCCCCAGAATATCAGATCACACCAGGCAATTTTGTAGTTTTAGTGAAGATTTGCTGGGTCCTGGGAGAGGGGTCCCCGACCAGAGTCCACAGCAGTGATGCTCCGCAAATTCAGTTTAGGTCTCCCTCTTCCCCACCCAAAGACTGCTCAGTCTCCAGGCCCTGGCCTCCTTTGTCTTCACCACCCTTCCCATCATCCCTGTGGCTCACAGCTCTGCTTCTCTCCCTCTGACTCCTTTATTGGCAGAATGGCTTTCCTCCTCCTCATGCAACAGACCCTAAGACTTTCTTCTGTCCTGCAGAGAGCTTCCCAGTAGCACGGGGCATCAGCCCAGCAGGCTGTCTGTTCTTACAAAGACATTTGCCTGCCAGCATTTTCTCCGGTTGTTACGTTTTTGTGTGTGAAGTCATTGATGCAGTGAAATGAGACCTCTTGGTGAAACAGCCCTGGGAAGTAGGGAATAGTTAGGGACACAGGTGGTGGAGTTGGTCTGCCTAAGCTCTCTTTACCAGCTGTATGATCTTGGACAAGTGACTTGTTCTCTCTGGGCCTCAGTTTTTGGATCTACTAAATGGGCCTAGTAACAGGGGTTACCTTGTAAAGTTGTTGCCAGGATTAAATGAGTTCCTATCAAAGGCTAGGAAGAGACCTGAAACTCAGGAACTGCTCAGTAAGTGTACGACTATTACCCTGGGTGCACAGTGGGGTAGATGAGAGCCCTCTTTGGGGGTGGGGGGAAGGCAGGGACATGGCCTGGTGTCCTGGGGGAAGGCGGGGACATGGCCTGGTGTCCTGAATATGTTCCACTCAAGTAGGACTGCATCTGTTCCCTCAACATACCAGTCACTTTTCCTGTATATGTATATATATATTTTAATTTTTTTTTAACGTTTATTTATTTTTGAGACAGAGACAGAGCATGAACAGGGGAGGGTCAGAGAGAGGGAGACACAGAATCTGAAACAGGCTCCAGGCTCTGAGCTGTCAGCACAGAGCCCGATGCGGGGCTCGAACTCACAGACCGCGAGATCATGACCAGAGCTGACGTAGGCCGCTTAACCTACTGAGCCACCCAGGTGCCCCTTCCTGTATATGTCTTTGCTCATACTGTTAACTTCACATGAAGTAAAGAACTCGCTGCATTTTCCCTTGTGAAATCCCAAAATGCTTGGTTCTCCCCAAAGCATTCCTGATCTAGCCTGCCTGAAATCATCTCTCACACCAACTAGCTCTCAGCACGTTCCGCTTTGTATTACAGTGCCACATCTCATCTTCCCTTCTAAAATAAGCTCCTTGAAGCCAGGTACCATTTCTTGCTTGCTACAAGTCTGTGAAATATAGAGGGTACATTTTCATGTAATTGACCATTTCTCATTTTTTATCCTAGATGGTGACTGCAGTAAGCCAGAGGGGAAAAATACTGGAGTGGCAGTCAAGGGCGTGGCCTCCAGACCTACCTGGTGCCTGGCAGGGGCTGCCTTTGGCAGTCTCATGTTCCTCACCCACTGGATTTTTGGGGAGGTCTCGCTTGTTTCCAGATGGGCCGTGAGTGGGCACCCCCATCCAGGGCCAGATCCTAACCCATTTGGGTGAGTGTCGGTTTGGAAGCCATCAAGGAATTGGCTATTAAAGTTGAAGGAAGAAATACTTCTTTTGTTGAGCAGCTAGATCTGCGCCAGCCAGGTGTTTCATATTCCACTTTCCCTAGATAGCAACAACGTTGCATGACGTTACTGCGTACTGTGGAGGGTGTTTGCCCCGGTGCTGAAGGGTTGCTGGAAAGCAGACGATGGAGGGCTGAAGGTTGTGCCCGGTCAAGTAAGGTTTTGGAAGCTCCTGCTTGGGTGCTCTGAGGAAGGTTCCACATGGGGGAGAATTCTCAGGGGCAGAGAAGACATGGTGTTGCCATTTCCTTCAGACCCCTCCTTACAGTTACGGGCATTTGATGGGACGAGACCACGGTGCCCTGATGAGAGAAAACAGGTTGGCAGCCTGGGCATCGATCTGTATTCTCTGCGAAGGAGGGACACCCAGAAAGATCTCTGCATCCTGTGATATTTTGGGACTTGCTCCAACCATGGGGCACCCAGGGAGTCAGCAGTCTTGAGATTAAGTGTTGGAACCAGCATATGCCTGGTCCTCATTAACCCTGTCTCTACCCTTTGGGATACGTCTTTTCTCCTGTGTTCAGGCCCAGCCTTTCATGTACAAAGATTGGAGGAACCTTTAAAACATCTGCCTCAGATAACTGTTTGCTCTTACAGTGTGGAGGTTCCCACATTTGGCAAATGCCTGGTGGATCCTTCCCCAGCAGACATGAGAGCATACCCCCAGGTGTCCAGGTCTGGACTCAGAAGTTCCCAGTCCCCAAACACGTTCGTCTTCCTCCATGCCTTGCTTCACCCTTCCTAGCTATCACTCCGTCATCCGAGCCAGAATCCAGGAGTCCTCCTACAACTGTGTCTTTCTCATTTTCTGTGTCTATTTGGCATTAAGTCTAGTCAATTCTACTACTTCTCTCAGATCTATCCCTTCCCCTGCGATCCCCACCCTATCTGCCTCAGTGGAGCCCTCACCATCTTTCATCTAGGCTTCCTCTCTTGCCTCTTCATGGTCTCTCTTCAGTGTGGCCTTCTCTGCACTGCCCCCACTAGCCCCGCCCCCAGTGAACTCTCCAGAAATGCACATCTAACTCCATCACTCCCTGGCTTAGAACCTTTAAGTGGTGTTTCCATACGAGGTCATGTGAGACAGGATCTGTTCCCCCACCCCTCTTACTTTTACAGACACTTCCTACCTTATCCCCGTGCTTCGTCTGGGCTGAAATCACTTCCAGTTCCCTAGAAGTGCTGGACTCTTCCAGGCCTTTGTCTGCAAGTATGTGCTCTTCCCTCTGTCTGGCTGCCTTCTATGCCTTGGTGTCCTGGCAAGCTCTTCCTCACCCCTCTAAACCCAGCTCAAGCATCTGCTCTGTGAAGTCTTCTCTGATTATCCCAAGGGTTCCTTTATGCTACATACTACCTTAAATTCCACCCTTACCCTCTTCTGTCTTTTATTATTATTGTGTATTACAATTTTAAAAAACATTACAGTTAGGGGCACTTGGGTGGCTCAGCCAGTTAGTTAAGCGTCTGACTTCGGCTCAGGTCATAATTTCACAGTACATGGGCTCGAGACCTACATCGGGCTCTGTGCTGACAGCTTGGAGACTGGAGCCTGCTTCAAATTCTGTGTCTCCCTCTCTTTGTTCCTCCCCCATTCATGCTCTGTCTCTCTCTCTCTCTCCTTCAAAAATAAATAAAAACATTAATAAAAAAAATTTTAAAAAGACCATTACAGTTATTTTAGATCTTCCTGCTAGACAGTAAGCAACTTGAGGGCAGGGAATGGGAAAAAGAACTACTATTTATGATTTAACTCTGTCAGGCATGGAGCCAGGAAGTTTCCATATGTTAGCTCATTCACAGCTTGTATCTTTTGATCTTGGATGCCTTCGCATATTTGGGAGGAAGGGAAAGAAGGAAGAAAGGCACAAAGGAAGAGAAAGGAAGGGGATTCTTCCCATGCATCAAAGCTTTGTTTCGAAAATTCCCTTTAAAAATAGGCATCGGTTATATGGAACAGCAAAAGGAGAATTGGGCCAGGACCCCGAGGCCAGGCTTGAGGGCTGGAGTCCTGCTCAGCCAACAGTAACTCATCATTCGACTGTGGACGAGTCACGTCGTGTCCCTGGCTTTGTTTTTCTCACCTGTAAAATGAGGGGCTTTTTTGGTAGACGTGTTGTAATTCTGTCTGTTGGAGGGAGGCATTGAAGATGGAGATGTAGCTCATGGGACCAGCATTTCCCCAACTGTGTTCTGTGGGACACTGGTGTCTTAGATGTTGATAGATACCCTGAGAGAAAAAAGGCAACGTCTCCTAAATCTGCACTTCATATTCCTCTCTTTGTGATTCACAATGCACATCCGCAGACGAGAGACCTCCTGGGAGTTTCTCAGACTTATTTGAAAATAGAATTCCCGGGCGCCTGGTTGGCTCAGTTGGTTAAACATCCGACTCTCGATTTTGGCTCAGGTCACGAGTTTACCGTCATGAGATGGGGCCCCACGTAGGGCTCCTAAGCTCCGCTGAGCATGGAGCCTGCTTGAGATTCTCTCTCCCTCTGCTCCCCCCCCACAACTTGTGCACGCTCTCTTTCTCCCTCCAAAAAAAAAAAAAAAAAAAGTAGAATTCCTCTTTTAGAACACCTGTTAACACCTCATAAAATTAGTGTTTCTCAGAACCCTGCTGGAGAAATGTTGCATTAGGCTTTCATGAGTCATGACCATCGTAGTAGAAATCGCTTTCTAAAATCCATAAGAGATTGCATCCCAGGTAAGTGTTGATGTGGTAAAGAGGTGAGGGATGGGAGAAGGGTGAGGGAGGGGCCCAGAGCGTACCGACGGGACGTTGGGAAGCCGAAGGATCAGTGCTGATGGTAGACCCCGAGAGAATGAGGGAGCTAGATAAACAGTGTCTTCCTCATGCTTCCAGTTTCCCATCAGCCCGCCCCAGTGCTCCCGGCCTTGGGACTCTTACCACTAGTGCTTTCCGCCTTCTGATATCCTGAATTATTTATTAATTGTGTTTACTGTCTGTTCCTCCCTCACTGGAATGGGAGCCCTCGGGAGGAAAGGGATGTTTGTTCATGGATGTATCCCAAGCCCCTAGAACACAGCCTGCACATAGTAGGTCCTCGTAAACATTTGTCGTTGAATTGGGGATACAAAAAAATCAACAGTGTCCTCCACGGCCTTTTTTGACATCTGGTCTTCTGTAGACCCAGGGTGATCCTTCACCTTGGAAGTGGGGGTGGGCAGGATAGTAGCCGAGAGCCTCACTCCAGGGCCTGATGACCTTTTTTGGTTTCTGAGTCCTAGCAGAGCTGCTGTGTACGACCTCCGACAGGTTATTTAAGTGCTCTTTCCCCCAGTGTCTGCCTCTGCAAAATGGGGATAATAAGAGCATTTACCTTAGAGACTTGGGAAGATTGAGAGCCTAATAAGATGCAAAAGTCTTTTTTTTTTTTTTAACGTTTATTTATTCTTGAGACAGAGAGAGACAGAGCATGAACGGGGGAGGGGCAGAGAGAGAGGGAGACACAGAATCGGAAGCAGGCTCCAGGCTCTGAGCCATCAGCCCAGAGCCTGACGTGGGGCTTGAACTCACAGACCGCGAGATCGTGACCTGGGCTGAAGTCGGACGCTCAACCGACTGAGCCACCCAGGCGCCCCAAGATGCAAAAGTCTTAAAACAGTGCATGGGAGGTAGTAAGTGCTGTGTTTTTTAGCTTAGTTTATGTAGTAGCTATTTAATTGAGTGCCACATGGTAGCTATTATTGCTTCTGGATATTCCCCTAAAGTGGAGTTAAATTTTTTGATTCCTCCTCCTGCAAGTTTTTGCCGAAGTAGCAAAAGAATGAAGTAGTTTGTGGTTGTTTTAAAACTCACACAACTGTCGATTATTTATACAGTTGACAGCAGTCCCAGAAAGGCCCAGACTGTTTTGAGGCAGAGGAAGGAAAAAGAGGCAAACTAAATAGAAACGATTCCCAGTGACTTTTTCTCTTTGTCTTCGGCAGAGTTATCACATGTCACATGTCACATGGCCAATATGGACTATAATTTAATAGTCTGAGAATACTCAATCTCTGTGTTTTACATTGACCATGAAAGATTGAAGATATCATTTATTTCAAGTCTGAGTTGCTATTACTTCAGTGTTCTTTTTTCTTGATTTTTAATGTTTGTTTATTTATTTTAAAAATGTTTAATGTTTATTTTTGAGAGACAAAGAGAGACAGAGTGGGAGTGAGGGAGGAGCAGAGAAGAGAGAGGGAGACACAGAATCTGAAGCAGACTCCAGGCCCTGAGCCGTCAGCACAGAGCCCGATGTGGGGCTCAAACTCACAAGCAGTGAGACCATGACCTGAGCCGAAGTTGGCTGCGCCACCCAGGTGCCCCAATGTTTTATTTATTTTTGAGAGAGAGAGGGAAAGAGAGAGAGCACGTGCCCACATGCGTGCACACCTGAACTGGGGAGTGGCAGTAAAAGAGTGGGAGACACAGAATCCAAAGCAGGCTCCAGGCTCTGAGCTGTCAGCACAGAGTCCGGCTGGGGAATCGAACTCCGGAATGGTGAGGTCATGACCTGGGCTGAGGTTGGACACTTAACCGACTGAGCCACCCGGCTACCCCTCAATGTTCTGACTGGATATAATATTGGTTTTCAATGAGCTCTCATTATCTCACTGGGTTTTTTCACACTCATATTATCTCTTGGATGTACCCAGAGGTAGGAGATGTATTTTCTATTTGGGACAATAAAATATTAATGATGGTAGATGTCCTACAGCACATTATTTTCTTACAGAGGTGCAGTTCTGCTGAGCTTGGCGAGCGGATTGATGCTCTCAGCTTGTTCATGGTTTCCTGGTACCAGTTTACTCTGGTGGGTCACAGGTACGTGGGTTTACCTGTACGTGTCTGTGCCCGGCATTCCACTCAGTTGACAATTTACTTCCTCCTCCTTCATTACCTCTCTCCTCCTATAGCTGCCATACTGCCACCTCACGGTGCTCACATACTCTCCCCCATCTCCCAAAGAAGGCATGTGTGTCAGTAGCAGTTTTTTTTAAGTTTATTTATTTTGAGAGGGAGGGAGAGAGAGCGTGCGTGCCTGAGTGGGGGAAGGGCAGAGAGAAAGAATCCCAAGCAGGCTCCGCGCTGTCAGCACAGAGCCCGTCTTAGGGCTCAAACTCAAGAACTGTGAGATCATGACCTGAGCCGAAATCAAGAGTCAGAGGCTTAGCCGACCCAGCCACCTAGGCGCCCCTGTTTCTACTGCAGGTCTGAGGAGATGGAAGTCAGACATTACCGCATTGCCAGACCTCTTGCCCTCTCCAAGATTCCCTGCTTCTCTGGTTTTCAGGAATGCCCTCCTGAGCTTCTCACCTCTCGACTTACCTTTGGGGTCCACGTTTGCTTATTCAAGGCTGGGACCCTCCACTCCCAGTCACACTGGTTAGGATTACAGGATATTGATGGAAGCCATCATATGTTAGGAGCAACTACTTATTTTTATGATTGACTATTTTATTACTATGCCTGAATTACATCACTCCTCTGCCTTCCCCTTAAAAGGCAGAAAATGGTTAGAGTTGGTTTTAGTGTTCAATAAAAAACTCTGCACTCTGTAACAGAGCAGTGAACTTGGTCTCTGTGAAGAGAGATGCCCTCTTACATGTTCATTAACCAGGTGATTCAGCGTGTTGCACTGGATGCCCTGTGTGGGTTTGAGACTGTGGATTGGTAATAGAAGGTGTGGATCGACTAACGTAATAAGGAAATTTCTTTACATCCTAAGTGCTATTACTCTTGGATGGAGTCATACGTGTAATTCTTTTTTTAAAAACTATATTTTAATGTTTATTTATTTTTGAGAGAGACAGAGACAGAGTGTGAGCAGGGAAGGGGCAGAGAGAGAGGGAGACATAGAATCTGAAGCG
The DNA here is from genome assembly GCF_027475565.1 of Acinonyx jubatus. Lineage (NCBI taxonomy): Eukaryota > Metazoa > Chordata > Mammalia > Carnivora > Felidae > Acinonyx > Acinonyx jubatus. Next base: position 160,753,217 of record NC_069382.1, on the reverse strand, counting down.
GGCTCCAGGCTCTGAGTTACCAGCACAGAGCCTGACGCAAGGCTCGAACCCGCAAACTATGAGATCTTGACCTGAGCCAAAGTGGGATGCTTAACCGACTAAGCCACCCAGGCGCCCTGACATATGTGTAATTCAAATAGATTGGCTCATTTAATGAAGTTAGCCAGGTTCTCGTCGTCCTGGAGCGTCATGAGCAAACTGTTGTAGTCGTGTTGAGCCCTTTTTACTTGCACATTTGTTTTGTGGTAGGCATTCTCTATGGCGTCTGTGGAAGTTAGTATGAGTAGAATTTAAGAGTAACCTTTCTTCTCATCAGAGAGATGCCTCATGAGATTCCTCAAGAAAAGGGCCAGATACTTTTGTAAATGCTGAGTTTGCAATGAGCATATATAGCTTCTTAATCTCTATGCAGTTGGGGAAAGGAACATGAAATACATCGGAGGTTTGTTCAGCCCTGATGTCATGCCTATTTTCATGGAATATAAGGAAAATGCTTACTGGGTAGGTAATTGGCAGCTTAATTTTAAACATGGAAAACTGGGGGACCCAGAAACATACACTGTCAGTTAAAAGACAGAAAAGCTGTGAACCTATAGTGTTATGCTTATACTTATTTCCCGAGATAAGTAGAGTCAAACCTAATGTAGTTTTGCTGTCTCTCTGAAGTGTTAAATAGGAGTTTAAAAGACCTCAGGGGCAAGCAGATTTGAAGCTTCTAATGGGCTTTAAATCTTGGTGGCAATTAAATTACTAAAATCAAAGTTCTATTAAAAGAAAAAACAGATGTGCTAAACGTATTGATAGGACCCCCGTGTATTTTACAGTGTTCCTATAATTTTATTGTATGAAAAATCTGATCTATTGAAAACCAACATGTTAGTTATTATAAATAGTACTGGAATATTCAGTTACTATTAATTCTGCTTGGTGTCGTGGCACCTGGGTGGCCCAGTCGGTTAGGCGTCCGACTCTTGATTTCGGCTCAGGTCATGATCTCATGGTTCGTGGCCTTGGGCCCTGCATCAGGCTCTGAGCTGGAAGTGCAGAACCTGCTTGAGATTCTCTCTCTCTTCTTCTCTCTCTCTGCCCCTCCCCTGATTGCTCTCTCTCTCTCTCTCTAAAGTAAATAAATAAACTTAAAAAAATAATTCTGCTTGGTGTCTTAAATGTTGTAAAGATTTGGAGGACGTTATTTGGAAGGCCTCAGTCTCCAACACAAAACGGTTAAGGTATAGAGGTAAGTGAAGAAGGCAAAGTGACCAACTGTGTGGGTCATATGCCACCACTGGTATAGAGGTTCCTGGTGGCTCAGTCAGTTAAGCGTCCGACTTCAGCTCAGGTCATGATCTCGCGGTCTGTGAGTTCGAGCCCCGTGTCGGGCTCTGTGCTGACAGCTCAGAGCCTGGAGCCTGTTTCAGATTCTGTGTCTCCCTCTCTCTGACCCTCCCCCATTCATGCTTTGTCTCTCTCTGTCTCAAAAATAAATAAATGTTAAAAAAATATATATAGCCTATTTAAAAATACAAATTAAAAATAAAAACAGTAATAGTCAAGGGAATTTGAGAAGATGTTTTCTTTCCCTCCAGACAATTCTTTGTAATAGAAACAACAAAGTCATTCTAATGTCTTTCATTTGGAATATCAACTCAGGAATCCTTGTTTTTAAAAAATAGCCCTTGTAAGCTGGTAAACAGGAAAAAGTCACTCTCACTAATCATTAGAAAAGTGAAACTCAAAATGTGATACTGTTCTCATCATTAATTTGGTAAAGATTTTTAGAAAGGAATAATTCTGCAGGGTTCAAAAGGTGAGACTTCTGGCAAGTCTTTTTTTTTTTTTTACAGTTTATTTATTTATTATTTACTTGGGGAGGGGGGAGGGAGGAGTAGGGGATGGGCAGAGAGAGAGAAGGAGAGAGAGAAACCCAAGCAGGTTCCGTGCTGTTAGCACAAAGCCTGATGCAGGGCTCGAATTCACGAACTGTGAGATCGTGACCTAAGTTGAAACCAGGAGTCAGATGCTCAACTAACTGAGCATCCACGTGCCCCAGCAAGGTTTCTTAACCTTTCACAAAAGCAGTTGCCCATAATTAATGATTCTTTAAAATGCTTTTACCTCCTGACACAGTACTTATACTTAAAAAAAAAATTTTTTTTAGTGTTTATTTATTTTTGAGAGAGAGAGACAGAGGATGAGTGGGTGGGGGAGGAACAGAGAGAGAGAGAGCGCAAGAGAGACAGAATTCGAAGCAGGGTCCAGGCTCTGAGCTGTCAGCACAGAGCCTGATGCAGGGCTCGAACTTGTGAACTGTGAGATCATGACCTGAGGTGAAGTCGGACACTTAACCGACTGAGCCACCCAGGCACCCCAGTACTTGTACTTTTAAGACTCTTTTTAAAGGACTTTTTTAAGGAAATGAGTGGAGATGTAGTAAGAGATTATTAACAAAAGAAAGATATTCCTCACAGCATTGGAAGCTTCATAAATGGCCAACAATAAGAAAATGGTTGCTTGTATTGTGGATTATCTAGTGGATGGTATATATACATAAAAATGATTTAGAAAAAAACACTAATAATGTGAGAAGATGTTCTCAGTATAATGTTACATAAAAAGAAGAATATAATCTTCAATAAGTGGTATTGTTCCGTTAGTATAAAAATATTTTCATATGTACATAAAACAAGACTTAAGGGAAAATACATAGGAGTACTGGCTGTGATCAGCTCAGTCTTAGATAATTCTTTTTTTTTTTTTTAGGCGATTCTTAATTGCTTCTTTACAGTTCTGTATTTTTAAAATTTCTACAGTAACTGGTCATTACATTTATTTATTTCAAAATGAAAAAAATTTTTGTTATGAAAATAGCCATTATGAAATCTAAGTATTTTAAGGTCTCACTGTGAGGTTAAACTCTGTGGGTTGTAGAGGGCTCTGGAATCTGGTTCTCACGTTGATCTTAGCGATGATCTTGAAGCAGGGGTGGGGAGGATAGGCGGTTACGTGGCACTGCCCTGTCGTGGTACAAGTAGAACTTCCTGATGGATGGGCACCACGGGGCACCAAGAGGCTGGCTGGAACCACTTCCTGTTCCTTACTCCTTTTCTGCAGTTCTCACCCCAGCAGCGAGGAGCCTGTGGGAGACATCCTTGAAGGGTGGGTCACACTTCTAACAAAATTGACTGAATTGTCTATAAAAAGTCATATTCTGTAGAAAGGTGTTACACAGATGGCTTGAAAGTGGGGTGCCATGAGACCCTGATGTGCTGTTTCAGAACTGATTTCCCAGGAATTGGGACGAACGTTATACTCTCAGGTTTAGCTCAGCAAACTAGCAAACATTTACTAAATGCCTGCTGTGGACTGGGCAGATGGCATAGACTTCAACACCTACCAGGCTATTGGGTAACGAATGAACTGACTGCAGCATTGCTAAAGCAGCAAGCCCACTAATCCTCCCTCAGTCACATCTTTTGGGGATGTGAGCTTGGGAAAGCCAACTTACATATTGTAGGACAAGGGGCAGCGTTTAAGTGGATGGAAAGTCCTCAAGAAAATTCCTTAACAAAAATGTTCTAGAAGCCGCGCTGACTTTATGTGTTTTCCAATGTCCTGGATCCGGCTGGTTAAATTAAATGGACACAGTTTTGGTATTACAGAAAATTTCACTTCTTCAGAAGTTTGTTTTGTTTTGTTTTGCTATTAGGGTCTTAACACAAATAAGCTAAAAATGCCATTTCATTCCCCCTGTCTTTCCGGAAGAAATAGCACTGAGATTTACTAGATTCACACTCTGCCTCCACCTGTGCAAGTAACTAGCTGCATGACCTTGAGCAAATCACGTTAACCTCGCTAGACCTCAGTTTCTCATCAGTCTGGAAATTGGACCAGGATGCCCTCGAGGTCCCTTCTGGCTCTGAATAGCTAGCTGTAAATTGGTCACCCTATGAGCCCATTATTCCTTTTTTTTTTTTTTTTTTTTTTTAAGAAAATGGGAGAGACTCTTCTGCTTTTCCTGTCTGATTGTTTTCTTTCTCTGTCACAAACAGGAGCAGCTTCAGCTGCGGGCCTTCTTTACCTCCCCACGTGGGCAGCTGCCGTTTCTGGCTGTGTGCTTGCTGTCTTCACAGCGTCCATGTGGCCTCAAGTGCTTGGACATCTTATTAGCTCAGGGTCGGGCCCTGGGAAAGCCATGACCATTGCCATGCTATTTTATCTCCTGGAGATACTTTTCTGTGCATGGTGCACGGCTTTTAAGTTTGTTCCAGGAGGTGTCTACGCTAGAGAAAGATCTGATTTGCTTTTGGGTGAGTATATTTGAAAGGTCTGGATTAAAGTAACTGCTTGAAAATACCCGTCAGGCTGACTAGGATTTAGCACTTTACGTGACCTACTTTAAATAGGATAATTGTGTCTTTTTTTAATTATTATTAAAATAGACTCTCTTGATAAAAATAAAACAACTGGAGGAATGTCTAAATTACTACTTAAAAGATTTCTTAATTCATCAGTGAGTTTCAGTAATACTCATTACTGTAAAGGCCTTTTAGGTAAATTAGTTGTAAAAAAACAAACAAACCCAAGTTTAATCCTTAGTAAAGTATAAAGAGGTACTATGTAACAGTTGTATTACACGATAGGCTAGGAAAAGTATGATCATGACGCTCATGTTGCTACTTGAGTGCTGCTCATAAATATATAAAGAAATTGGGATTTTTCTGGTTCTCCCAAGTCTTACTGGTGATTTTTATTTACCATATTTTTACCAATAAAATATATTTTATATATATGAATCTTAGTCTAAATGATAAATTCCCAAATCATAGGATAAATATTTTCCATGCACCCAATTAAAATTTCGTAGACTTAGCTCAGTTGAGTATTTCAAAAATTGCCTTCTGGCAGTGATGAAATTACTGATGTATACAGGCATCCACAAATCAAATGTTGCCTATCATTTTAGTTTAAGTAAAACATGTCAAATGCTTCCAGGATAAAAATTGTGAAAAATTCAGGAGACAAAACATGTCAGTTAGGGATTCGGTTCTTTTGTGTTCACAAATGCAGTTTTCGCTTTGTTCGTTCGTTCATTCAAAAAAAACCTTGGGTGCCTGTATGTTCCAGACACAGTGCCATTTGCTGGAGACTTAAGAGACATAGGGTCCTTGCCCATCTGACACTTGTAGTAGGGGAAACACCATACATAAAATTAGACAAATCCTTACAGAATTATGGTTGGGGGTGAGGGCTGCACAGAGGTCTAGGCTTCTACCTGTCCATCCCCCTGTGCCCTTGGTATTTTTCCGGTAACTGTACATTTTCGCATAAACTTTTCTACTCCCTGAGCTAGACATCTAGCAAGACAGGCTGATTTGGAAGATATATATTTTTTTAAATTATATGAAATATTTTAAAACAGCTGAGAATTTGCTATTTCGGGTAAACACCCATGCACTCATCCAGCTGGAGGCATAAATTGCTGCATTTCCTTTGCAAGAACCTTGGCTTTGCAAACTTTGTGTTTCTTCTGGTTTCTTTCAGGTGTGTGTACTCTGTCCTGCTCTATCTCCTTGTCCAATGCCCTGCTTTTTCCTTACTCCGGCTTGCTTAGGGGTCTGCCATGTGGAGAAAACGAACAACAGTAAGAGCCATTCTAAGCATATGTTTATTTCTTCAGAATGTTACGAAGTTGTGCTTTTTGAGTGCTTGCTGCCCCTGAAACTGCAGAGAGTGCTTTTTTTTTTTTTTAAAGCTGCATACAACTAAACATTTTTTTAAGTAAGACTGCCATACTGATAGGGCCACAAAAACTAAGGAGAGTTGGTAATGCTCAGTGTAGCTTTTAATACAATTGAAAAGAATCTGTACTGAATCAGAAACTAGCAATAAACTTATTGTCAAGGTTACTCCAGCTATTTCCTGAAAATTGCATATAATGTTTTTTTGCTAGCCTTCTGCCTAAGCTTAACTTCTGCTTGACATTTTCTAATTTACATACCGTTCAGTCATTCTGTTTCCATTCTCATTGTATACAACTTCAGAAGTATGTAAACTTTACATATAAGTTACATCGTAATGCTCCGAATGGAGCTCGTCTTGATTGGCCTTATTGGCACGTGTGGTTGGTTCTAGCGTGCATCCACTGTGAGGACCCACATCCCAAGCCAGAATTATTGTCCCAGACACGGCTGTAGTAAGAGTCCACCTATCTTCCTTTCAAGTTCCTCAACCTGGTGCATTTGAGGTCTTTTCAACGGAGAAAACTCAGTCCCTAGGGCAGTTCAAAAGGCGCCTTTCTCTTGGGCTCCACCCTCCTCTGCAAAATCGACAGCGATACCCATTACCAACCTAACAACGAAGAAACACTCAGGAAATTAAAAGACATTCCTCATCAAGAAAACGCTGGAGTCTTCTCATTTGAAGCAGGGTTCCTAGAACCTCCCGTACCCCCAATTTCTTATGATGAATTCCAATTATCAAAAACACTGCTGGAGTAATTGCTTAGGTACTGAGATAAATTAACGCAATCACTGAATTTTCCGGGTATGTCCATTGAAATGAAATCTAGGAACCTGAAATTTACCATTGGGAGGATTTTTGGATTAGAATGTAATACATTCTTGCTTTCTCTTTTAACAGGGACAGTGATGCTAATTATTGGACTAAATATGCTATTTAGTCCTAAGAAAAGCCTTGACTTTCTTCAAACAAAAAACAGTCCTAAAGTGCTTTTCAGAAAGAGTGAAAAATATATGAAACTTTGTAAGTTTTGCTTTCTTTTTTTAAATCACTTAATTGTAATAACATTTCAAACATGTATGAAATTAAAGAGTATAGTGCACCCGCATATGCCCCCTTCACCCAGTTTCAAGAATCACTAACATTTTGCCAGTATCCTTAACAGCAGTATCCTTACTTGTTGTGGTGAAATACTTTGAAGCAAATCTCTGGTAGCCTCTCATGTCAAGCACAAATACTCTGTTGTTAGTTTTGCTTTACTTCTCATGTAGATAAGATTGGTTAACAGGTAGAATTTCCAAGATGCTTTGTTCTCATTAGAACTATTTTCTATTCCAAACTATTTATTTCATTTCTTGTTGTTTTTTGGGAGCTTAAATATGTTAACATTGGGAATATTGATGAAGTGGAAACTCAAACATGAAGTTAGTTTACTATTCAATCTGACTGATTTCAACATTTTTTTTTTCAATGTTTATTTATTTATTTGGGACAGAGAGAGACAGAGCATGAATGGAGGAGGGGCAGAGAGAGAGGGAGACACAGAATCGGAAACAGGCTCCAGGCTCTGAGCCATCAGCCCGGAGCCTGACGCGGGTCTCGAACTCACGGACCGCGAGATCGTGACCTGGCTGAAGTCGGACGCTTAACTGACTGCGCCACCCAGGCGCCCCATGACTGATTTCAAATGAACTAGATTAAATAGAAATGTTTATTGAAAGGATTGCATTTGCAGGCAGTGTATTAGGATACAATGCACTACCGAACTACGTAGCATTATGTCGGATGTAAAGGCATGTAAAAACAGGTCTCCACCCTGAGTGACTTGATACTTGTATAAAGAAGACAAAATATTAGTGTGAAGAGATAGAAAACAAGCTAAATAAAGTTTTAATGTATTTCTGAAAGAAATGCCACAAAGCAGCACCATTATGTAAACACCTTCATACTGTTCCATCATAATTTGAAAAGATTGTACTAAACTTTAGGGGATATTTTCAAAATTTAGAGTTTTGTTTTATTGCTCTTATGTTTTAGGTAGGTCTCTTAAACTAAGATCTGGCAGGTTTTGTTTGCTTATTTTTAACACTTTTTTTTAATGTTTATTTTTGTGAGAGAGAGAGAGAGAGCACAAACAGGGTAGGGCAGAGAGAGAGGGAGGGACAGAATCTGAATCAGGCTCCAGGCTCTGAATTGTCTGCACAGAGCTCGGTGCAGGGCTCAAACTCAGGAACCGGGAGATCATGACCTGAGCCAAAGTCAGACGCTTATTTAACCAACTGAGCCATCCAGGCACCCCTTGTTTGTTTATTTTTAATCCTGACAATCTTTGTCTCTATTGTTGCTGTTGTTGTTAGTAGTAGTAGTAAGAGTATTAAGAACCAGAATTCTTTAGTTCATTCATCAAATTGAGGCATTTGGAACAGTTTATTTACAAAGTTATTTAGACGTTTTGTGTAATTTTTAAAAGTGGACTTTATTTTTTAGAGCCGTTTTTGGTTTGAGAAGAAAGTATAGAGGTTCCCCATATACCCTCTGGCCCCACAGACACACAGCCTCCCCCACTACCAGTAACCACCAGAGTTTATTATTACATTTATTATAACTGAGGAATGTATACTGACACATCACTGTCACCCAAAGTACCTAGTTTACTTAAGGGCTCACTCTTGGTATCGTATGTTCTGTGGGTTTTGATGAATGTATAATGAAATGTATTCACCATCATAGCATCGTACAGAGTGATTTACCGCCTTAAAATCCTGTGCTCTGCCTGTTCATCGTTCCCTGCCTCTACCAATGGCAACCACTATTTTTGTCTTTAAAAAAAAGAAAAGAATAGACTTTATTTTTTAGAACAGTTTTAGATTTACAGGTATATTGGGCAGGAAGTATAGAGTTCCTTCTCATACACCCCCTCACACCCCCACCTCCACAGTTTCCACCATTATTAACATCCTGCGTTAGTGTGGTGTATTTGTTACTACTGACGAGCCGATACAGAGTCCATAGTTTACATTAGAGTTCACTCTCTGTTGTATGTTCTGTGGGTTTTAACAAAGGTATAATGACATCTAGCCACCATCACAGTATCCTGCAGAATAGGTTCGCTTCCTTAAGCCTCCCCTGTGCTGCACCTGTTTATCCTTCCCTCCTTCCTCCAAACCCTGGCAACTACCCATCTTTTTACAGCCTCCATTGTGCCTGTTCTAGACTGTCAGTCTCGTCTTTTAACTTGAAAATGTAATTTATTTTTGTTGTGATTGCTCATGCATTATGATTTATTTCTGTCATCTTACTTTGCTTTTGCTTTGTCTACTTTAAGTAGATTTCCCCCTATTTTTCTTCTTGCTTTCTTTTGCATGGATTGGGTTTTCCTTTTCTCTTTTTCTTATCCTCTGCCTTCCTACTCCACTTTTTAGTTTGGAAATTATATCTTCACTTTCTGCTCTTTTAGTACTTGGTTGTTATTTTTTTTTCTCTGCACATTAAAGATACTACTCTGTTATCTGGCTTCAGGTTTTGCTGTTGGGAAGTCAGCTGTCGGTGTAATCTTTGCTCCTTTGGAAATAATCTGTCTTTTTTGCCTGGCAGCGCTAAACGATTTCTCTTTGTTTTGGTGTTCCAGAGTTTCCCTGTGATATGTTGGATGTGGATTCCTACTTCTGCACTCCCCCTCCCCGTCTTCCCTCCACGTTGCTTGTTAGTGTTTGGGCTTTCTGAATCTGAAGAGTCATGTCTTATATCACCTGTGGAAAATTCTCAGTTTTATTTCTGCAAATATTGCTGTTTTTCCATTCTTTCTCTTTTTCCTTTTTGAATCCAGTTAGATTGTGTTGGATCTTATTATCTCTCCATGTCCCTTAACCTCTTCCATATTATCTACCTTTGTTTTTAAGCCGTCCCTTGCACTAATTCTCTATTCAGCTTTGTCTGCTGCTACTTATCTTGTCCACTGAGTTTGTAGTTTTATTTCTAGAAGTCTATTTTATTTCTTCACACATGTTCCTGATCATCCTATTGAATAACCTCTTTTATTTTTCTAAACCTGTTAAGCATGCTTATTTTATATTCTGATTCTAGAAGTTTCAACATCTGAAGTATTCGTGGGTTTGATTCTACAGGATTATTTTTTTCCCTGCTGGTTGGTGTCTGTCCGTGGAGGCTTGTTTTCTTGTGTATTATTTCTTGTACATACTTATGATTTATTTTTACCTTAAGCTCATGGTCCTTGGAACATTTCAGGGAAGATTCCCTGAAGCCTGAGTTTCAAGTATGGGTTGTACATGCATGTCGCATATGAAAATTAACCCAGGAATTAGACATTTCTCCTTTGCACAAAATCCTTGCCTACTAGATTTAATAATTTCATAAAATTATTTTTTATTCAAGTATAATTAACGTACAGTACTATATTAGTTCTAGGTGTACAATATAATGATTTAGCAATTCTTTATATTACACAGTGCTCATCACAAGAGTATGCTTAATCCCTTTCACCTATTTCATCCATCCCCCACCCACCTCTCCTCTGGTAACCATCACTGTGTTCTCTATAGTTGAGAGTCTGTTTTTTGGTTTGTCTCTTTTTTCTTGATTTGTTCTTGTTAAATTCCACATGTGAGTGAAATCGTATGGTATTTGTCTTTTTCTGACTGACTCATTTCACTTAGCATCAAACCCTCTACATCCATCCATGTTGTTGCAAATGGCAAGATTTCATTTTTTTTATGGCTGAGTAATATTCCATGGTGTATATATACCACATCTTCTTTATCCATTCATCTATGCAAGTTGGTACAGCTACTGTGGAAAACAGTATGGAGGTTCTTCAAAAAATTAAAAATAGAATGACCATATATATGGTCCAGTAATTCCTTTTCTGGATATTTACCCAAATAGAATGAAAACATGAATTTGGAAAGATCTATGCACCCCTCTCTTTATTGCAGCATTATTTATTTATTTTTAAATTATTTTTTAAATGTTTATTTATTTTTGAGAGAGACAGAGTGTGAGCGGGGGAGGGGCAGAGAGAAAGAGGGAGACACAGAATCCGAAGCAGGCTCCAGGTTCCGAGCTGTCAGCACAGAGCCTGACACGGGGCTCGAACTCAAACTGTGAGATTGTGACCTGAGCGGAAGTCGGACGCTTAGCCAACTGAGCCACTCAGGCGCCCCTATTGCAGCATTATTTAAAAAATTGTTTATAAAAAGACAAACTTAGTTTCTTTTAAAAAGTATTTCTTCTTTTTGTTTAGTTTTGTGGCTGCTTGTTGGTGTGGGGCTACTGGGATTAGGACTACGGCATAAAACCTATGAGAGGAAATTGGGCAAAGGGGTAAGTAATGAAAAATTTGGATATAGAATGTTATGTGTTATGTACGTATATGCATACATTTGTACACTTTATCATTGTGTTTGAACTGTAGATCTGGATCTCATGACTTCAGGGCCCTGAACCCCATTTCTTTAACCCTTAGGTCATAGGCTAATAATATAATGGAATTATTTCATGAAGTTGGGTTCTTGGGACAGGATAGACCCATTTATTAAAGGCAAGCTGCTCAAAATTTTGTTGTATGACATTATCTTTGCCATTCTATCATTTAATATATCTAAACTATGAAGTAAAGAACTACTTTATAATGGGCTTTTTTTTTATGGGCAGATATTGCGGAAGGCAACAATATGAGAGCCTTTGATTTAAAAACAATCTTCTAGATAATTCTTGATTTTGAAGATTATGGGTAGTTTGTGTATTGATGAGTCATGGAAGTTTTCCTGTTCTTCCTTTCCCTGCTTGAGGTCGACAGGTTTAAATGTTTTATTGTCCCCTTCTCTTCTAGATAGGTGGGTAGAAGAAAAAGTAAGTTATTGCCGTGTTGTGCTTGCTTTCTGCGCTGATGAAGTGTGATGTGCTTCATAATGCAGTTAGAATTACAGTTTTGCCTAAAACAGAATTTGAGGGTCAGCTCTGAATTTTAGTAATCTGCATCAACCGGGCAAATTTTTCATGAAAATAAAAAGCTATACTGAGCACGGAGAGCATGCTTCTCCTAGTTACCTTTGCACGTCCAGCACCTGACAAAGGGCTTGCCACACACTCAGAACTCAGTAATGGTTTCTTAGTAAGTGAATAATGCATTACGTGGTCTCTTTCTTTTGTCCTTTGTTACTTGTTACATTGCAGCATGTCGGTCAAATGAAGATACCTAATCTTCCTCTTTTCAAAAGGAGTCATTTCAGTTAGATTTAATACCTGTTCTTTTCATTCCTTCCTTCCTTCCTTCATTCATCTGATAAATGCATACTGAATGTCTCCTGTGTGCCTGGTTCCCGGGGTACAGACATAAACAATTTGGACAAGACCCCTGCCCTCATGGAGTTTACATTGTAGTAGGGAAGAAAGACGGTATTCAGAGGAGGAAATAGACTGTCACTTTAGATCAGGCTGCTTGGAAGCAAAGAGGATTAGGGAGTAGAGAGTAACGGGACTGGGTGGTTAGAGAAGGCTGCTCTGAGGAGGTGATATTTGAGTGGAGACTTGAAAGCTGAGATGAAGCAAGTTAATCACAGAGCTAGGGGTAAAGGATTCAGGCAGAGGGCACGTGTGTAAAGGGCTGAGGGGAAACGGGTGGGGCATGTTTGAGGCCCACCAAGGTGGCTGGTGCAGCTGAAGCTTGGTGAGTAAGGGGAAGAGTCATAGAAGATGAGGATGGGGAGGCCGGGAAGGGTCACATCATACAGGGCCTTACAGAGCACAGTGAGGTGTCCTGATTTTAGTTTTCTTTCAGTGGAAGCCATAGGGTATTTCAAGCAGGAACATGAAGAAATGTGAGAGCAGGTTGGCTGCTCTGTGAAGAATGGATTGTAGAGTAGAGACAGGGAGATAAGTGACAAGGCATTTTCAGTCATCCAAGAGAGAGACTATGGAGGTTTGGATGGGTGCGGTGGCAGAGCCATTGGAGACAACTGGGCAGACTTAGAGGATAGACTTGACCCTTGAACAGTGTGGATTTGAACTGCGCTGATCCACTTACATGCAGATCTTTTTTCAATCAGTATACTGGAGGGGCGCCTGGGTGGTTTAGTCGGTTCAGTGTCCGACTTCGGCTCAGGCCATGATCTCACGGCTCGTGGGTTTGAGCCCCGCAGCGGGTTCTGTGCTGACAGCTCGGAGCCTGGAGCCTGCTTTGGTCTCCCTCTCTCTCTGCCCCTCCCCCACTCACATTCTGTCTCTGTCTCTCTCAAAAATAAATAAACATAAAAAAAAAAAAAGAAAGTATACTGGAGGTTTGTGACAATTTGCAAATACTTGCAGGCCACCCACACAATGTAGAAATAGTGAAAAAATTAAGAAAAAGGTGTGTTGTGAATGTGGAATATATATGTAGAGACTGGTCTGTTTTGTCATTTACTACCAGAAAGTGTGGGTAGATTTATTATCAAAAGTTACAATGTACCGAAACTTACACACACACACACACACACACACACACACACACACACACACACACACAGACTGTACCTGGCTCGTTTGCAGTGGAGAGAAATGTAAACATACAGGTGCAATATTAAATCATAACTGCATCAAATTACCCATAGTCCATACTGTACTACCGCACCTCCTGCGGCTATCGCGGTGAGCTCAAGCGTTGTATCAGTTTAAAACTCGGTGTGATGCTGATCTCCAGGCGAGCAGTTTGTCCCTAGTAAATTTCATATTACAGTAAAAAGTGATCTCTCGTGGTTCCCAGGTGGTTTTGATTGTAAACAATACTGTAGACCTTGAACATCAACATGGGACTCACATGAAGTGTCTCTAGTGATGCTAGACGTGCTCCCAAGAAGCAGAGAAAAGTCATAACCAGAAAGCGCTGAATTGCTTGATATCCTGTAGATTGGGGTCTGCAGCTACATTCACCAGCCGTCTTGAAATAACAGATCCAGTGTAAAAAGAAAAAGGAAAAAAGAAAAGGAGATTCATGAAGCTGTCGCTGCGGCCACACCAGCAGGCATGAAAACCTCACACTTTATTTGCGAAATACCTTTCTATGTCATACTGAAAATGCAGCTTTTAGGTAGGTGCGGGATTGCTGTAAGAGAGGCATACCTATAGACTCCATTATGACTTGAGAAAAAGCGAGATCATTATGTAACAACTTAGCGCAAAAGGCAGGGGAAGGATCTAAAGCTGGGGAATTTAACTTTAGAAAGGTTTTGGCTTAAAAACTGTCAAGATAACAGGAGAAGCAGCTTCCGCCCACCAAGGGGCAGCAGAGAGTTCCCAGACCCCGTTAAGGAAATCATTGAGGAGAAAGGATATTAGCCTGAACAGGTTTTTCTTGCAGAGGAAAGGGCCCTATTGTGGAAAAAAATGCCACAAAAGACACCTGTTTGTATGGAAAAGAAGCGAGCACTAGGATCTAAGGTAGAAGGGATGTGCTAACTCCACTGTTCTGTGCAAATGCAGTGGATTTATTATCAGGGCTGTCTTTATCTATAAAGCTGCTAACCCTGAGCCTTGAAGGGAAAAGATAAACACCAGCTACCAGTCTTTTGATTGTATAACATGGAGGCCTGGACAATGAGAACCCTTTTTCTGGATTAGTTCCATTAATGCTTTGTCCCTGAAGTCAGGAAGTAAGTACCTTGCCAGCAAGGACTGCCTTTTGTAGTTCTTTTGATATGAGGCAATGCCCCTGACCACCCAGGATCCCATGAGTTCAACACCAAAGGCATCAAAGTGCTCTATTTGCCCTCAGGCACAACTTTGCTGATTCCGCCTCTAGGTCAGGGAGTTCTCTGGCCCTTTAAGGCTCATTACACACAATATTCTATGAAAGAATTGTCAGTGCTGTGGAGGAGAGCCCTGACAGAACATCATGAAAGTCTGGAAGAATTACATCACTGAAGATGCCGTTGTTTAGAAGAAGTCACGAAAGCCATCAAGCTCGAGACCATAAATCCCTGCTGGAGAAAACTGTGCCCAGATGTTGTGCATGACTTCACAGGATTTATGACAGAGCCAATCAAGGGAATCACGAAAGGGACTGTGGACAATGGCAAAAAAAAGTGGAGGCTGAAGCGTTTCAAGATACGGATCTTAGAGAACTTCAAGAGGTAACAGACACCACACCAGAGGAATGAACAGATGACCCACTGGAGATGAGTGCTTCCAAACCAGAGCCAGATGATGAGGAAGATGTAGAGGACGCAGTGCCAGAAGACAAACTGACATTAGACAGTCTAGCAGAAGGGGTCCAAGGCGTCAAGACTGCTTTTGACTTCTTTTACGACACGGACCCTTCTACGATAAGGGCACTGAACCTAAAGCAAATGGTGGAAGAAGGACTGGTACCATATAGAAACATTTTTAGAGACATGAAAACGCAAAAGAAGTCAGACAGAAATTACAGTGCATTTCCAGAAAGGTATACCAAGTGTGCCTGCTTCTCCTGCTTCCCCTTCCTCTTCCTCCACCTCTTCTCCTCTGGCACCCCTGAGACAACAAGACCACCCGCCCGCCCCTTCCTCTTCCTCCTCAGTC
Source organism: Acinonyx jubatus (assembly GCF_027475565.1). Lineage (NCBI taxonomy): Eukaryota > Metazoa > Chordata > Mammalia > Carnivora > Felidae > Acinonyx > Acinonyx jubatus. Next base: position 160,737,926 of record NC_069382.1, on the reverse strand, counting down.
TACTCAACATGAACACAATGAGGATGAAGACCTTTATGATGATCCACTTGCACTTTATGAATTGTAAGTAATCATCACTCTGTACACCTAATAAACCTGTCTGTTGTGTGTGTGTGTCTTTGTGAAAACCTACCACCTGTACAGCAAGAACTGTTTAGACATTTGGTGTCCCTGTCATCAAAGTATTCACCATGCAGAACACTCTGTGCAAGACTCCCATGGAGGTGGACAGCCTATCCTTACGTAGGCATAAGGTGAGTGTATGTAATGTAAAATTAATCACGTCTTAGTTTTCCCACTGTTTTATAACTCTGCTTTCAAAGAATTATATTAGCATACAGTATGCCTCTCTCTTATAATTGGAGAAACTGTGTATCAGCCTATCATTACAGACAAGTGGTTAAAAAAAATGGAACAGTGTTTCCAAAATTGCATTATAACGATGACTATAATACTGTATGCCATAAAAATGTTTTAATGATTCATTCATTAATTGTATAGGCTAGGCTAACATGAAGCTGTCATATCGATTATACTAGGTTACCATAAAGCAAACGTATTGCTGCTTCTTCATTATCAATGCATGAATTGTTATAGCTGGAAGTAAATATGAATTTCTTTTTCACATCATCTTTCTTTTTTTTTTATTTAAAAAAATTTTTTTAATGTTTATGTCTGAGACAGAGAGAGAGCATGAATGGGGGAGGGACAGAGAGAGAGGGAGACCCAGAATCGGAAGCAGGCTCCAGGCTCTGAGCTGTCAGCACAGAGCCCGACGCGGGGCTCGAACTCACAGACTGTGAGATCGTGACCTGAGCCAAAGTCGGTTGCTCAACCAACTGAGCCACCCAGGAGCCCCTCACCTCATCTTTTCATTTTTGATGTCTGCTCTTAGTAATATGTATAATACCTATAGTGTTTTGTATCATATAAGACCATGTTGATATAGACACTGACACAAGATTCATCTTGTAAACAGATGATACAAACTTACAGCATCGATAACTACGGTACACTACTGTAAATATGTCTTGTCTTCCCTATGATTTTCTAAATAACATTTTCTTTTCTCTAGGTTATATTTATTATAAGAATACATTACATAATACATGTATACAATGTATAAAATGTGTGTCAGTCGACTGTTATGTTATTGGTAAGGCTTCCAGTCAGCTGTAGGCTATTAGTAGTTAAGGTTTTGGGGAGTCAAAAGTTATACATGGATTTTCAATTGTACAGGGAGACAGAGCCCCTAACTCTCGTGTTGTTCCAGAGTCAAAGGTATTCTGAAAGAGTTGACAGGATTTACTGATGGATTAGATGTTGCTCGATAAAGAGAAGGAAGAAATCAAGAATGACTTTGATGTCTTTGGCTTGAGCAACTGGATGGAGGGTGGTGGCGTTTACTGACATGGGAAGAATGAGAGAATAATAGGTTTTGGAGTGGTGAAATCCAGAGTTAATTATAGTTACATAGTTACATGAAAAGGGATAGTGTAATGAATATAATCAGGCCTCTTGAAATCCCTGATGATGTCTCCTTTCTCTTTATATGACATTCACTAAACTGAATAATTTTCCTTGTATGAAGATGAAAAGCCCAGCTTACTGCTGGTAGCATACCGAGTCACCAGTGTTTACATGGTGGCATTCCATTGCAAGAGGTTGCTACTTATCATCCTCCCAACTTCAACCTGTATGGTTCACTCGAAGTTGCTTTTCCAGTTGCGGTGATAGATTTGTTCTAATGCAGCCATACTATTCCTCAGGATCCCTGTTATAGATCAGTGAGGTATTTGCTTAAGATCGATAGTGAGGGTTGGGCAGTGATTCTCTGACTGAGCCCATGAGCCCAAAAGATGAACTCTCAAAGGCGGCTGTGCTCCTGAATATTGGCTTTGTCAGTGCCATAGAGGAGTAACAATGTGTATAACTCAGAACCAGCAGGCTGCTTTACAAATACGTGGAAGGACTCTGTATATCCCTCTGTGATCTCACTCTTCTCCTGTGCAAGGGTTACCTCTGTCTGGAATATGGTGTTTATCATTTTTCATACATTTCTTTATATTGTGCTTGCCTATGAGATAACCCCAGACAGTATCGTTTTTCTGTGTTTTCAACTTCACCTATATGACATTTGACATATACATTCTGCAACTTATTACTTAAAATCACTTTTATGAGATTCATCCCTGACTCATTTATTAGGGCTGGGTAGTATTCCATTGTAGGTCTGTGACACCATTTATTTATCCATTTTCCTATTTTTCCTATTGAAACAACAGCCAGGTTGCTTCTAATTTTTTGCTATTATAAATGATGCTTATTATAAATGCTCACTTTCCAAATATTCCTCCTCACTTCCAAGCTTAAGCTGGAAGCTCATAGAAGATTTATTATTAGAGTATCACCTAGCAAATAGCTCCCTGTTTTATGAATTAAATGTGGGAAAATTCACCAAGAAAATTCCTTTGCTGAAATATGAATTTTGGTAGAGAGAGGTGGAGAAAGCTGGGTGATTGGAACCGCCATTGTTCCTAGTCATTGTAAATTACCATTAAAATTATTCCTCAGGGACCAGCCACAGAGGTCTCTGCTGCCATCTGGCCTTTTCGGTTTGGCTATGACAATGAAGGATGGTCCAATCTAGAAGGATCGGCTCAGCTGCTCAGTCAAACAGGTAAGCCTTTTACCGGAATTAGTTCCAGGTTTTGAGAAACCGCTGTTGTTATTTTTATTTTGAACGAGATCATAAGGAACAGGAGGAGGCTTTGCTGGATCATAAACTAATCTCATAAAAAGGCTTCATTTTGGTAGGCAGCTGCAGAAGGATTAAGCTACCATAACCACATCTGTCTTTGAGAGCAGTCAATTCAGTTGATCCTGAACAAAGCCTCACACTGAGTATCTGCAGGGAATTCTTGTCAGGCCCCTGCTCCAAGAGATACTCTTCCTGGTGCTTTCTGTTGCTTGGGGACCCACTATGGGGGACCCAAAAGCAGTCAGATCAAAAGGCAGAATGGGTCAGAGTGAGGGCTCATTTGTGAAGCACATTGCTTTCAAGAGCCTAAGGGCCAGTTTTTAAGTTTCTGTGCCCTGGGGTGCGCCTCTTTGTATGAAGCATCCTTTAAATAGGTGCGGGTATTTGGTTCTTAGATCAACTTTGTGGAACGTGGAGCAAGGTTTGTGAAGGTCTAAACTGTTTTGGTTGCTCCTAATGATAAGCATGTCCCCTGAGACATACTTATGCTGAGAGTCTATATGATTCTAATGCCAGTAAGGAATTTCCGTGGCCTTTCTTCTTGACTATAGGCCCCGCGGGACAGCTGGTCCGAGTCAGAGAAAACCAGTAAACTTACTTCTGTGCCAATACCATGGAAGTGTTTTCCCAGGAATAAAATGCCGTTACATACCACTTTGTATTTCTGAACATAAGTTGCATATTTGAAACAAACATTATGCTCATTTGAAATCTTGGGAAAGATGTTAAAAATATTTGAAAATGTAAAAGATACATTTTCATCCTTTTCTGTGTTTTCTCCAGGTGTCCCATGTTTTAATTACATTCTAAACATGGGAAAACTCCTCTTATGGCTCAGGTCTGACCCATTTCACTTTAGTGACTCATTAGAAATTACTTTGTTTTTTGATTTATGAGGAAAGGCAAAGGGTTGAAGAAGAAAGTTTTACTAACTGTTTTTGCATACCTGTGGTTAATCACTACATGCTTTTTTTTTTTTTTTTTTCTGAATAGGTGCAGATTTCATAACAATTTTGGAGAGTGATGCTTCTAAGCCCTATATTGGGAACAATGACTTAACCATGTGGCTAGGGGAGAAGTTGGGTTTCTATACCGACTTTGGCCCAAGCACAAGGGATCACACGTGGGGGTGAGTGTACTTTGGGAACACAGCCCTGAAGACCAGGAAGCTTGGGCTTAGAGTGGAAGGTTGATGTTCTCATTCCTTTGTCCTATGAATATGCCTTAGGGGTGCTTCCTGGGAGGGATGAGAAGGTGCTGAAGATAGCATATTCCGTGATTGTTTTTCATGGTGGCCCAGCTGCTGGATATTTTCAATTCTTCAGCATTATAAACCATTCAGTGTAGGAGCTGAGGGTTAGCTAAGCGTGTCTGACCTGGATGCTGTCCTCACAGGGCTTACATTCTGGTGTGAAGAAACAGAAAATCAATATGTACACATGGAAATAAATAGGAATTTGAAATCGTGATAAGTGCTATGTAGAAAAGGAACATGACTGGGTAGGAGGGGCAGGGGATGCTGAGGGATGGTCAGGAAGGTCTCTTTGCAGACCTCACCATGAGGAGGACCCAGGACCTAGCCGTGGGCAGTGCTGAGGGAACTGCCAGTGCAAAGACTTGAGGCAGGGTTAGGCTTGGTGGGCCTAAATGTGGGGACTGAGGGGGAACCAGTAAGAGATGAGGTCAAGGGCAGGCCCCTGATCTTAGAAAGTCACATAATCCATGCTGGGGACTGAGGAATTCAATTTTGACGGGAAGCCATTGGCTGCGTTTTAAATGGGAGCCATCTGATCTGATTTACATTTCAAAAAGATCCTTCTAGCTGTTCCTAGAACAGCTTGTTGGGGGCAAGGATGGGAGCGAGCAGGGAGACAGGTGATGAGGTAGGTGCACTAGCACAGGTGAGAGATGACAGTAGGAGCCGTGGTCATGGGGAGAAGGGGGGTGGGCAAATTTAAGACCTACTTTGGAACAGAGCTGACAGGACTTACTGATGGTTTAGATGTCAGGGGCCAGGAAGTGATAAAAGACAACATCTATGTTTGTTACCCAAATACCTGATAGGACATGTTGTTGTTTAATGGGACGGGGACAACTAAGCAGAGCAGACAGATTGTGCTAAATTTGAGATGCCTCTGGACAGTCAAGTGACATCTAGTAGGATGTTCTGTGCAGCATGGAGGGCCAAGTGGGACAGGATAAGCTGGACATGTGCACAGATTCAGGTGACATCACTGTAGAGGTCATCCTGTTGGAGGGGCTCCATGAGGGGCCAGAGAGAGTGCATGCAGCCAGGGACCAGGGAAGAGACCTGGCTGAGATCTGAGCTCTGCTCATCCTTTTTATATATAGTTCTTTGACTTAGAGTGAGGTAGAACATGTTTTCATATCTTTATTGGACAGTTTATAATTCCTAATTTTGTAAATTGTTACTTTGTGTCCTTGCTGGCAAGATTGTACATTCCCAAATGTGTTGATTAATATTAGAACTATTTATGCAAATATGTTGCCAGAGTAACAATTTAAGGAAAATAGATTTTGTGTATTGCTAACTGCCCTTTTTGTGTCTCCATAGTATTTAATAAAACAGAATTGATGGCATTGTGCTTAGCGACATAAAGAGACATGCTAAATAGCAGAGATGCAATGTATTGTCTCAGACAGCCATATTAGTGCTTTGAGCACATCCCTTTTTAACACATGTGCTTAGTCCTGTCTCCATGATATGGTGGGACCAATAATGATGCACATGTTTCTTTTCATTCCAATGCAGGATTATGGTTTTGTCCCGATACCCAATTGTGAAGTCAGAGCACCACCTTCTTCCATCACCAGAGGGCGAGATCGCACCAGCTATAACAATGACTGTTAACATCTCGGACAAACTGGTGGATTTTGTTGTGACACACTTTGGGAATCATGAGTGGGTTTCTTTGGTCTTTCTAATAGTACACAAATGCCAAGAAATATTATTAGTACATTACTTTGATTTCAACGCAGTGACTTTTCTTTTTTTTTTCCTCCCAAAGTATTTTTCCTTATGTAGCTGGTTTTAAAAAATGAAGCATAAAACATTTGTGGGTGGTCCTTAGAGATGGTACGGGGCAGCAATGATGGCTGTGTTAGCCAGCAATGGCCGAGCAGGTGCTGTGCTAAGTACATTATTGCATTTAGTCTTTACTCTGTATAATGTTAGTACCATTATAGCCCCATTTTACAGATAAAGACTGTGGACTGAGAGAGGTTAGATGGAAAGTCTGAGAGTGTCACCCAATGAGGCATTAGGTAGACCTAACTCAGAGCCTGCATGTACTTGGGACCATGTGGTAAACCGGACTACAGAAAAATGAAATATTCTTTTCCTACAGGATTATGACAGTTGGAAGTACTGTTAGGATTTGAGGGTACTAAATGATACTCTGTTTTCCTCATGTTTTCAGAGTCCACTGATGGGTAGGTAGAGGAATTTGGCAGGGACATCAAAGTATCTCTTAATTCTGATAAACTTATGTGGATGGCGTGGCTTAGTTGTGTCTATGTGGACCTGCTAATTCATCCGCCAATAATACATGAAACTGCCCCAAAGCAGCCGACCCACCAGCAGGTGCAGTGTCTGCCTTGTCAAACTCTCCCCTTGGTAGAGAGAATATCCCAGAAATACCCTGTCTGCAAACTGGCAGGCTCCAAGGAGAAGACAGAGGAAGGACTTGAGACAAGCATGCCCAGTTAATTCTGCCAAACTCAACTAGTTAGGAAAGTTTTCCCCAAGTGTAAAAGGTGGGAGATAGAGGCCAGACATGGTTTTCTAAGCAAGTCCTTCTATAAGGAGACATGAGGAACGGGGAATGAATTTTATCCCCAAAGGATAACATTTACAACCAGTGACTTAGTACTGAATAAATCATGAATGATGCTAACAATGTAATATAAAAGCAAAGATAAAAGTATATAATTTGTACTCTGCCATACTAAACATTCTGTAATAATAATTGAAAACGGTAACATAAAGTACTATAATACAGGGCATATAGGTCCTATCCACATTCATGACAAGAGGCCACTGAGCTTTGAAGTGACATACAGTACATTAGAACAACATGGTTGTACTATAAGTTTCACCTAAACAAAACTAATGTGTCTGCTACCTTTATTTTCCTGTTACCTCGCTTTTTTCTCACAGCATCATGTGGCTCTGTGAAGGCATACTTGAATATTTTCTGAACGAAATCAGACTTAGCAATATAAACAAACCATCCAAATGTAATTATGTGAACCATTCACTCACCACACTCTTGCTTGTCTTAGAAATAAAAAGGGTGTTCAGAGGACAGATGATATAGATGATGGTCCATGTCTCTTTAGAAAGCTATTTGAAGAAATGCCTCTGTTTCTCTCAATAATTTTCATGTAGCAAGCACAGGCATTCCAAAATCATTCCACTGACCTTAAATTGCCCTGGGTTTAGCTTTTAAAAAATAGCACTTTTATGATTAAAGTTGCAAGGTCTTAACCTGAGAAACAGTTGAATAAAGTCCTTCCCATTTTTCCTTTGCTTTTTCCCCCTTGCCCTCTTCAACCCCCTCCAACCTCCAACATGTAAAGAATAGACTTGAAAGAGAAGACTAAAGATAGCCCTCAGAGTGTGTTTGGAAAAGAGGAGGAAAGGATTACCTTTTCTAACTTTCTATTAACTACATATTTAAAAAAAATTTTTTTTTAAACTTCGAGAGAGAGCAAGCCCTAGCAGGGGAGAGGGGCAGAGAGAGAGAGAGAGAGAGAGAGTAGTTGTGTAAGTGGGGGGGGGGGGGCAGAGAGAGGGAGAGAGAGAGAGAATCCCATGCAGGTTCTGCACTGTCAGCACAGAGCCAAACTTGGGGTTTGAACCCACGAACTGTGAGATCATGACCTGAGCCAAAACCAAGAGTTAGATGTTTAACCACTTAACCAACTGAGCCTTCCAGGCGCCCTGTATTAAGCGCATATTTAAAGCTCTCTAATCAAAACCACACTTTTCACATGTTCTCACTTATTCACTTGATTTAATAATACACACACACACACATATATACAATGACAATGACAGCAGTGACAAAGCTAGCTAACATTTACTGAGGACATGTAGCACCAGGGAGGGAGGCGGTGTGTTTGAGTGGTTAAAAGCATGAAATTCCAGAGCTTGGAATCAGACAATCTGGTTTGAGTCTAACTGAAGGTGTATCCTTCACCAGGTTATTTAATCACCTTGGGCACCAGTTTTCTCATTTGTAAATCAGGGGCAATAATCCATTGTAGGGTTCTTGTGAGAATTAAATATTATCTCATGCAAACTACATGAATACAGCAAGTGCTCCATTAATACTGGCCATTGTTATTAAACCAAATCAGATAACCCTAAATGTAAGGTCTGTTGGGCAGCTAAAAAAAGAATTCATTCATCAAACGCAGATCAAGCATCTGCCGTGTCCCAGGCACAGTGCTAGTTGCAGTCTTTCCCCTTAGAGCCACAGTTCTGTGTCACTCCTTAGAAGCCCTGTCCATGAACCCTGTAGCCTTCCAACAGGTGACGTGAAGACGCTCATACACTGAAGGATTTGTGAAGCCATCATTACATATTTTCATTTGCCTTTGTTTTCTACAATACTAGATACAAAATTCTTACTGTGAGTAAATATTTAGAGATTTCGTTCTCTACTGATTATGGCATATACACACGAAGTCATATTAGGAATGAATTATGGAATGCTTATGCATGTTGTTAGCTGATTCAACAGGATTTTTAAAATTATTGACTACACAAATACCTCATTACAACCAATAAATAGGAAATAGCAGCATTCCTTAGAAGCATTTAGGTATACACCATAACTAAAATCAATGTTATTTTATGTAATTAACTGAGCCACCAGTCCATCACCACTTTGTTTTCTGTAACATCATAAATGTACAAAGAAGAAAGAGTGCAGAACCGGTAGTCTGTAGTTATACTTTTGGTCCTGCTGTAACATAACCTCAGTGAGTTCCAGTCCTTTTGTTTCTGAATGGGATGAAATTATTTTTTCCAGCCCACGTTATAGGGTTTTGGGGCTGATCACATATTAACTGATAAGGAAATATAAAATGTGTTCTCTCTCTTGCTCTCTCCCTCTCTCTCCCCCATCTCCTTTCCTCTCCTTTCTTTATACTCATACATACACTATTTATTTTTATTATCGTCACTGGATAAAATTTATCGACTGAGAAAATATGAAACCAAATTCATAGATTATTTTCCAATATATTGCTAATATATTTGTATGAAAACACTATCTATGGTACAGTGACCTTGGAATTCTCTAGTGGTACAGTGACCTTGGAATTCTCTAGACCAGATTTGAATCCCAGTTGTGTGTATCAGAAGGAACAGAATTCACTGCAGACCTAATAAGGGACTATTTACCAAGAGGCTGGAAGGATCAAAAGAAGAGATAAGAGATACTATAGTATTCAGGAAGAGGGGCCACAGGCAAAAAGAATGCAGCTAATGGGGAAGAAATACCACAACTTCTCTCTCCTTTTTATCTCCTACTGGTGCCTGTAGTTGACCAAACCTAACTGGAAATCAGCAGAAAAGGGAGCCCAGGACATGAAATCTGCCTGGGTTGGCTTCTCAGGGCACAGAGGAGGACTGAGAACAGATCCAGACAGGGCAGTTGGAAAATAACCATAGGCATGTTACTTAATCTCATTTAAAAATAGAGCTAATGATGAGCACTGGGTGTTGTATGGACACCAATTTGAAAATAAATTATATTTAATATATAAAAAAAGAAAAAAAATAGAGCTAATGCCTGCCTCTCAGTTATTGTGAATATTCAGTATCAAAGATATTTAATAAATGGTCATTCTTTTCACTCTTCCATTTCTTAAGGCATCTTTGAATGGTACTCAGCTGTCTATACATTCTTATCTAAGCTTAGTTCTGCCTTCACATCCTACCTTCCTACATCAATGAGGTTTCTCCAATATTCTCAGTACTTGGTGATGTCTATCTGCCTTTGTCACTGGTTTTTGTCTGTTTTTTTACTGAACAGTCATTTATTAGCTACTTTTCTCTATAAATGCCTGTGTTGGTTCTGCTGCCTATTTGCTCTTGGATCCATTCCTGGCTCGTGTCCCTCTTGGCTACACATCACAGGGAACCACAGTTCCCAGAGTCTGTTGCCTTCTGGCTGCTGGGTAGGTTTAGCTAATGGAAGACATTAGTGCAAGGCTGGAGAGCAGGAGGAGGAGAGAAGAAGAGGTGTCTCTCATTCTCTCTCTCTGCTTTCTGTATTGTTTCTGGCTGCAGCTGAGTCTCTCCTGTGACTCTAACTCCTCCTTAGATAGCCCCAGCAACCTCTGGGCTGCCTCCTCCATGGCTGGCTTGCAGACACTGGGAATATCATCTCCTATTGTTGTCCCTCTAGCCCAACAAGTGGTACTGGTTGCTAAACTCTGGTTGCCTCACTGATTCCTGTTTTGCTTCCTATCAGCTAGGTAACCAGTTTCCTATATTAAATTCACCCTGTTTGAAACACCTAGAGTGGTTTCAGGTTTCCTGGCTGGATCATGTCAAATATGATATCCCTATTTTTCCCCAAACAGACCAACTGTAAAACCCTCAAAAGCATGATGTACCTACCTAATTATCTCAGCTACACATCAGCGGTGCTTAGACTAATAGAAGCCTCATGTTTAGCCAGGATTTGACCAGGAGAAACTCGGGAGGCTTTTAGTAAGTGTTCAGTTGATGGAGCTGAGTAGGTTACATAAGCCTGGTGTGCTCTGTGAGTGTTAGGATTCTCTCTCTTACCAGTACTTCTCGCTCTTTTTAAATTCTATTTTATTATTATTATTATTATTATTATTATTATTATTACCTACTAGTCTTTAGCTGTAATACTGGTGATCAGGTCTCAGATTACTGACATAACTTCTTCTGACGAAAAGTTGAGCAAATGCTATTTTAGAATAGGTATTTAAATCAACTTGACTCCAACTAGTTTGTGGGGAGAGATCATGATCTTAGTCCAAAGTCTGTCAGCCTACCCAGCTGAAGCGCTGGGTCTCTGTCTTGTTCATTGGCATAACATTCAGTCATTTGCCCAAGTAGGAATCACTCGGGTTGTGTACTGTTTGAAGATCCTCTTTGGGAACTTAGATACCTAGTACTTTTAAAAAATGGTCTTGCAAGTACAATGACGAAGTACATTTTTTTAAGAAGTACATTTTTTTTTTTTTGCATTTTAGAGATGACCTTGACAGGAAACTTCAGGCTATTGCTGTTTCAAAACTACTGAAAAGCAGCTCTAATCAAGTGATATTTCTGGGATATATCACTTCAGCACCTGGTTCCAGGGATTATACACAGCTCATTGAACACGGCAATGTGAAGGTAACATAATCTTAATAGGATTTCTGATTTCCTAACTCAAATGTTTCTTCTTCACGTTAAAAAAAAACCCCAGTGCAACAATTTAATATGTATTCTGATTATATACTGCTGCGTAGAAAACTAAGAAACATAGGGGCTTTAAACAGCAGCAGTCCTCGGTTGCTCACAGATCTGCAGTTTGGACAGGGCTGGGAGGGCATAGCCTATCTGTGCTTCATACAGAGATGTGGCTCAACTGAGGACTGGAGGATCCACTTTGCAGATGACTCACAGGGGGCAAGTTGCTGTTGGCTCTTGACCAGGAGCCCAGTTCAGGCTTTGGGTGCGGGGTCCCGGTTTCTCTCCATGGGCTAACTTGGGCTTCCTCCCTGCAGATGGCTGGGTTCTCAGAGTGTGTTTCAAAGAGAACCAGGACGAAGTTGTATTGCCTTGTATGACCTAGCCTTGAGTTACATAGTGTGACCTCTGCCATCATCAGAAGCCTGCTCACATTCAAGGAGGAGAAACAGAAATCCCATCATTTCCATGGGAGGAGAATCAATGTCACATTATAAGAATACCATATGGAAAGTGGGTTATCGTAGCCATGTTTAGGAACTATAATCTGACACATTATGCAAGTTAATTATGATGTTGAGTGTAAAAGATAGAATGAAATATATAGAGAGGCTGGCTGATCAGCCATATAGGGCCTCACTAACTGAATTTAGTCCTTACCTGTTTGGGTCCAAAACCTGAATTTGTCAGTGTACCCAGATATAATCATGCTCTGGGGAACTGACACGCAAATCAAATCCTTGAGACATACATACACTAGAATGCTAATAAATGCAGTGACTTATAATGAGAAATATAATTGTTATATTCCATTAAGTCCTGTGTAGATTTCTTGGTCCTTTACCTTTTGTTTTCAACTTCATCTTCTTGAGATATTTGCAGAGAAAAAAGCTTACCTATTTTACCAAGTGCTTGGAAAGACATGAGAAAGAGCATAGTATGAATAGGGTTTCTACTGTGGCTTAAATAGCAGAGAACTGTATTTCTTTTTTTTAATTTTTATTTGTCTAAACATATTTAAAAAATTTTTTTGATGTTTATTTTTGAGAGAGACAGAGAGAGAGAGAGTGAGAGAGAGAGATAAAAACGTGCACAAGCAGGGGAGGGGCAGAGAGAGAGGGAGACCCAGAATCCGAAGCAGGCTCCAGGCTCCCTGCTGTCAGCATAGAGACTGATGTGGGGCTCAAACTCACGAACTGTGAGATCATGACCTGAGCCGAAGTCAGATGCTTAACCAACTGAGCCACTCAGGCACCCCTTATTTATTTATTTTTTTAATATTTAAATTTATTTTTGAGAGAGAGAGAGACAAAGCCTGAGCAAGGGAGGGACAGAGAGAGAGAGAGACGCAGAATCTGAAGCAGGCTCCAGGCTCTGAGCTGTCAGCACAGAGCCTGATGCGAGGCTTGTACTCAACAACCGCGAGATCATGACCTGAGCTAAGGTCGGATGCTTAACTGACTGAGCCACCCAGGTGCCCCTTAAATTTTTTAAAAATATTTTTTACTACTGTATTTCTTTATGTAAAATTCTGGGCAAGTGATCCCGTCCTGGTGCACTCCATGGTTTCAGGAATGTGTTCCTTCTATCCTGTGGCATCACTTTACAAGGTTTCTATTCCCAAATTTGCCACATGGTCCACGATGGCAGCATCCATGTTCTAGCTAGCAAGATAGAGGAAGGGATTAAGAAGGGGCTAAGAGTGCAAATTCCAGGAAACTGACTTCCAACACCTTACTTACATTTCATTGACTGGATGTAAAAGAAGTCAGGAGGTACACTCTTAAATCTTGATGATACACCCAGCAGCTAAAAATACTACAAGCTGGGGAAAAAGACAGTCAGATATCGGGGAGATGAGTGAATCTCTGTGACAATGGATAAAGCAGGAAGTGGAGTCAAGATAGACCCATGATTTTGGCTTTGGTCAGAGGGTTTATGATGGTGACATTATTAAAGAGAATTCTGAAGGAAGAAGAGCTTTGCAAAGATGATAATAAATTTAGCTCTAGGCTAACTCAAGGCATCTGTGGGATATTCATGGAGATGTCCAACAGGCAGCTGGATATATGGATTTGGAATTGAGGAGAACAGTCAGGACTAGAAAATAGATTAAGGAACTGCCACCATCTAGGTAATCGTGGAAGCCTTGGAAGTGGGTGATACGGCTACTAAGTTAGAGAAGTGTAAAAGGAAGGCCAAAGAGACCTCTGATAAAGTTGCATTTAATGTGGCTATCAGGGTGCCTGGATGGCTCAGTCGGTTAGGTGTCTGACTTCAGCTCAGGTCATGATCTTGCAGTCCCTGAGTTCGAGCCCCTTGTTGGGCTCTGTGCTGATAGCTCAGAACCTAGAGCCTGCTTCTGATTCTGTGTCTCCCTCTCTCTCTGCCCTTCCCCTGCTTGCATTCTGTCTGTCTGTCTCTCTCTTTCTCTAAAATAAATAAACACTGATGTAGCTATCATGGGGATGATGGTGAGCGAAGAGAAGGGAGATTATCAAAGATGTATTTATTTTGGGGAGCGTGCAAGTGGGGGAAGGGCAGAGAGGGGGGACAGAGGATCTGAAGAGGGCTCTGCACTGACAAGCCCACAACAGCAAGCCCGATGTGGGGCTTGAACTCACAAACTGCAAGATCATGACCCCAGCTCAACCGACTGAGCCACCCAGGTGCCCCAGGGAGATTATTTCAGAAGAGAGATTAAAGAGAGGTCAGAAGAAAAAAAGGAAATCCTGATACGTGTGGAGTCAGAGGCCGTATCGGTTACTTAGCACTGTGTAACAAACCACTTCAAACCTTCGTGGCTTAAAACAACAGTAGTTTAAGACTCCTTTGATTCTGTGGGTTTTCTGTTCTTGCCTGGGTTCACTCGTGTAGTCAGCTGGTGGCTGTGGCCGGGGTTCGAAGATGGTCCCATTCACATGCCTGGGGCTTTGGTGCTGGTCAATGGCTGGGCCTCTTTCTCCATGTGGTCTCACTAGCCCAACAGGTGCCTCATTTACCAGCTGTGTGACCTGGGAGCAAGCTATTTAAAATTTCCAGGCCTCAGTGGCCACATCTGTAAAGTGGTGAGAGTAATGTCTGTTGTATCACAGGGTGGATATGAGGATGAAATATAAGATAATGTCTGCAGGGCCCTCAACCTTGTATGTAGGGGGCACTTAGGAAGTGGGAGCTCTGTATATGTATATGTACTATGTGCATCTGGCTGTATGCATAAAATCAGATAAGATAAACGTGTGAGTACATAGTCTATAAAGTATAAAAGAATGTTAGATGACCATATTAGGCAAGTCTAAGAAACAATTGTGTCCTAATAAGAGAAGGAATTCGTATAGTGTGTGTGTGTGTGTGTGTGTGTGTAAGGGATATGGATGGTGTTAAGGAAGAGGCATTTTATTTGATTTTTATTTAATCCTCTGTTGGTTACCACTATCATGGTCAAAAGCTGTGTCAAGACTGGCAGTGAATTCTCATATAGCTTTTTCTATTAGGAAGTTTATTAATGCGGAGAGGAGTTTTAATCATAAATGCTTGGATGAACAGATTTTTCTCTTTAAGAAATGAGTATTTGAATTCTGCAGTCTTAAAATTTGACAGCATCTTTTTAAAAATCTAATAAAAAACATGACAGTTAAACATATTCATAGTTTATGGTTCCCAGTATATACAGCTGAATGACTAAATTTTTATTTCTTTCCAAGGCAAACCAAACAGTACTCTTTCAATTTTACTTGCTTTTTTCATCATTAACATTTTAAAGTTTAACTTTTAAAATGTAGTATAATTTTTTCCATGTATGCAAAGGCATGTAAATGGGTTGAGTGTGGCATATAAATAATAGTAAAGATTAACGAGCATCTATGTGTTCACCACTAAGCTTATGAAAAAAATGAAGAAATAGGTAATAAATGTGTTTTAGTGATTTAAAAACATATTTTAAGTTAAATTTTAATAGTAAAATTGAGAAATGATCAAAAGTGACGTATATTTTTTATTGATAGGATTTTTAAAAAGAAGGAGATGGAAATTTGTTCAGTATAAAAGCTCCATATTTAGTTTCCCACCACATTACAGAAAAAGAATATGTTTATGTTCTGCTTCTCTGATGAAAAATAACACCGGTCTTAAGCTTTCAACATCTAAAAGACTCATGGTTACTCCCCAAATGTGTTTATTTCCAATGATTCAATTTAACAAACACAGATTGAGCTCCTGCCGAATGCCAGGCTTCGTGCTAAGGACCAGGGCGGCAACGTGATGAAGAGTCCCTCCGCTCAGGAAGGGGAGGGTGGAGACCTAGAAACAAATAACTGTCCAGAATGGTGTAGCTGGTGTGTATAAAGTACTGCAGGGCATGAACGATGAGGATGCGGTAAATTCTGCTTGGGATGAAGGACGTGGAAAGCCACAGGAAGCCAGTGTCTGTATTGCTGATTCACCTCCCTAACCCTCTCTGTAGACCACCTTCACCTTTGTGCCCCCCAGCACCCAGTAGAGGGCCTAGATGGGCACCCAGTAGGTGCTCCAGGAATGTCTGTAGGGTGAATAAATAATTTGGACCTTGACAGATCATTAGGAGTGAGGCAGAAAAAACAGCATGCACAAAAGCATATTTATTACTGTCCTTCACACATTTCCTTGGCAATTCAGAATAGAGCACTGTTTTTTATGCTTTAAACATTCTCTTCTCTGTTCTTTATGTAGGATATTGACAGCACAGATCGAGACAGATGGTGTGAATATATTATGTATCGAGGGCTGATCAGGTGAGCATAGGTTTTTGACTGTTGTTGTTTTATTATCTCTTACGACTGAGATCTTTTGGGCCTATCCTGGAAGGAAAAAACTTTACAGACATCATTTTGTGACTTTTTATACACATTGATTTGGCTAGTTACACGGTTTAACCATTTTTTCAAGGCATGGTCTAATGATATAAGAAAGAATAAATGACAGAGTAAATTAAGCTTAATTGTATAAAAAGGATACTGTGTAAGTTATTAAGCATGAGAAACACATATTAACACATTAGGAATGGTACCAGTTTTGATTGTATGCATGGTAGAAACATCATGGACCATGGAATAAGTTGAATTCCAGCTTTGCCAAGTTCTAATCATGTAATTTGGGATAGGTTAACTCACTTGTTGGAATCACTACTATATTGTGGTGAGATCTCTAGGTAAGTTATATTTTTTAAAAAATCACCCCATATCAAAAAGTGAATACTATCCACATATGCATATATTAGGGTATGTATATTCCAAAATAATATACCTGAAGGATCTTAAAATTCAAATATGTAACTTTGTAAATCCGTTTTAAAAGTAGTATTTCCTTTAAAGAAGCTGAAGCAGTTTTAATACCAAAAAAGGGACTAGTCATTTATTCTTGGATTCACTCATTTATTCAACAAGTATTTATTAAACGCCTGTTACATGCCAGGCATTGTTCTAAGCAGTGAGGCTGTCACGGGAACCAAACAGAACCCTTGACTACCATACAGCTTACATTCCAGTGGAAGGAGACAGAAGGTAAGCACCTAAGAAAGAGAAGGGCAGGTGGTGGTAAATGTGACGAAAAGATGAATGAGGCCAGGTAAGAAGGATGGGGATGGAGCGTGCAGGCTGAGGGGTGGCTGTGGTGCGATCTTTAGGATGGGCAGCAGCCTGGAAGACATGAGGAAGGTCACCTGCATATATCCTGTGACGATCACTGCCAGCAAAGGGAAGAGCAGGTACAAAAGTTTGAGTGGCGCATGCCTGGTGTTGGTTGCCAACAGTGAGGGGCCCAGCGTGGCTAGAACAGAGAGAGATGGGAGGTGACATGAGACAGGTAAGTGGGGACAGATCCTGTGGACAGCGGATCTATTCACAGGTCCCTCCACTTACAGGGTTCTTCAGTGGAGGGAACATGCTGGAGACAGTCCTCGAAGCTCACAGCTTTCTCCTGCTAGTACACAATCTGTTTGGAGATATTTGGCCCGAGACCCCTAACTACCCTCCTTGGGAAAGTGCTGGGAACTCTGGTGTGGGCTCCTATGAATGGGCCTCCTGGGCCTTCGACCCTCCTCCGCACAGAGCACTTCATCACCCAGAGGTGTCCTGGCATTGGCTACCTGGTGAAGTTAGGGGCGATGTTGAACTGATCACCCCTAAGTAACATTCTAAGATCTGTGGTCCACATTTATGGAAGAAAACAGTTGCCTTGTAGGGATGATACAGAATCACAGGGTCAGCTTCTCTCCCGTTGGAGACATGGCTTGTTCAGTTATGAGTCATAGTCTGGTGAAAGCAAACCATTATGTCCAACTGTTCTTCACCTTATTTGTCACTCAACAAGTATTGGTGGAACATAATGTATGCAGAACACCAGGGGTATAAGTAGTAAATAAGATAGAGAAAGATCTGTACCCTGGCAGGAGAAAGAAACACAATAATTCCATGATGTTGTATTTTAGGAAGTGATGAGTGTGGTGGGGAAACATTGAGCAGGGTAAAGAGCATCCAGAGTATGGAGGTGGGGTGCCATTATAAGTAGGGGTTGGGTAGGTCTTACTGAGAAGGTGACATTGGAGCTAAGATTTAAAGCAGTGGACCATGTGGCTATCTGAGAGAAGACCCCTCCAGGGACTAGCTAGTGTAAAAGCCCAAAGACAGAGTGCCAGATGTATCTAAAGAAAAGTGAGGCTAGTGGGGGTGGAGTGTGTGTAGCTAAATGGAGGTGGGAGAAGACGTAACGGGAGTATATGGGCAGGGAGGAAGGCAGCAGGTCACAAGTTCTGTGGACTCTAAGAACTTTGGCCCTGACTTAATATAATGGTGACCTTTATTAGGTCCTGAGCAATTCTACGGGTTCATATGCTTACTGGGGTGAGACAAGGAGATGCTTGAGATGTCAGGATCATTCTGGTTACACTAATAACTCAGAAACTCCAAGAGGCCCAGAACATGCCCACATGGCTGCAGGACAGACAGGTCGACTATTATTTTGGGGTTTCCAAAGGGTTAAGGTGGGGGAGGGAGATGCTAAAGTATTAGTTTTGTAACATGTATATCAGATTGAAAACATTGTTTCTGTTTACATTCATATCAAAGTGGTTGTTTTCATGGGAATTTCTAGAAAACAGTTTATGATATAGACCGAAATAGGTATAAATTGAAGTTGTAATATTGTTAGTTGCCAAGGAAAAGTGCTGTTTATAATACCAGTGCCCATAATAGCTAATCATTTGGCTATGTATACTTGTGGCCCAAGACCTTTATCACCTTTCCTTGGAAGAGTTAGGGAGCAGATTTTTATATATAAATATTTACACATATATGCTAAATATAGCTGGGTGGCTTAAACAACAGAAATGTATTTTCTCACTGTTCTGGAGACAGAGAGAGTGGGCACACGTGCTGTGTGGTGTCTCTTCTTAAAAGAATGAGAGTCCTATTGGATCAGGGTCCCACCCCCTGTGACCTCATTTAACTTAACTACTTCCTTTGAAACCCCATCTCCATATAGGGCTATATTGGGGATTACAGTTTGACATATGAATTCAGGGAATGATACAAACATTTAGTCTATAACAGATGGAAATGTAACAGAACTAAAACCAGAAAAGTCCTAAAATGTATATGAAACCACAAAAGACCCTAAATAGCCAAAGCAGTTTTGAAAAAGAAACACAAAGCTGGAGGCGTCACAGTTCCAGACTTCAAGTTATATTACAAAGCTGTAGTGATCAAAACAGTATGGTCCTGGCACAAAAACAGACACATAGATCGATGGAACACAACAGGAAATCCAGAAACGAACCCGCAACTCTATATGGTCAGTTGATCTTCAACAAAACAGGAAAGAATATCCATTGGGAAACAGACAGCCTCTTCAACAAATGGTGTTGAGAAACCTGGACAGTGACATGCACAAGAATGAAACTGGGCCACTTTCTTATACCATACACAAAAATAAATTCAAAATGGATGAAAGACCTAAATATGAAACCTGAAACAATAAAAATCCTAGAAGAGAGCACAGGCAGGAATTTATCTGACTTTGGCCATAGCAACATTTTTCTAGATTTGTGTCCTGAGGCAAGGGAAATAAAAGCAAAATAAAAAGCTTCTGCACAGCAAAGGAAACAATCTGCTAAAAGCAGGTTGCTAAAAGCAACCTGCTGAATGGTAGAAGATATAGAACATACTTGCAAACGACTTATCTGATAAAGGGTTAGTATCCAAAACATTATATAAAGAACTTATAAAACTCAATACCCCAAAGACAAATAATCCAACTAAAAATGGGCAGAAGAAATGAACAGACATTTCTCCAAAGAAGACATCCAAATGGCCAACAGACACATGAAAAGACACTCAGTATCACTCATGAACAGGGAAATGCAAATCAAAACTACAATGATCACCTCACACCTGTCAGAATGGCTAAAAGAAAAAACACAAAAATAACAAGTGTTGGCAAGAATATAGACAAAAAGGAACCCTTTTGCACTGTTGGTGGGAATGCAGACTGGTTTCCAGCCACTCTGAAAACAGTATGGAGACTCCTCAAAAAGTTAAAAGTGTAAGTACCCTACGATCCAGTAATCATATTTACCTAAAAAATACAAAACACTAATTCAAAGGGATACATGCATCCCTATATTTACGGCAGCATTATTTATAATAGCCAAATTATTAAAGCAGCCCAAGTGTCCATTGATAGATGAATGGATAAAGAAGTGGTGTATATGCACAACGGAATAATATTCGTCCATAAAAAGAATGAAATTTGCCATTTGCAATGATGTGGATGGAGCTAGAGGGCCGAGAAAGACAAATACCATATGATTTCACTCCTATGTGGAATTTAAGAAACAAATAAAAAACAAGCAAAGAAAAAAGAGAGAAAGGCAGTCCCAGAAACAGACTCTTAATTATCGAGAACAAACTGATGGTCACCAGAGGGGAAGTGGCTGGGGGAGGGGGGATGGGCTAGACAGGTGATGGCGATTAAGGAGGGCACTTGTCATGATGAGCCTTGGCTGATGTATGTAAGTGTTGAACCCCTAGATCGTACACCTGAAACTAATATTACACTGTATGTTAACCATCCTGGATTTTAAAATTTAAAAATACCCAAATTAATGAAGTTAGGGATTACTGTTTTTCAGTTTCTGTCCATAAGACCAATTCTGTAAACGTTATCTCAATCATCTGCACTCAGTCAAGCACTTAATAAAAACTTATGGACAATGAGAAATCCCTTGTTTTAGTAGATGATTTGGTTGTCAGGTTCCTTATCTTCAAGGACTTTTAGAAGGACCTTGAAGGCAGTGTCCATGAAAGGAGTTAGAACGTTGATCTTAGATATTTGAGCAATAAAAAACCCTAGATTCACTGGACAGAGTGACCTAGAATTACAGGGTACCGCACGGATTTGGGACCTGAGCTTAGTAAACACGTCAGCCTGTCAGACAGCTTCCACCCCATTCCGATGCTGCCGTGGCTCTCCTTTTACCCTTCGTGGTGCGCAGACTTGCTGCCTCTACTTGTCTCAGCTCTGGGTTCCTGTCTCTATTTTGTACGTAGGTACGGGTTTTGTTTTAAATGTTTCTCCTATTACTAGTCTGGCTCAAGCCCCCACCAGCATTCACCGAAATTATTGCAGTGGCCTCCTACCTGGTCTCCCTTCTTCCACCCTTTCCCTGGAGTCTATCCTCTACACAGTAGCCACTGCATTTCTGCACAGAATGCCTTGGATTGCCATCTCACTGTCGGAAAAATATCTGAAGTCTTTCCAGTGGTCTGTAAGGAAAGTTGTATCGTCTACTATCCCCAGCACCCGTGCAAACTCACCCCCAAGGTGTTTGCCCTTATGCACTCCACTCTGGTCATTGTGGAACTGGCCCTCAAAAAAGCCAGGCACATTCTCCTTCGGGTTGTTTGCATTTGCTCCGCCTTTTCCCTAGAGCGCCCATCCTCCAGTATCTGTACGGGGTTGCTCCTTTACTTCATTCAAACTTTTGCTCAAATGGCACTCGATCAGAGCAATATGCTGTGAGCATTTACTCTAAGATAGCAGCCTCTGCCACTGAGCATTCCCTGTCCTCTTTACTCTGCTTAGTCCCCTAGGGGACTTCGGCCTTTTCACCACCTGATAGAGTGTACACATACATATTTAATCTGTCCTCCTCAGCTAGAACGAAAGCTCTATGAAGGCAAGGGCCTTGTTTTGTTCACTGTTTATCCCCAATACCTGGAACAATGCCTGTATGTAGTAGGGACTCAATACATATTTGTTCATCGAATAAGTGAATAACTGAAGCTGATAGGTATTTTTTAGAGAGACCAGATATAAAATAAAATAAAATAAAATAAAATAAAATAAAATAAAATAAAATAAAATAAAATAAAATAAAATAAAATAAAAATAAAAATGAATTCTTGGTTGCTTATGGTTTCCATCTGGGCTTCTCTGTAACTATTTGGATAATACCTATAAAATGCTTTGATTTCCTGAAGAACTGACAGCTCTAAGCAAAAACAGGATGTGCAGTTTTTTTCAGACATACAAAATCTTCTCTATTAGACTTGTAAATGTGGATGAAAATATGCATGTGATATTTGAATTTTAAAGGTAAGAAAGAATTTAGGCATATGCTGCTGTCATTGTGGAGAACTCCTTTTCTCGATGCAAAATATAATCGTGTGATAGGCAATTTGTAGAGACAGAATATTCATTAGTGTATGTTTAGTTAATTAAGCCTGGGTGCATGTTCCTTATTCATTTATATAGTAAAAGCAATGTTTTGATAAATATTTGGAGTAATAAATCAAGCTAATTGTAGTGATGTACAGAGTAGAGTTATAAATGGGAAACTGGCTTAATAATGCAGGTGTTATCTATTAGATCTCATCAGATTTCTATTTGGTGATAAAACCTTTGCAAACCATTTCTATTTCTGCCACAGATTGGGCTATGCAAGAATCTCCCGTGCTGAACTGAGTGACTCTGAAATTCAGATGGCCAAATTTAGGATCCCTGATGACCCCATTAATTATAGAGACAACCAGAAAGTAGTCACAGACCAGAGGGCAGTTCCTAAGGAAATTCATTTCAATCCTAGGTGAGTGAATTCTTTCATGTTGTTGACTACAGTTGAGGCACCACATCCCCTTTACAGACCTAAATACTATCTCACAATGAGCTCCAAATTATGTATGGTTCTAGAGGTTCATTCAGGTAAGGGATCTCATGGTAAAAAAGATACTATCCCACTTGGGTTGAAGTTATGGTCCCTGATTTCTGGGATAGAGAAACATGTTATGGTCTCAGGCTCAGGTGAAAAAGATCACATTGGCATCCTCTTCATCATCATCACCATCAACACCATCACAACAGCGAATCTGTGAGTGTTCTGTGTCCCAGGCCCTGTTCTAGGTGCTTTGGGTATTACCTCAACTAATCGTCATTGGGTTGGTACTCTGGTTGTCCTCATTTTATAGGTAAGTTCAGGCTGAGGAACATGAAGTAACTTCATTAGGGTACATAGCTAGTGAGTGACAGAGC
This sequence comes from Acinonyx jubatus, assembly GCF_027475565.1. Classification (NCBI taxonomy): domain Eukaryota; kingdom Metazoa; phylum Chordata; class Mammalia; order Carnivora; family Felidae; genus Acinonyx; species Acinonyx jubatus. Next base: position 160,715,133 of record NC_069382.1, on the reverse strand, counting down.
TAACAACTGGGGAGGAAGCCTGTTAGCATCGTTAGGTTGCTGAGATTCTCAGCTCTGGCTGCATGTACCACTCACGTGGAGAGCCCCACCCAGACCGACTCAGCAGGACCTCTTGGTGGTGTCGGCTTTGAGTTTTACAAAATTGTTCCCCGTTATTCAGACGTACAATTAAGACTGAGCCTGCGGAGAGTGGATAATTCGTTTTCACCACAGAGATTCTAGCATGCGAAATATATTGGATTCTGTTTAGTTCTGAATAGAGGTTATCTGAGAAATCTATTTGCAGCAAACTATGTGCTTTGGAGTATGTGCTCTTTTTTCTTCCTATGACTAGATAATGAGAAGAAATGTTTGCATAAAACCAAAGCCAGAACATATCTATATATGTTATTATTATTTGATATATATACTACTTTTACCAGCTAGTCATCATGGAAACTTCTCAGACTTCATTTTTTTTGCCTGGGTGGGGGGGGGTGTGGTGTTGGTGATGGAATTTATCCATTTTCTTTTTCTTCCTTGTCTCTCCTTACAACAAGAAAAAACTGTACCGAAGTATAGGGAACACATGTAAGAACAGCTACAGTCAAGTCTTTTTTATTTTTATTTTTTTTTTAAGAGAGAGAGTGAGGGGCAAGGATAGAGAGAGAGAGAGAGAGAGAGAGAGAGAATCCCAAGCAGGCTCCACACCCAGTGCAAAGCCCAACGTGGGGCTCAATCTCACAGCCGTGAGATCATGACCCGAGTGGAAATCAAAAGTTGTATTCTCAACTGACTGAGCCACCTGGGCGCTCCATATAACCAAGTCTTGATTGCTTGCATTACTGTTTGATCTCATCCCTAGTGTGTGAAATGTGCTCGTGAACAGCATGGGCTCTGGGGTCAAGCTACCCGGTTCCAATCCTCACTTTTGTCAGAAACAGCTGGGTAACTGCAGGCAAGTTGGCTAATCCCTCTAAGCCTCAAGTTTCTCACCTGCAAAACGGGAAAAATCGTAGCACCTACCCCCCAAGGTTATTTGAGGTCTGACTGACACCTAGAGCTCTTAGAATAGTGCATGGTGATACATGTGGGTTTTTTCCTGTTCATACATTTGTGCTGACCGTGTGCTCTTGGCACATTTCGATAAAATTGTTTAGAAAAAAAAATAGTGCATGGTGAGTGCTTATTAGGCAGTAGATACAATAGCAACAGTAATATTTATAGTAGTCGCAGTAGAAGTGAAATAGAAAGTTTTCTTCCTTTTGTCAACTGAGGTAGCTTCTTATATGGAAGCTAGAAAATCTAGGAAGGAAAAAGGTCTCCCTGTTTCCTTATTCTCATATACCAGGAGTGTGGAGAAGTCCAAATAAAATATTTTTAGCTAATCACAACTGCAGACTGATCCAAACCACCTGTGAAGGGAGCTAGATCTGTTTCGCACTCAGTTTAATTATGAAAATAACAGAAGCATAAGTAGAAAGCGTGTCTTAATTTAAAAATTCCATATATATATATATATATATATATATATATATATATATGAAGATGTATTAAATAAAGTCAACGAATACTGAGTTCACCAAAAATCCCATTCTTTAAGTCAACAAGTACTCATTGCCAGGCCTGAGGCCAGGCCTGGTGCTAGATACTGAGGACAAAATGGTGAATAAGACCAAATTTTTGTCCTATGGAGCTTATGTTCTACTGCGGAGACGAGCAATTCAGAGGTTATCACTGGTAATAGTTTTGGTACATCTCTGCTTTTTATGTGCATATATATCTATATATCACACAATTATCCCAACTTTATAAATGTATGAATCATATATGTATATGTGCATATGTCTGTATAGTCATTTTATGTATTAACCTGATTTTTTTTCATCCAAACACTATATGATGAGCTTCCTTCCATAACAATATATTCTTCTGAAAATATTTGTAAATTTTTCCATAATATTCCATTATATGGATGTAGCAAATATAGCTAACCAAATGAGTTGTTTTTGCTCATTTATTCTTTTCATTATTATAAGAAGTCTTCTGGGGACTCCTAATTATAACTTTGGGCGCATCCTTGATTACTTCCTTAGGACTCAGTTCTAGTCATCGCAGATCAGAGGTGCTATTTTAATATTCCTTATTATTGTTTTGAGATGACAAATTAAACAGACTTCCTATCTCCTGTATTATGAAGGTTATTTGGATGCTGTGATTGCTGATGAAGAAAAGGAAGTCAGTGGCTTCATTTGCTCATGTCTTAGGTTCCTTTCTAGTGCCTTTTATATTTCATCATACCAACAAGAGCTATAGAATTAATTATTCATCAGTAAAGTAAGCTGTTCTTCTGTAGCATCTGTAGAAGACTAAGAAGTTGAAATTGCAAGTAGATTGCATGTGCATTAATGTAACACGAATAACATTTCAGGTTTCATGATCCCCTCATCCATAAAATGGATATTTTGCAAACTGAACACTAGAGAGAAAATCCAGGCTTATTTTCCGCCAATGTTATCAGCTAATAATTCTTAAACGGTTGTGCGTTTGGAATGATTCATATACATGGAAAGAGGACTTCAAAGGTTAAAATTTTAGTCTGCCTTTCCCATATGCATGAATCCTTTTTTATGTCTTCATTTACTGATTTGTAAATTGATCACATCTCTCTTGGTTTTATGATAGGTAAGTAAAACCAAAGTAGATTATGGTTGAAATTTTATATAAGAATGTACCTTCATGAATGGTTTTTACATGTCAATTACATGTCTTTTTGTTTGTTTGTTTTGTTTGTTTTTGTTTTTTAGATTTGGATCCTATAAAGAAGGACACCATTATGAGAACGATCACCATTTTCATATGAGTACTCCCAAATACTTTTTATGACCTATTTAAAACAGGATGCATTGACTGAGCAAGTCTGTGGAAAACAAAAGTATATAAGAAGAGAGATGCATGAAAATGGGAAACTACACACAAAGAACCTCAGTTTTGAAAAAATATGGTATTTATGCAGTGGGAAATTCTATCAATTTATTTAAATATCTTACTAAATAAAAGCATTTCTCCAAATTGCTTTTCTTAAATTTCTGATAAAATATAGAATGTGGGGTAATATAAGAAAGTTTTACTACTAGAGACAAAAGAATAAAAAATGCCTTACCTTTTTAATGCTTAAAATAGAAAAATTGATTTACTGATGAGCTAGAAGGACCACTTACAAACATTAAATCCAGACTTATTTTCCTCCTGGGACAAAGCAAGGAAAAAAATGTTTAACGATTAAGTCTAATTGTTAGAAGAATAATGTGTCCATATAACTGTTGTTGACTCATCAGGAGAAGCATGCCCATCACTATTCTTCCTGGAGCTATGATAGAATCATCTGTCTTTTCTCTCATGGCTGTACATGACACACTGTGGTGTTATCTCCAGTCAGGCCCCGGCTGTCAGCACACAGGTCCCACAGAATGCATTTTCTTCCCTAGAACCAAGCAGGTAGGTGATGGAGAGAATTCAGCCCAACAGCACCATCTCTGTGGGGAATAGTAATTTAAATGTTCATGGGGGCACATTTCATCTTAGGACTGGAAAGGGCCCTAAATCTTGTTTTATCTTTTGGGATAGAGATCAAAAAATATGAGAGAGAAATTCAGAGGTTTTATGTCACAATCTAAGGGGCTTCCTTACATCTATTTAGTAAACATGTACTGAGCACACTGCCATATTCAAAATATTATGTCCCTCGGGTTTTAAAATATATCTACATGATACTTTCAGGGATCACATCAATAGTTCATTACTAGAGCAGTTTTTCTGAATGTGTAGAATACCCAAGAATTTTTTTTTTTTTAAGGATGCATTTGAACTTAAATGACCATCAACTTAATTTAGACCGCTATATACTTAGGACGCTATATATGAACCTCATGGTAACACAAACCCAAAACCAATGACATAGACACAAAAAATGAAGAGAAAGAAAACCAAACATAACACTACAGAAACTCATCAATCACAAAGAAGGAGAGCAAAAGAGGAGGAAAGGAATAGAGAAGAACTACAAAAACAAGCAGAAAACAATAAGATGGCAATAAGTTCACACCTGTCTGCTAGAACTTCACATACAAGTGGCCTAAATGCTCCATGCTCCGATCAAAAGACATAGGGTGGCAAAATATATTTTAAAAAACCCAAGTCATCTGTATGCTTCCTACAAGAGACTCACTTCAGATGTAAAGACACATACCAACTGAAAGTAAAGGGATGTAAACACATTTACCACGAAAATGAAAGCAGAAAAAAAATATATAGTATCAAACAAAATAGACAAAATCAGAGAAAACAAAAACTGGAGCAAGAGACAAGAAGGGCATTACATAATTATAAAGTGATCAATCCAACAACAGAGAATAACAGTTACAAAATATATGCACCCAACATTGGAGCACCTAAATACATAAAGCAAATATTAACAGACATAAAGAGAGAACTTGATGGTAATACAAAAATGGTAGGGGACTTTAACACCCCACTTACATCAATGGGTAGATTATCCAGGCAGAAAATCAATAAGGAAACAGTGTCTCTGAATGACACACTAGACCAGATGGATATAACAGATATATATAGAACATTCTATCCCAAACCAACAGAATACACATTCTTTTCAAGTGTACATGGAACATTCTCCAGAAGAGATCGCACAAGTTAGGCCACACAACAAGCTTCAGTAAATTCAAGAAAATTGAAATCATACCTGCATCTTTTTTTTATCACAATGGTATGAAACTAGAAATCAACCATAAGAAAAAACCTGGAAAAAGCACAAACACAAACATGGAGTCGAAACATAATACTAAACAACCAATGGATCAATGAAGGAATCAAAGAAGAAATTAAAAGCACATGGAGACAAATGAAAATGAAAACACAATGGTCCAAAATCTTTGGGATGCAGCAAAAGCACTTCTAAGAGGGAAATATATAGTGATACAAGCCTACCTCAGAAAACAAGAATAAGTTCAAATAAACAATCTAACCTTCACATCTAAAGGAACTAGAAAAAGAAGAACAAAGAAATCCCAAAGTGAGTACAAGGAAGGAAATCATAAAAATCAGAGCAGAAAAAAATGACATAGAAATGAAAAAAAAAACACAGAAAAAAAATCAATAAACCAAGACCTCGTTCTTCAAAAAGATAAAGAAAATTGATAAACCCTTAGCCAGACTCATCAAGAAAAAAACAGAAAGGACCCAAATAAATAAAATCAGAAATTAAAGAGAAGTAACTATGACACTACAGAAATGCAAAGGATTATAAGAGAATACTATAGGAAATTATATGCCAACAAATTGGACAACCTAGAGGAAATGGATAAATTCTCAGAAATATACAATCTTACAAAACCGAATCCGTAGGAGAATCTGAACAGACCAAATACTAGTAATGAAATTGAGTTGGTAATCAAAAAAACTACCAAAAAATAAAAATCCAGGACCACACGGTTTCACAGGTGAATTCTACCAAACACTTAAAAAAGAATTAACACCTCTTCTCCTCAAACTATTCCAAAAAATAGAAGAGGAGGGAAATCTTCCAAATAAATTCTATGAGGTGAGCATTACCCTGATGCCAAAACCAAATGAAGACACCACAAACCGCGCCCCCCCCCCAAAAAAAAACTATAGGCCAATATCCCTGATGAAATAGATGCAAAAATCATCAGCAAAATATTAGCAAATTGCATTCAACAATACATTAAGAGGATCATCGGGATTGAGTGGGATTTATTCCAGGGATGCAAGGATGATTCAATATGTTGAAATCAATCAGCGTGATATAACACCTCAACAAAATGAAAGATAAAAATCATGTGATCATCTCAATAGATGCAGAAAATGCGTTTGATAAAATTCAACACTGATTCACATCAAAAACTCTCAACAAAGTGGGTTCAGAGGGAACATACCTCAACATAATAAAGGCCATATATGAAAAATCCACAGCTAATAACTCAATAGTGAAAAACTGAGAACTTTCCCTTTTAGATCAGGAACAAGACAAGGATGTCCACTACTCTTGCTACTTTTATTCAACATAGTACTAGAAGTCCTAGCCACAGTAATCAGACAAGAAAAAGAAATAAGAGGCATCTATATGGTAAAGAAGTTAAACTGTTACTATTTGCAGATGACATAATAATATACATAGGAAATCCTAAAAACTCTACCTAAAACTACTAGAAGTAACAAATGAATTAAGTTGTTGGATTCAAAGTTAATACCCAGAAATTGACAGCATTTCTATACACTGTTAACTGAGTAGCAGAAAGAGAAAAAAATAATTCCATTTATAATTACACCAAAAAGAATAAAATATCTAGGAATAAACTTAACCTAGAAGGTGAAAGACCTGTACTCTGAAAACTGTAAAACATGAATAAGAGAAATTGAAGATGACACAAATGGAAAGATATTCCATGCTCATAGATTGGAAGAATTAATATTGCTAAAATGTCCATATTACTCAAAGCAATCTACAGATTCAATGCAATCCCTATCAAAATTCCAAGAACTAGAACAAATAATCCTAAAATTTGCATAGAATCACAAAAGACCCCAAACAGCCAAAGCAATCTTGAGAAAGAACAGATCTAGAAGTATCACACTCCCAGATTTTAAGATATACTATGAAGTTGTAGTAATAAAAACAATATGGTACTGGCGGAAAAAGAGATTTATAAATCAATGGAATAGAATAGAGAGCCCAGAAATAAACCCACACTTACATGGCCAATTAATTTACAATAAATGAGACAAGAATATACAATGGAGAAAAGACCATCTCTTCAATAAGTGGCATTCAGAATGCTGGACACTTACATGCAAAAGAATGAACGTGGACCACTTTCTTACACCAGACACAAAAATAAACTCAAAATGGGTTAAAAACCTAAATATGCAACCTGAAACTGTAAAAGTCCTTAGAAGAGAACCCAGGCAGTAATTTCTCAGACATTAGATGTAGCAATGTTTTTCTAGATATGTCTCCTAAGGCAAGAGTAAAACCAAATTATCGGGAATTACATCGAAATAAAAAGGTTTTACACAGTAAAGGAAATCATCAACAAAACAAAAAGACAACCTACTAAATGGGAGAAGGTCTTTGCAAATGATATATCCAAGTAAGGGGCCAACGTCCAAAATATACAAAGAACTTGTACAACTCAATACCAAGAAAATTATCTGATTAAAAAATGGGCACAAGACCTGAATGTTTCTAAAGAAGACATCCAGATGTCCAATAGACACAGAAAAGATGCTCAACATCATTAGTCATCAGGGAAACGCAAATCAAAACTGCAATGAAGTATCATCGTATACCTGTCAAAATGGCTAAAATAAAAAAGATAAATGATAGTGTTGGCAAAGATGTGGAGAAAAGAAACCTTAGTGCACTGTTGATGGAAATGTAAATTGGTGCAGCCAATGTGGAAAACAGTATGGAGGTTCCTCAAAAATTAAAAATAGAGGTATCCTATGATCCAATAATTCTACTACTGGGTATTTTCTTAAAGAAAATGAAAACTGTATGGAAACCAATTTGACAATAAATTTCATACTAAAAAAAAGTTATAACATACAACTAAAATAGCTACAATATTTAAATACAACAAATCATTTCTATACTTTACTTCCTATATAATTTATCAATAAAAACTTTCTGATGAAAAAAAATGAAAACACTGATTTGAAATTTGCAGCATTGTTTACAACAGCCAAGATATGGAAGCAACCTAAGTGTCCATTGATAGACAAACGGGTAAGGAAGATGTGATATGTATACACACACACACACACACACACACACACACACACACACACACAGGAATATTATGCAGCCATAAAAAAGAGTGCGATCATGCCATTTGGGACAACATAGTTGGACCTAGAGAGTGTGCTAAGTGGAATCAGTCAGACTGAGAAAGACAAATATATGACTTAAGTCATGTGGAATCTAAAAAAGCAAACAAATGAATAAACAACAACAACAAAGCAGAATCAGACCTAGGAGTATAGAGAACAAACTGTTGGTTTCCAGAGGAGAGGGGGTAAAAAAAATCTGAAGCCCTGAACCAAGATTAAGGTGATTCTGGATGGCTCATGCTCCTAGACACCTGGCAAAATAAGTAAATAAAATATGATAAAACAAAATACAATTAACAATCCTCTTAGGGGGAAGATAATATATCTCAAATTATTTCTACAAATAATTTTCATACACAATGTCCACCTCACAATCAGAGATGATTGAGCACAGTAGAAGATAAGACACCATAAACCATGTTCAGCAGAAACAACAGAAACAGACATACTGAGACTTCAGGAATAGGATTTATCAGAGACAGACTATAGAAAGTATGGCTTACTGTGTTCAGGGACATAAAAGCCATGCTTGAACATTCTGACAGGAAACTAAGACCATAAAAAGTGACATGGCAGGTTTGAAAACAAAGAAAAATTCTAGAATTCTCAAAAATACCATAGCTGAAATCAAGAATTCAGTAAAATGTCTTAATGTCAGAATAGAGAAATAGCTGAAAAACTGGAAGATCGGTGAGAAGAAACTCAGATCTAGAGATGGAAGTCTCCCAAGAAATAAGAGATAAGCGGAAAAGACAAACACATACATTTTATTTTTGCAAAGACACTATCTTTTGCCTACATTTGAATAAACTCAGGGCTGCCTGGGTGGCTTAGTGGGTTATGCACTGACTCTTGATATCGGCTCATGGTTTGTGAATTTGAGTCTCGCTGCCAGCACGGAGCCTGCTTGGGGTTTGCTCTCTTCCTCTCTCTCTGCTTGTGTGCAAACGCTCTCTCTCTCTCTCAAAAAGAAATAAACCTGAAAATAATTTGAGAGAGAGGCAGAGCATGAGTGGGGAGGGGCAGAGAGAGAGGGAGACACAGAACCCGAAGCAGGCTCCAGGCTCTGAGCTGTCAGCACAGAGCCCTACTCGGGGCTTGAACTCATGAACCATGAGATCATGACCTGAGCCAAAGTAGGACGCTCAACCGACTGAGCCACCCAGGTGCCCCAAGAAATAAACTCTAAAAATAAATGGGCTCATATATCGTAATCTCTTTATACCTCTACAGTAGTGTGCTTCAAAGTCATGTGCTTTGTGCAAGTCAAAGTCTACACCTTCCATTAGTTTTAGCAGAAAGTACGAGGAGCACTGGTATCATGTAATCCCCTTTAACCTGATGATTACTATTCCAATGCAAGTTTAGTAACTCAGAGTGCCTCTAACCATCTGGCCTGGCCCTCGCTTGCTATTGCTGAGTCTTGAGGTAAAACCAAGGTTCTGATGTGTTGGGTGGGGTGAGGGTGTGGCCAACCACAATTTCTCTGATTGCCGGGCCCTCCTAGCAGACCCCTTGGAGTAGGAGACTAAGGCCTGTGGTAGTTTGAAGGAAGGGAAGGTTGCCATCCTGGGAGATCACGAGGACTTCTTTGGAGACTTTGAGAAGGTGGCTGACCTTGAGATGATTAATACATTGGTGTAATTGGTCAACCCAGCAAAACACAACATGTTCTTAGCTCTCTTTGCTTTCAGGGTTTCTGAGGAAATCTGTGGGTTAGAAATTAAATCAATTCTATGGGAATTTGGGGTTCTTGTTAATGAGAACACCACACTTCATATTCTATAATTGGATACAGGATGATTAGGGGTTCTGGAGACCTAATTCCTCTTCAGTTGTAGCTTACTTTGTAGAGAACGAAAGTGTACAGATTCTTCATGTTTGCACTGCTTCCTGGCAGAGTAAAACACTATATAAACATTTTTTTTTTTTGTCATAACAGAAACTTTCTAACAATATCCCTGTAAACATTTTCTAACATTTCTGGCGGTTTTCCATTCAGGTTTTTTCCCCCTTAAAAATTTTAGCTAGCTAGCAATATGTTAAATATGGCTTTTGCTTTCTTTCTCTTCTTTCTTTTTCTTTCTTTCTTTCTTTCTTTCTTTCTTTCTTTCTTTCTTTCTTTCTTTCTTTCTTTCTTTCTTTCTTTCTTTCTTTCTTTCTTTCTTTCTTTCTTCCCTCAGATTCCTTTTAAATTTAAGATGAGAATTCACTTATGTCTTGAGTATGCCTTTAGGGGGACAGGTATTATGGACTGAATGTTTGTGTTCCCCTGAAATTCATATGTTGAAATCCTGCCCCCTAATGTGATGGTATCAGGAGAAGAGCCTTTGAGGGGAAATGAGGTCACAAGGGTGGAGCTGTCATGCTTAGGATTAGTGCCCTTGCAAGGAAGAGACTCAAGAGTTTTCTCTCTCTTCCTCAGCATGGAGGATACAAGGAGACGTTCATCTACAGACCAGGAAGAGAGCTGGCCTCTTAATTCTGTGCTTCCTAGTCTCCAGAGTGGTGAGAGATATTTGTTGTTTAAGACACCCAGTCCGCAGGAATTTGTTACAGCAACCCAAACTGACTGGGAGGACAGATCTGATAACCTGATGATTCTCACCCTAGGGTGGGGGTGGTCGGTAGAGAGAGGAGAGCAGAGTCCCGTGGGGAAAAATGGACACATCCAAATCCCTGTCCCTACTTGACAATGGACACCCTTGTGAGAACTGTCTCCTCCATTCTGGAGACCGGGCTCTCCGTTCTTCTCTGCTTGCTCTCCAAACCGATTTTCTACTTAGTGGAATCTGGCAATTCAAGAGTTGTGTCCTCTTGCCTCATTTGTTTTGGAATTCCAGGACACTTTTTAGATGATCAGATGGATTCTGGGAACAATGGAAAAGACAAGGGAAAAAAAAAAAGGGAAAACTGTTTATCTGCTGTGGAGTGGTGAATTTATCTTACTTTATACAATTGGGTCAGCAGCTATTTTCATTCCTGTGCTTTTGGGAAGCATCTGATTATTTTAGTTACAGCTTCCTATGAGCTAATATTTCAATTTCTTATTCTCTCTTTCTCACTCTTAGACTACCTTCATCTGTATTGCGGAGTTCTGGAAGAGTTCATGCTGCCCTCCTTCTGTGTGCAGCAAACCGGAGCAGTAGTATAGCTGTTATTTTAGAGAAAAGACATTAAAGAAGACTCTAGAATGAGAGCCACTAAATCAAACATTGAAAACACAAATAATCAGATACCCTTAGTAAACTGTAATTTTTCTCTGTACTCAGCTTTTAGGCACAAGAGGCAAATCATAAGAGAATATGCCCATTTCAGAATCCTGGAATTCATAATCCCAGGGCTGGAGGAGAATCCAGAGACTGGGTAAATCAACTCTGGTTGTGCAGGTGGGAAAATGGAACTCAGACGCTCTGGGTAGTCGACTCATGGAAGGATACAGCTAAATAATAGAAGCTGGAACAGGAATACAGTTTTCTTGACTCCCTGGCCCAACATTCCACCTTCTTCGTGATCCTGCCTCTTATAAAATTTGTTTGGAAATGAAAACATTTCCAGGGAGTCTCAGGAAGATCTGATAGGTTGCCCAAACCTCTGCACCGTAAAAACAGGTGTTCCAAACTGAATTATGTCTGCCTGTCTTACACATGTCTCAAATACACAGACGGTGCCCCGGTTCTGGATTCACCACCCTACTAGGACAGAGCTGATTTTCCACCTACCGCTTGCCTCCCCTACCCAGGAACTAGCACAGGACCCGAATCTCCGATGCAGATTTCTTTCCCAGCCACCCCTCTGACCTCATTTCTCCCCTTCACTTGGTCGGACCCATTGTCAGCAGCCCTGTGGAAATTTGACTTCCTCCATCTCGTGAAGTCCCTTGACTAGAGGGAACCCAAGCCCACTCGCTGGCTAACTTTGTCACCGAAGGATTGCCTGGCTGGCTGGCTGTTTAGAGTTCATCCCACTTTCGCTTACTCTCCTTCTCTGTTCTCCCCTCCAGCATCCCTCCTGCCTCAAGGAGGCAGGACTATGCCTCTCCTGGAGGCTGCAGGGACAGAGATTCAAGATCCCTCTTGTGGCTAAGGACTTTTAGCTCCCTCTACCCACAGCTGGGCTCCTTTGAGGCCAGTGTCTACCACTGCCCTTGCTTCAGTTCCAGTGACTTATTTGAAGGATCAGGCCAATGCTCCTCAAACATTTTGATGTGCACCCATATTATTTAAAATTTTAAAATTGAGCAATGGAGTGTATACTCTCAATATATTTATTTATAACTTACAAATACATACTACTATAAATCCAGGTATCAAATAGAAGTAAAGCTTAATTCATCTCCAATATTTTTGGATAAAAAGAAATACAGAGAAGTTGTAATTGTTTCTCCTTGCTCTTCCTGCCCTGGCCACTCCCCGGAACTGCTGAATTAGGCAGTGAATGGACCCACAAATGGGATATGTCTGAGTTCAGTAACGGTAATAATAATTGCTGCCACTTTTGGAGGATGCACAGGAGTGTGCCAGGCATAGTACCAAGCTTTTGTTAAAATGTTCCATTGAACTTTTGCAGGAGCACTGTGTGGTTGGCATTACTGATTCCCATTTTATTGTTGAAGAAAGCAAGGCTTGTAGACGCTGAGCTCTGTTCACGGTCGCCACAAGCAAGAAGCAGGGCAGAATCCAAGCTAGGTTTCTCTGACTTGAACCGTGTTTTAGTTGCTGTTTCAGGGCTCAACAGTAGACATCTGCCGAGTGCCTCCCTGGGCTAGGCACTGTGTTAAGCCCTGGACAGACACTGGCAACAGCATGCAAACTCTACCTTCTAAAGCTACCTTCTAACTGGGCTCTGACATCCTGCAAACCCCCTGGGTCTGACTGAAAAGGACTTGATAAGGACGAGTATATTTTATGAGACTTAAAGAAATCACTGCATGGAATTGGTTGGGGAATTTTTTTTAAACCTTAAAATATATAATTATGCAGCATTATAAAGCATTTGGAATTCTATTGGCTTTGTGTCTGCAAATTTTATTATCATTTATAGTGCTCTTTCAGTGGGAAATGCATTTTAAGTTTCAAACACTCAACTTATAAAGTAACTTTTCACAATCTTTTCAAGAGGCAAGAAAGTTATTATGGCATTTTGGAAAGATTTTCAACAAGAAGCATTGATGGAATTTTCACATACAGTACCATGCTTTTGAATATTCTGGCTAACTGATTTTATTATATCAAAATACTCTAAGGTGAATGAATATAACCTTAGGAAAAGAAATCTTTGTACCAAATTTCCTTTATGAAATAAATAACTTAGAGCCTAATGGTATTCTTTGCTTTGCTGGAGTTTGCATTAGTATCCCTTGCTTACAAAGCCTTGGCCCTCCTCAAAATAAATATTTAGATGCTGAATGTATTTCTCTTAATCTCCACTATTATCACCTGACCGCAACTGACTTTGCATCCCTAAGTAGTAATGGCAAATGTCACCAAAGTTAATACTGAGTAAATGCCCGTGTTCGGAGACTGTATTTGTTCTTTTATACACTATTGACAAAACATGTTGCTTTGCAGTCTACAAGTCCTTTTCCACCTACAGTCTCTTTTTGAGTCTCACAATCATATTTGTAACTAATGTGGAATACCTATTATTATATAGTAAACTATGTCTCATGATTTTGTGGCTTAGAACTTGGCTGCATAGGGGCGCCTGGGTGGCTCAGTTGGTTAAGCGTCCGACTTCAGCTCAGGTCATGATCTCACAGTTTGTGAGTTCAAGCCCCACATTGGGCTCTGTGCTGACAGCTCAGAGCCTGGAGCCTGCTTCGGATTCTGTGTCTCCCTCTCTCTCTGACCCTCCCCCGTTCATGCTCTGTCTCTCTCTGTCTCAAAAATAAATAAACATTAAAAAAAAATTTTTTTTTATTTAAAAAAAAAATTTTTTTTTCAAGTTCAAAGGAACTTGGCTGGGTAACATTGACTGGGGTCACTTGCTGGCATGTCCAAGCTAGTTTTACTCATGTGACTGTGCCTTGATGAGGACAGCTGGAAGGCTAGATTTAGCTGAACCCCTTAGCTGTTTTCTGTCTGTTGTCGGGTAGTTGGACTTTCTGTATGGTGGCTCAGGGCTTCCAAAGTGAGTATCCCAGAAGATAGAAAACGGAAGCTTCCAGAAGAGTAAGGCCTAAGCTCAGAAATTGGAACAGTGTCACTTCTGCCGTATCCTATTCACCAAAGTAGTGGATAAATTCAAAGATAGTGACCTGGACTCCACCTCTCAATAGGAGAGGTGTCAAAAAGTGTGCGGCCATCTTTAACCTGCCACACCTAGATTTCAGGAGGTGTTGTTTGCATTCTCTAGCTGAGGAAACTAATACTCAGGCTAATGGAGTTGACTTGCCCAGAACAGCACACTTAGTAACGTGATTCTAAGACCGACATACATACATTGCTGGACACCGTATTGGACTCAAATAAATACTTTCTGAGGAACACAGTATGTTAACATTGCTTCATTTTTGCTCCTCTTCTTTCATTATTTTATTCTATTTTCTTTTCTTTTCTTTTCTTTTCTTTTCTTTTCTTTTCTTTTCTTTTCTTTTCTTTTCTTTTCTTTTCTTTTCTTTTCTTTTAATTTTATAAGAGAGGCACAGACAGGGCAAGTGGGAGAGGGGCAGAAAGAGGGAGAGAGAATCCCAAGCAGGCTCCGTGCTGCCAGTGCAGAACCCGACCGGGGGCTTGAACCCACAAAGCTGTGAGATCATGACCTGAGCCAAAACCAAGAGTTGGACGCTTAACTGATTGAGCCAGCCAGGCACCCCTGCTCCTCCTCTTTTAAAAGTCATTGGAGAAGTCCAGGGTATCTAAGGGCCCAGACGGGTCTTATGTGTCTGTTTCTGATGCTACATGGTCCCAGTGCCTCTCTTTTCCCATTTGACCTATTTCCTTTCTGAGGCAGGAATGAGGTGAGAGGCAAGAGGTAAAAGGTGGAAGGCTGTTTGTAAGAACTGGATAATTGTAGCAGTGCCAGATGATTCCCTTAATGCATGCTGCTGCGTTGACATTACTTTAAGTTTGGAGCAAGTAAAGGCTTAACCCGTGGAAGAAACACCATATATTTGAGGTGAATGGGGGTGGAAAACTAGTGAAAAAATAAATAGCTGTGGGGCAAAGAAATGCGCATGAGCAGTTTCATGGGCCAATATGCATCAGTCCTTTGGAATCTGGTTTTAAATTGAGACTGTATTCAACAAAAGCCAGAGAGAGTCACAGCAGTCTTCCTGTATGGTACAAATGGCTTTTTGAAAAGGACCTTCTAGTACATGACATTTTCTCTATTGCTCAGATTTGGTCACAGGAAATTCTGGGGTTATCTCTGGCAGAAGGCACTTTGTCTTTACTAATAACTATGCTTCCACTTTCCTCTATGTCAAAATTTCACAAGAGGCTTCTTTTCTCTTCCAGTGAAGCAATGGCTAACTCACCTTTTTTTTTTTTATTATTATAGTATAGCCTATTGCTATAATTTAGAGTATTTATAATATTATATGTTAATTATATCATCTATTATTTATAATTATATTGCTGTAATAGCCTATTGCTATTGCTATTATAGCCTATTGCTATAATACCCTTTAGATATTATCTGTATTAGATATTACATTATATTAGACATATAGATTGTATATAATATAGGTATTAAATTTATGCACCAAGTTTTTGCAAATACTTGTGTCTCTTCTCTTTCAAGGTGCTGGGACTGGTTTTATTCACTGCATGTAAACCTGCCTCATTTTTCACCAAACACCAAAAGCACGGAAGAAATCCACAAGAGCACTTTGGAAATCTACATCATATGTGAGTAGGGAAAAATTCCTTTCCAAGTGCTTCTGAAGGTACCCATGCCTAACATCGCTTGTGCAGAGCCAGGACTTCAAAGTAACAGCAAAATTAAAGTTCAATCAAAACGTTGTTCACTCAGAACATTTTTGCTTTGTGGATATCAAGTACCGCATGTACTTGCAGTGGCTAGAATTTCCATAAAGGAACAACAGGGGTGCTAGATTGCATTACCTAAAAGTGATGGTAGCTGTTATCACAAAGGGAAAAAAATTAAGGCAGAAGAAAGATGATATGAGTAGAGTTAGCTGCAAATGAAAAGCAGAGTGCTTGAGCCCTGTGGGGGGGGATTAGTGGGACCGAGAGCTGTGCCCATCTGATGTGTCCTTTTATTATCTCCTTTGTTCTCAATGTTTGAGGTTTGGGAAATTTCTGTGATTTCTGAAGTGCCGCCTAGCCTGCCTCTCTGGCAAAGGACAGAGTGGCTCAGCTTAATGCACTGGTTTCCAAAATGGGATCTTTCACTCCTGGAGCTTTATAAGACAATTATCTGGGTGAAGGAAAAATATTAATTAGAATTACTATTTTATTCCATAATATTTTAGTGCTTTACATATCTACCTTGGGGGATGCCTGGGTGGCTCTGTTGGTTGAGTGTCCGACTTCGGCTTAGGTCACGATCTCATTGTTTGTGGGTTTGAGCCCCACATCTGGCTCTGTGTTGACAGCTCAGAGCCTGGAGCCTGCTTCCGATTCTGTGTCTCCCTCTCTCTCTGCCCCTTCCCCACTCACGCTCTCTTTTTCTCTCTCTCTCTCTCTCAAAAATAAATAAAACATTAAAAAAATTTAAATTTCTACCTTGGGATCATGCTTATAGCAATGCTACTGAAAGGAAGGTCCATCAATCGCAGCATTGACACCACCTGGGAATGTGTTAGAAGTACAAGTTCTTGGGGCACCTGGGTGGCTCAGTTGATTAAGCATCCAGCTTCGGCTCAGGTCATGATCTCACAGTTTGTGGGTTTGAGCCCCATATCAGGCTCTCTGCTGTCAGAGCAGAACCCGCTTCAGATCCTCTATCTCCCTCTCTTTCTGCCCTTTGTCCACTCACTTGTGTGCTCTTTCTCTCTCAAAAATAAATAAACATTAAAAAAAAAAAGGCAAAAATTCTTGGGTCACGTCTCAAACCCACAGGATGTCTGATGCTCTGGGGATGGGCCCTGATGAGCTGTGCTTAAATAAGTTTTCCAGGTGATGCGGGTACTAACGTTGAAGAGCAAACTGTTTTCTAATGTATATACTTTTTTCTTTAACGTTCATTTTATTTTTTATTTTTGAGAGAGAGAGAGAGAGAGAGAGAGAGAGAGACAGAGCATGAGTGGGGCAGGGGCAGAGAAAGAGGAAGACAGAATCGAAGCAGGCTCCAAGCTCTGAGCTGTCAGCACAGAGCCTGACGTGGGGCTTGAACTCACAAACTTCGAGATCATGACCTGGGCCGAAGTCAGACCCTTAAGCGACTGAGCCACCCAGGCGCCCCTCTAATGTATATACTTACAAATAAATACATATGGGAGACACAGAAGTTTTTCCCAATGGGACGTGCAAATACAGAAATTTGAAGATGATGGTGTGGTAGAAATGCGTTGATTCAAGAACCACAAATCTTTTGCCTTTTTTTCCTACTTTCCCAATTGACCCTGAGGCGAGGAGGGTGAGTTAGCCTCTTTTACTTCCTGGGCGAGCTTAAGCAAGTTACTTGGCCACCCTGGAAAATGAGGGTAAAGTGAGATGTCGCTCTCTCACGGGACTGTCATGGGTGTTACGTGCACTTGTGTAGACTACAAACACGGAGTGAGCCCTGAGCATAAACCAGATGTTTGGTTTGTCTTTTCCCCGATAGCTGTGGGCCCCACCACACAACAACCTACGTTCTTCTGCCTGCTAGGGTACACCTATCAGTCCCGAAACCATCAGTATGTTATATGTATGGAAGCCCAAAAAATCCTTTACCTCTACAGACTGTAACCTGATATATTACACTTGGTTTAGCCTTGACAATAAAGACAGGTGCAGAAGGCAGAGTCAGTTTATTCAACATATTCACCCCTTCCATGAGTGGCACCTGACTTTCCATTGAATTCCAAGCTGACACTGCTGTGTCAGGGATGCGGTGGGAGACTGACAGTAGCAGTTTGACATCATGCTGTGGTGAGGGACACCTGGTAAAGCCACGACACCGCTGATGATCCTGATAGAGCAAGTCGCCTCTGCCTCAAGCCGTGCATATAGCCCGGCAGCCAGACGCAGCTGAATCAGTCAATGGGACAGAATGAAAAGTGGCCGGCCAAAGCTTTTCCCTAAAAGACCTGAAGTACTCCCAACCCTGTGTACATAGGAATCACCCCTCGGAGAGCTTGTGAAACTGGCACATTTCTGGGCCTCACCCCCAGAGATTTTTAGTCTGTTGGTATGAAGTGGGCCTAGGACTTGTATTGTTAACAAGCTTCCCCCTTGCAGGCTTCACATTACAAGTGGTTCATGAAGGAGAGAGTTTATAGTCCCTGAATCGCAGGTGTTTTCAAGCTGATACGCACTTTTAGAGCTCATTTAAGATTTCTTAACCTTTTTCCCTTCATGAAAGCCAACACGATTGCCATCAAGATACACACATGGCACTCTCTTATTAATATTTTCACATTTGACAAAACCACAAATGTTGGTAAGGACTAACTATTAGCGACAGTAATTCACTGCAGATTAAGTCATTGAAAAGATTGTGTTTTACTTGATTCGCTATGACTGAATTAAACACTGCCTCTCAAGAAAACTTATCAAAAGTATAAGGAGGAGAGCATAAGTGCTAACACAGGGATGACTTTGAATCCATTCACGTTTGTAAAACAATTCGTTAGTAATCTTGAGTAGTTCATGAGCAGTAGGTTTCCTGGTATACAAATCACAATGGAGACATTGTGGCAGAGCCTGTCATTGTCCCCTGATATTGGTTTTCCTGTGTCACATGGACACCCAGAAAAAAGGCTACATTTCCCAGCCTCTCTCACAGCTACAACGATCATGGCACAAATTCTTGACGCCAGGATATAAAAGGAAGGAGTGTATGAGACTTCAGAAGGTGTCCTTAAAGGGGCCATGCCCTTTTTTACTTTCTGTGCCTGAAACGTGGAGATGAAAGCTACGGCAGCCATCTTGGACCATGTGGTGGAAAGCATGTGTTAAGGGTGCCAAAGGAGAGAACCAGGTAGAAGGAGCCTGGGTCCATGAAGATGCCGGAGCTGTCATGAGATCCTTGGGCTGTCTGTGTGTAGACAATTATATTTCTATCTAACTTAAGGCACTGTTATTTCTGGATTTTTGTCACATGTTGCAACCCTAATGTTGAGGGCCTCTAATTTAGCCAACCCTCTTGGTTTTTGGATGAGAACACAGGTACTTGGGGAAGTGAGTGGCTCAGCTGAAATCACACAGCTAGTGAGGCACAGACCTGGGAATGGAATCTAGGTCTCTTGGGTTCTGGGTCAGGGCCCTTTTTACCAACTCAGGCTTTCTCAAAGTCTCTGTTAGAAAGCAAGCTCTGGTATCTCTTTCTCTTCTGTAAGGACACTGATCCCATCACGGGGGCTCCATCCTCATGACCTCGTCTAAACCTAATTACCTTCCAAAAAAGCCCTACTGCCAAATGCATTGGGGGTTAGGGCCTCAACATATGGACTTTAGGGTGATATAAACATTCAGTCGGTAACAATTCCTCATGCCAGAACCTGATTCAGGGAGATTTGCGAAGACGTTTTATCCACAAAACAACCCTTTGCTAATGGGTTATTAAATAGCACACAGCTGACAAGTGAATTACTGTGTTGGGAGATCAACCCAAGGGGTGTGGCCAGAACTCAAAATGAAAATGGTTACAGGATTTCAAGCTATATTATAAAGCTGTTCTCATCAAGACAGTATGGTACTGGCACAAAAACAGACACGTAAATCAGTGGAACAGAATAGAAAGCCCAGAAATTGGACCCATAACTATATGGTCAACTCATCTTGAACAAAGCAGGAAGGAATATCCAATGGAAAGAAGACAGTCTCTTCAACAAAGCTGGGAAAACTGGATAGCAACATGCAGAAGAATGAAAGTGGACCACTTTCGTATATGATACACAAAAATAAATTCAAAATGGATGAAAGACCTCAATGTGAAAGGAAACCATCAAAATCCTAGAGGAGAACACAGGCAACAACCTCTTTGATCTAGGCAGGAGCAACTTCTTACTCGACGTGTCACTGAAAGCAAACATGAACTGTTGGTACTTCATCAAGATAAAAAGCTTCTGCACAGCAAAGGAAACAATCAAAGTAATTAAAAGGCAGCCTATGGAATGGGAGAAGATATTTGCAAACGATGTATCTGATAAAGGGTTAGTATTCAAAATATATAAAGTACTTATAAAACTCAACACCCAAAAAACAAATAGCTCATAGAAATGGGCAGAAATAGAAATGGGCAGAAGACATGAATAGACACTTTTCCAAAGAAGACATCCAGTTGGCTACCAGACACATGAAAAGATGCTCAGCATGACTCATCATCAGGAAAATACAAATCAAAACCACAATGAGATATCACCTCACACCTGTCCGAATGGCTAAAATTAACAACACAGGAAACAATAGGTGTTGGAAGGAGAAAAGGGAACCCATTTGTGCTGTTGGTGGAAATGCAGGCTGGCACAGCCACTCTGGAAAACAGTACGGAGGTTCCTCAAAAAACTGAAAACAGAACTACTGTATACTCCAGGAATTGGACTATTAGGTATTTACCCAAAGGGTACAAAAATACAGATGTAAAGGGGTACATGCATCCCAATGTTTATAGTAGCACTATCAGCAGTAGCCAAACTATGGAGAGAGCCCAAATGTCCATCGACTAATAAATGCATAAAGAAGATGTGGCATATATATATATATATGATGGAATATTACTCAGCTGTCAAAAGAATGATACCTTGTCATTTGCAATGATGTGGATGGAGCTAGAGTATATTACGCTAAGTGAAATCAATTAGAGAAAGACAAATACAATATAATTTCATGCATATGTAGAATTTAAGAAACAAAACAGATGAACATATGAGAAGTAGGGGGAGAGAAGAGAGGGAAAAAATCACAAGAGACTCCTAACAATAGAGCACAAACTGAGGGTTGACAGAGGTAGGTGGGTGGAAGATGGGCTAGATGGGTGATGGGGAGTAAGGAGGACACTCTCTGTCCGCCATCTTTCTGTGCTGCCATAATGGTGTGCATGGATGTCCTGGCAGATGCTCTGAAGGGCATAAACAATGATGAAAAGACAGGCAAATGCCAGGTTCTTATTAGGCCATTCTCCAAAGTCATCGTCTGATTTCTGACTGTGATGATGAAGCATGGCTACATTGGTGAATTTGAAATCATCGATGATCACAGAGCTGGGAAAATTGTGAACCTCACAGGCAGGTTAAACAAGTGTGGAGTGATCAGCCCCAGGTTTGATGTACAACTCAAAGATCTAGAAAAATGGCAGAATAATCTGCTCCCATCCTGCCAGTTTGGTTTCGTTGTACTGACAACATCGGCTGGCATCATGGACCATGAAGAAGCAAGACGAAAACACACAGGAGGGAAAGTCCTGGGATTCTTTTTCTAGGGATGTAATACATTCATACTAATAAAATGCCTCACTGGAAAAAAAAAAGAAAAAGGAGAGCACTTGTGATGAGCATTGGGTGTTGTATGTAAGTGATGAATCACTGAATGCTACTCCTGAAACCAATATTGCACTGTATCTTAACTAAAATTTAAATGAAAACAAAACAAAATGAAATGGTTAAAGAGGGGATAAAAGTTAAGACTCATGGTGGATAGGTCTAGAAGTTTATGCCTTTGTGTAGAGGTAAGTAATGAAGAGACTGGAGGGAAAGAAATAAAGAAATAGAAGAAAAATGTCCAGGGCTGAAAAAGAGGAATCTTGATTGAATGTATCCTCTAAATCCTGAATGGGATGAAGGAGACTAAATCCACATTGAGAGACACCCTGGCAACATTTCAGGAATCACAGCCCTCGTTTCCACAGGATCTAGACACATTTCAAATTGCTGAAGACTGTGGGATTGTTATTGCTTCAGTAACTTAACTCTTGAAATAATTCTCCTATACTCTGTTCTCGAGGTGTAGAGAGTAAGCAGCCAATGGATGTGTCTTGATCGATGTGCCTCCGGAGGACAATGCACAGAAACACTAAATTTCGATTCTAGGAATAGTATCACATAAAACAGAATGCAAAATAACAGTAAAGGAGATAAACAATAATTCATAGAAGAAAATAACAATTTCATATCTGTACCTGCTGTTGAAGCCCAACAAAAAGAACACCACGGACACCTGCTGCTTATACAAGCTGAGTTTACTGAAATTGTGAGCAAGGAAAAACATGAGCTGGATGGAATCTCAGTAGGGTCTCCGGAGAGGAAAGTTAGGGAAGAGTACTTGCAGAGTTTGTAGGACTGGGGTTAGGTCAGGATTGACAGAATTTGTAAATCTGGCAGGTTGCTTGAACTGTCTGCGGTCTTTGGAACACAGAAATGAATCCACGTGAAGTGACTGTTACTATCGTCTTATCTTGGGATATATGGGTCTGAATGAGCTAGTGTTAAAATAATTTGCGTTTAGATAGTTTATATTGCATATTATGATTTGGTACAGTTGATCTATTTTGCAAATCAAAAATACAGGTTTCTTGTTTTTTTGTTTTTTTTTTTTTTTTACCAATTGTGGTTTCCATTTCTTTTTTCACTGTAGTATTTAGGAAACTGCTTGGATGGGCACTCAATGAATGGTTGAATGAATTAGTAAATTAACCACTAAAGGCGAATCTGGAACAGAGGTAATGGTCTTAAATGTCTACACACAAAAGCATATGGCAGGGCTGCTTAATACAAGTTCAGATTCTGGGGATGCCCCTCAGATAGTTTGACTCAGTAAGTCTGGATTTGGGGTGAGGTGATTCTGATGCAATTGGTCCAGTTTCCACTTTTGAGGAGCTAGCACAGTGGCAAGACAAAGTAGGCTTGAGATGTTAACAAGTGCAAGGAAATAAGACCTGCAGGTATCTCTGAGATTGCTAAGATAGGATTGATAAGTGAACTAAGGTAATCAAGAGTAGGTCCCCTTCAAAAGAAGCCAGCTGCTAGAAAAGGGAGCAGAATCAACCTGTATGTCTATAAGAACACACCTACCTGACAATTCACGCATCTCTAGGTGATACACAGTGGCAAGCACTTAGCTGAGAATTAAAGGGAAATAGAAGTGATATTGCTGGGGGGGTGGGGGGGGGGAGGAAGCGATATTGCTACAGTAGAGCACTTTAGATTACGGTGTCTTGACAGGTATGTTACTAGGCTATTTCATATTCATAATAAAAGATGTGGGTACCCGAGTGGCTCAGTCAATTAAACGTCTAACTTCAGCTCAGGTCATGATCTCACGGTTTGTGAGCTCGAGGCCCGCATCAGGCTGCCTGCTGTCAGCACAGAGCCCACTTTGGATCCTCTGTCCCCCTCTCTCTCTCTGCCCCTCCCCTGCTCTCTCTCTCTCTCTCTCTCTCTCTCTCTCAAAAACAAGCAAACACTTAAAGACAATAATAAAAGCCCAAAATTTGAATGCTTTGTTGTTTTTTTGTTGAGGTATATAATAAAAGGCCTACATTTGAATGCATTATTATTTTTTTTAATTGAGGTAAATTAACAACAAATTAACCATTTTAGAATGAACAATTCAGGGGCAAGTTAGTGGCACAATGTTGTGCAACCACCACCTCTGCCTAATTCAAAACGTTTTCATCATCCCTCAATACAACTCTTTCCCATTAAGCAGTTACTCTCTCCTCTCTCCTACCCCCAGCTCCTGACAACTGCTGATCTAGTCTGTCTCTACAGACCGACCCATTCTGGATGTTTCACATAAAACGAAATCACACAACATGTGACCTTTTGTGTATGGCTTCTTTGATGTAGCACATGTTTCCAAGCTTCTAAGTTTCATCCACATTGTGGATGGATCAGTTCTTCAGTTTTATGGCTAATAATACCCCATTGTATGCATACACCACAAATTAATTTGTTCACTCATCTATCCATGGATATTTGAGTTGTTCACACCTTTTTGTTATTATAAATAGTGCTGCCTGTTCATGTGCATGTATTTGTTTGAGTAGCTGTTTTCAATTGTTTGGGGTACACCTACCTACGAACAGAATTGCTGGGTCATATGGTGATTCTGTTTACCTTTTGGGGAACTGCCAAACTATTTTCCCCAGTGGCTGAAACATTTTACATCCCCTCCAGAAATGGAATGGTTGCAATTTCTCCACATCCTTGTCCACACTTGGTCTGCCTTTCTTTTTCTTTCTTTCTTTCTTTCTTTCTTTCTTTCTTTCTTTCTTTCTTTCATTTATTTATTTTGAGAGAGAGAGAGAGAGTGCACAGCAGGGACAGAAAGGGAGAGAGAGAGAGAGTCCCAAGCAGGCTCTGAACTGACAGTTCTATTCAGGCCTTGAACTCACGAACCATGCATGAGATCATGACCTGAGCTGAAATAAAGAGTCAGACGCTCAACCAGCTGAGCCACCCAGGGGCCCCTAAAAAAAATAGAAAGAAAGAAAGTCTCCCCAGCCACACTGACCTTGCTGTTCATCAATGTGATTGGGATACTCCTGCCTCAGGGCCTTTGCACTTACTGTTTCCTCTGCCTAGAGCACTCTTATCCCAGATCTCCCCAGGGCTTGTACCCTCATCTGCTGTAGGTCTCTTCATGTGTAATCTTCTTTGCCTTCAATAATACTCTAGTTACAATTGCAGCCTCTGCCCACTCTCCAGACCTCCCTCTCCCCCATTCTGCTTTAGAATTTGCTTTAGCAACACTGAAAACATTATGTTTATTTATATATAAACATCTCCCAATAGAGTGCAAGCTCAATGAGGGCATGGATTTTTTTTCTTAACATTGAGCTATAATTCACATGCCACACAATTTACCTACAAAGTATACAATTTGAGGGTGCCTGGGTGGCTCAGTCAGTTAGGCATCTGATTTCAGCTCAGGTCATGGTCTTGCAGTTCATGGGCTCTGTGCAGACAGTTCAGAGCCTGGAGCCTGCTTCAGATTCTCTGTCTCCTTCTCTCTCTACCCCTCCCCCCCTGCTCACACTCTGTCTCTCTCTCTCTCTCAATAATAGATAAACATTAATAAAAGGTACACAAATGCATTTTAGTATAATCACAGATTTGTCTAACCACCATTCCAATTTTCGAATATTTTCATTCATTTCTCCTTGCAAAATACTTGCCCATTAGCAGTCACTCTCTTTCTTGCCATCGCCACTCCCTCCACCCGCCATAGGCAGTGACTAATTTACTTTTTGTCTCTATAAATTTGCCTATTCTGGACATTTCATAAAATTGGAGTTATGCAATACATGGTCTTTTGTGACTGGCTTCTTTTGTTTAGCATGTTTCCAAGGTCAATGCCATAGAGTATCTGTACTTCATTCCTTTTCATGGCTCACTAGTATTCCATTGTATAGATATTCACATTTTATTTATCCATCCATCAGTTAATGGATATGAATAATGCTGCCATGAACATTTGTATATAAGTTTTTGTGTGTATATACGTTTTCATATTTCTTGGGTATATAACTAGGAGAGGAATTATTGGGTTATAGAGTAATTCTCTGCTTAACCTTTAAAGAACTGCCGAACTATTTTCCAAACAGCTGTAAGTTTTACATTCTCACTAGCAATGCAATTTCTTCAACACTTGTTCTCTAACCCTTTTGCCAAGACTTGTTATTATCTGTCTTTTTCATATAGTCATCCTAGTAAATGTTAAATGTCTTCATTGAGGTTTTGATCTGTATTTCCCTAATAGCTAAGATGCTGGGCACATTTTCATGTTCTTATTGGGTATTTGTGTATCTTCCTTGGAGAAATGTTTATTCAGATCTTTTGCTCTTTTTTGATTGGGTTACATATCTTTTTTTAAAGGTTTTTATTTAAATTCCAGTTGGTTAATATACAGTGTAATTAGCTTCAGGTGTAGAATATAGTGATTCAGCACTTCCATACATCACCCTGTGCTCATCATGACAAGTGCCCCCCTTAATCCCCATAACCTATTTCACCCACCCCTCCCCACCTCCCCTCTGGTAACCATCAGTTTGTGCTCTGTAATTAAGAGTCTGTTTCTTGGTTTGCCTCCCTCTCCCTCTCTCTCTTTCTTTTTTTTCTTTGTTCATTTATTTTGTTTCTTAAATTCCACATAGGAGTGAAATTGTATGGTATTTGTCTTTCTCTGACTTTTTTCACTTAGCATAATACACTCTAGCTCCATCTCTGTCATCACAAATGGCAAGATTTTATTCTTTTTTATGGATGAGTAATATTCCATTGTGTGTGTGTGTGTGTGTGTGTGTGTGTATATATATATATATATATATATATATATATATACCACATCTTCTTTATCCATTCTTCAGTCAATGGACACTGGACACTTGGGCTGTTTCCATAATTTGGCTGTTGTAGATAATGCTGCTCTAAACATTGAGTCATGTATTCCTTTCAATTAGTATTTTTATATTCTTTGGGAAAATACCTAGTAGTGCAATTGCTGTGTTAGAGGGTAGTTCTATTCTTAACTTTTTGAGGAACCTCCATACTGTTTTCCAGAGCGGCTGCACCAGTTTGCATTCCCACCAGTGGTGCAAGAGGGTTCCCCTTTCTCTCTCTGTTCTTTCTTGTGTTGTTAATTTAAGCCGTTTGACAGGTGTGAGGTGGTATCTCATTGTGGTTTTGATTTGTATTTCCCTGATGATGAGTGATGTTGAGCATCTTTGCATATGTCAGTTGGCCATCTGGATGTCTTCTTTGGCAAAGTGCCTATTCATGTCTTCTGTCCGTTTCTTCACTGGATTATTTGTTTTTTGGGTGTTGAGTTTGATAAGTTCTTTACATATTTTGGATATCAGATATGTCATTTGCAAATAAATTCTCTCATTCTGTATGTTGCCTTTTATTTTTGTTGATTTGTTCCTTGGCTGTGCAGAAGTTTTTTAATTTGATGAAGTCCCAATAGTTTATTTTTACTTTTGTTTCCCTTGCTTTAGGATATTTATTTATTTATTATTTATTTTGAGAGAGAGAGAGAAAGTGTGAGTGGGGGAGGGACAGAGACAGAGGGGGAGAGAATCCTAAGCAGTCTCCGCATTGTCAGTACACAGCCTGATGTGGGGCTTGAACTCAAGAACCATTAGATCATGACCTGAGCCAACGTCAGACACTTAACCCACTGATCCACCCAAGTGCCCCCTCAGGACACGTATTTAGTAGGAATTTGCTATAGCCAATGTCAAAGAGGTTACTGCCTGTGTTCTCCTCTAGGGTTTTTACGGTCTCAGGTCTCACATTTAGGTCTTTAATCCATTTGAATTTATTTTTGCGTTTGGTGCGCAAAAGTGATCCTGTTTCATTTGCATTCTGCTGTCCAGTTTTCCCAATACCATTTGTTGAAGAGACTCTTTCCCCGTTGGGTATTCTCTCCTGCTTTGTTGAAGATCAATTGACCATATAGTTGTGGGTTCATTTCTGGGTTTTCTATTCTGTTCTATTGATATATGTATCTATTTTTGTGCTGGCACCATGCTGTTTTGATCATTACAGCTTTGTAACATAAGCTGAAGTCTCGAACTGTGATGCCTTCAGCTTTGCTCTTCTTTTTCAAGGTTGCTTTGGCTCTTTGGGGTCTTTGGTGGTTCCATACACGTTTTAGGATTGTTTGTTTCAGCTCTGGATGATATTGGAATTGCATTAATGCTGTAGGGATTGCATTAAATGTGTAGATTGCTTTGGGTTGTACAGACATTTTAACAATATTTGTTCTCCCAGTCCATGAGCATGGAATGTTTCTCCATTTCTATGTGTCTTCTTCAATTTCTTTCATCAGTGTTTTATAGTTTTCAGAGTACAGATAATCTTTTTAAAGGTATGAGAGTTCTTTATGTTGGCTAGATACAAGTCCCTTACTAGATAAATAATTTGAAAATATTTTCTCCCATTCTGTGGATTGTCTTTTTATTTTCATGATGGTGTCCTTAGTAGCACAAAAGTTTTTGGCTTTGATGAAGTCCAATTTATCTGTATTTTTCTTTTGTTGCTTGTGCTATTGGTGTCTTATCTAAGAAAGCATTGTCTAATTCAAGTTCACAATGATTTATGCCTATGTTTTCTTATAAGAGTTCTATAGTTTTATCTCTTCCATTTAGGCCCATGATTCATTTTGAGTTCATTACTGTATATGGTATGAGGGAGCAGTCCAAGTTAATCCTTTTGCCTGTGGACACCCAGCACCACTGTTGAAAAGACTATCCTCTCTCCATTGAATTGTCTTGGCACCCTTATTGAAAATCACTTAAATATTAATGCTCAGAATTTTAATTTATGCACTCTCAATTCTATTCTATTGATCTATATGTCTATCACCATGTCCGTACCACATCGTCTTGACTACTGTAGCTTTGTAGTAAGTTTTGAAATTGGGATGTGTGTATCATGCAACCTTATTCATATTTTTCAAGATTGCTTTGGCTATTTGAGGTCCCTTGAGTAGCCGAACATGAATTTTTATGTTTTGTTAATCGCTGTATCCCCAGAGTTCAGCACAGTCCTGGCACATGGTAAATGCTAAACAAGTATTATTTAAATAAATACATAAATTCTCATAAAATTACAACAATAATAATTATGAAGTAGACATTTCTGGAAAAAAAAAACCCTGCTTAGCATTCCTTCCCTCTATTCTTCTGGAAAGAACACTCACACTATCTTAGAAAACTACCCCTTGCTAACTTCATGTTGTTCTTTTGGGGCTTCATATCATAGTATCCAATACCCCTGGCCTCAGAAGACAGTTTATGATTCAGGGCTGGCCAGTTCCATTCCATCTCCTGTCATACTGATAGGCTTTGGTATGATCATGTGAGTCAGGCCCTGCCAATCAGAGTTCTGTCCTAAGATCACACGTTTTGAGAAGTGACCCCAACTGTAAAAGAATACACCCTACCAAGTTGAGAACCATGGGAAGAGTGTCCTGTTGAGTTCTAGTTCCCAGATCCAGTGGCCCCTGAGGCTGGACTATCTCTGCTAAGCTTGGCAGGATTCTCAATTGTATACAATGCAACGACTCTGGTTAAATTACACAGATGAGGAATTCATGGGAAGGCTTTGGGAAGCTCACAGAATGCATGGGAAGTTTGAAAAACCTAGCTGAAGTGAGAGCCAAGGAGGGTAGAGCATGATTTAGATCCTGCCATAGAAGTTTTGTGCTTTGGACTTCCGGCTTGTGTTAGACCCTGCTACTCTTGAATTCTCTGCCCCTGGACCCTCAACCTTCCTGCAGTCACGAAACCATCTCTAATTCACTCTTGGACCTCTGCACCATTTTCTTAAGAGGTGAAGTCCTGGATAGGAGCCTCTACTTTTCATATGTGGCCCTAGGTCAGCCACCAGGGCCCTCCTCTCAGTGCCAGGACCAGCATTCAATAAATAAATTTGCTTCTACTATAACACTTGCTTTGCCTTTTTTTGATTACCTGAGCCAAAAAATTCCCCTCTCCACCCTTTTTTTTTTTTGGTCTTGGCTACATTGATTGAATTTCTGTCATTTACAACAAAAGAAATCTGATTAAAGGAAATAAAAATAATAGTAACAGCCACGATTTATGGTATGTTAGCAGGTAAATACTTTACATACTGTCGTATTAGTTTCCTATGGCTGCTGTAACAAAATGCCATAAATGTAGTGGTTTAAAACACACATACTTATTATAGTTCTTGAATCAGAAGTACAAAATGAGTCTCATGGGGCTGTAAAGTCAGGGTGTTGTCAGGCTGTGTTCCTCCTGGAAGGAATTCACTTACTTGCCTTTTCTAGCTTCTAAAAGATGCCAGGATTCCTTGGCCCTTCCCAGCAGCTGCTTCGCTCCGACCTCATCACATCTCCTTCTCTGACTCTGACCCTCCTGCCTCTCTCTTTCACTTGTAAGGATCCTTGTGATTACAGAGGACCCACTGGGAGAATCCAGGATAATCTCCCCATCTCAGAATTCTTAATCATACGTACAAAGTCCCTTTTGCCATGTTAAGTAACATATTCATAGGTTTCCCGGATGAGGGTGTGGACATGTTTGGGGTGCCATTACTCTGTCTACCACACGTCTCATCTGTTTGAGTCCTTACAACAGTTCTGTCATGCTCATTTCAAAAATAAAGGAATATTGCACAGAGAGTTCAAATAATGTGTCCCATGTTGAGCCGAAGAGCCAATGTTCAAGCCTTGGCTGCCTTTCCGAAGTCTGGGTGCGTTATGTTTTCATAACCCTTCTACCTGGCTTCAATAGCCTTGTTGGTGTGGGAGTTGTGGTGAAGGAAGGATGGAAAGGATCTGACGGATGCATCATCTTTGTGTTTCCCTTTGTGTCTGATGAATTGAGAAAAGAATGGCAGTCTCTCGGATCTTGAGATACAGGGAAGAAAAGGAACCTAATTCTATGAATCTTATTTCCAAATGTTGGCTTATTCAGCAGCCTCCATAGGACAGCCTGCATCTCAAGCTAATAGAGCTTGGCTTATTAAAAGGGGACTCGAGTCTCACAAAACTTCAAATACCAGCTCCTTTAACAAAGCTAATAGCCACAGTGGCATGAGATATTGCATGCAGCTGAAATTCTTCAGGCCCTGGAATTAAAGGGGAAGGATATACCCAAAAGAAGGACTGTCCTTAATTTGGGAATAATACGAAGACCAATGGGAAAGCGGACTGTTCTCGGCTGACAAAATGACAGAGGATTTCAAGTTGCCTGACACCCCTAAACAGGGTGTTAGGCATATTTAACATCCAGCTATGTCAGATCTAGAAAATGCTTCACCTGAAAGGCAGCCCACTAGCACTCAGCATGCAGAGACAGAATAAAAGCTGCTGACTCTTGCTTATGAAATCAATCCCACCAGCCCTCCACAGCCAAATTCTAGACAAACCAGAGCCATCTATTAACATAAGCATAAGTTGGAGTCTGCATACACTCAGGCCCAGTAGAAATCACAGGCGAACTGGTGGCAACGAGAGACACGCAGAAAAGCTACTCTGTACTCTAATACTCACTTCATCCAGTCCCAGTGGACAGAATGACCGCCAGTAAGAGTGACTCAAGTCTTGATGTTATACTGAGTTTCCATTACATGCTGGAGACAATACTGGATCATCAAAGACAGAGTTCCTGCTCTGAAGATGAGGCAGTCTTAGAGAGTAGAGGTTTCTGACATGGAGGGATGGGGGCGTGGCCGAGGGAGGAGGCCCAACAGTCTTGGGAGGAGGGAGAGCTGGACCAGCTTTGCTCTATGAGCTGGGACTCTCCAGTTGCACGTGACAGAAACTAAATTTGAACTGTAAATAGAAAATGTGATGTTGTGAGAGCAAGGCCCTGGAAAGGCGAGGCATCAGCCAAGCCTCAGAAGTGACCGGAACTAGGAACTAGATAGCCGTCATGACGAAGTCACGGCAAGGGCTGTTCCCTGTGTCTGGAAAGCTCTTCCTTTCCACTTAGTTTATTTACTACCCATCATTCATGTGTCTCCAGTTGCCTCCTCGGGGCAACCTGCCCTCTTTCCACTCATTTCTCTTACTGAATCACACCCAGAGTCCTGGCTGGTCTCTTTGAGCCTCTGGGACGAACTAGAAAATGATGACCCTTTTGGGTGGACAGTGCCCAGTGTGTCAAGAACAAAGCACCCTTTCCTCTGAGCAAACACAGCTTCACACCAAGCCCCATGGGTTGGTGAACAGGCTGTTTAAGTGGTATTCCAGCCCCCTGCCCCCATGGCTGTGCTCCATTGTGCAGTGCACAAACTGTATACCTGTACAGAGTAGCTGAGCCAGTTCCCCTATTGTAAGCTCTTGAGGGGCACCTGGGTGGCTCAGTCGGTTAAGCTTCGGACCCTTGATTTCAGCTCACGGTTTATGGGTTGCAGCCCTGCATCAGGCTCTGTGCTGTCAGCACTCGACTTCTGCTTCGGATTCTCTCTCCCTCCCTCTCTGTCCCTCTCCCATTCACTCTCTCTAAATGAATAAACTTAAAAAACAACTGTGTACCTTTTCTCCTTATTACTTGTTAAAATAGCAATTTTAGGAAGGCCTGGGTGGCTTAGTTGGCCAAGCATCCGACTCTTGATTCTGGCTCAGGTTGTGATCTCAGGGCTGTGAGATGGAATCCCGTATCAGCCTCCATGCTGAGAATGGAGCCTGCTTAAGATTCTCTCTCTCCCTGTACCGCACGTGCTCCCTCTCTCTCTAAAAAAACAAAAACAAAAACAAAAACAAAAACAAAAAAATTTTACATTGCTTGCATGATAATTTAAGGTATGCCTCCTTTGAAATCTCATAAGCTCCATGAGGGCAGCAATTGGGTCTGTTTTTGCTCAACGTGTAATTTCTAGAGCCCAGCAGTGTCCGGCACATGGAAGGCCATTGATATTGGTCATTTCATAAATAAATGAATGAGCTAGCAAGAGATCATGTGCTCACTGGGATTGGGAGGCATGCTGATTGGCTATCATAACTCTGTTTGATGAATGCTGGGGTGAGTAGTTCCCCAAAAGAAGCAAAAGAGGGGCAGGCTGGGCAGGAAAGCATCCAAGTGTCCCCACCCAGCCATTGGCCTGCCTTGGGCAGTGTCTGACCAGTCACTTCTGCGTCTGTGCTTCCTCACCTGTGAGATGAGGGACTGTGCCCAGCTCATCTCTGAGATTGTCCTGCCCAACGTTCTGTTCCCTTTTGTTCTGGTTCCGTTCACTCCTGCCAAGTTCCATTCTAGTGCTGAAGGTACTAAGTGGAAAAAGACATGACTGTGGGCAGCCTCAGTCAAGGAAGGCTTAATGGAGGTGAGCCTGAGCTGAGTGGGAAAGGCTGGGGAGGGGCTGTAAAGGAGAGACAGACGTGGGCAGACCTGGGGTGGGAGGCTGGCTGTGGGAAGTATGTTATTGGTGTTTGTCGGGAGTCTTTTTTTTTTTTTTTTCAAAAGTAAATATCTTTGCAAGGGGTACTATCTTTTTTTTTTTTTTTTAACGTTTATTTATTTTTGAGACAGAGAGAGACAGAGCATGAACGGGGGAGAGTCAGAGAGAGGGAGACACAGAATCTGAAACAGGCTCCAGGCTCTGAGCTGTCAGCACAGAGCCCAACGTGGGGCTCGAACTCACTGACCGTGAGATCATGACCTGAGCCGAAGTCGGCTGCTTAACCGACTGAGCCACCCAAGCGCCCCGCAAGGGGTACTATCTTAACACATCTATGTTTCCCCTGAACTAGCTTATCCGAGAACAGCAAGCCAGTCATGCACAAGGAGCTGAGGGAATGAGACATTGGACAGGTAAGTTTTAATCATCAAAATAGGTCCCGAATACAAGCGCCTCTAGGGTGTGCTGGTCGCCCTGGGGTCTACACGGTGCCCTTGTGTCTTGGGCTCCAATAGTGGCAGAGTGACTCAGAGACAGGGAAGAAAGAAGTGTCTCCATTGCCTGATGCAAAAACCAGCAGGAGGAATGGGCCCTAACCCCCTTCCTGCGACCGCAGAGTGCAGTAACCTCTCAGGACTGGCCTATTCTCCTTCCATTTCTTTAGGCAACCCCTCTGTGTCTGCCCTCCAGGATGTTGTTTAAACTCAAGTCTGGCTTCTTCAATCCTGCTCCTATCAGGGAACAAAGAGGTTTCTCCTTACTCTCTAAGGGCGGACCTCATCCTGAAAATGGGCGCCCTCTGTCCTGGAGGGCCGGCCACCAGGCACCACAACGGGGCCCTGGACTGCTGGAAGGGGAGCTGGAAAAGGGAGAGAAGGCTCAGCAAGGTCAAGAGGGAGGCAGGGGCAAGAGGCACAGTTTTGACCCACGCGCACCGGCAACCCTTTAAAGTCGAATTGCCCGTAACGATATTCTGCTACTTTTGGCCCTACTCTTACAGACCCCAACATGTAGTCCTGTTACCAGGTCCCCAAATAGGTCTAACAAGGAAGAGAATAAGGACACCTGGGTGTCTCAGTCAGTTAAGCGTCTGACTTCGGCTCAGGTCGTGATCTCACAGCCCATGAGTTCGAGCCCCGCATCAGGCTCTGTGCTGACAGCTTAGAGCCTGGAGCCTGATTTGGATTCTGTGTCCCCGTTTCTCTCTCTGCCCCTCCCAGGCTCGCTCTCTCTATCGCTCTCAAAAATAAGTAAATATTAGAAAAAATTAAAAAAAACCAAAAACAAGGAAGAGAATAAATTTCCATACCCTGGAACTGGGAAAACCATGTTTCATGTTGCCACTGATGATGGGCAGTGAGAACACAGGACATTTGCCCCAGCCCCCTAGAGCTATGCTAGGTGTGACTGCCTACTGTTGCTGGAAAAATAGGTACAGTCTCCGCAACAGAGGACTTTGGGCTGTGTGTTGGGGGAGGGGTGGAGAGGGTGGGCACACAGCCATCTGTACAATGCTATGCAAAGAAGCAATATAGCAAAGTGATTGAAAATACGGATCTGGAGCCAGTCTGCTCGTGTTTAATTTCTCCCAGTTCAGCCATTTACTAGCTGTATGACTTTGGGGAAGTTCCTTCACCTATCTGTGCCTTAGTCACCTCACCTGTAAAATGAGTCTAACGAAAGTTTGTACTTCTTGGGATTGTCGAGAGGATTACATGGGTTGACAGGAACACTAGAACAGTGCCTGGTGCCAAGTGAGTGGTGCTTAAGTGTTTGCCAATACAGTATTTATATCCGCCGGTCTATCATCTGCGAATCTGAAATGTGTCCCAAAGCTATAGTTATAAATTTGAATGGAGGTTTAGAACAGACTATGGTGGTGGTGTTAGAGCTTTGAAGCCAGAATACGTGATTGGGAGGTGGAGGGATGCAGAATGAAACGAGCAGTGGCAGGGGTTCAAGGTCAGACTTCCCCAGTAAATTGACCAGACTGTGGGGGGGGCGGGCAGGGCAGCTGGGAGGCCCGGGGCGCAGTGGGGCTGATCAGGGCCTGGGGTCAGGGAATGGATGAGAGGGTGAAACAATTAGATGAGAGGGAAGGCAAAAGGTCCCCTGTGCTCTGGGGAGGACCCCGAGTCCGAGTGTGGGTGGCTGCAGAAAAAGCAGTTTTGACTGCAACCCCGTTTGGAACTGGAGGGGAGCAAAATTTAGAAACAGAAATCTTGGGCACCTCCTCTTGCTCTTTGTCCAATAGTCCAATATCTCCATACCGTGTTGAAAATGCTGCCCCCTGTCCCGAGCCAAGCCTTCCCTT
This sequence comes from Acinonyx jubatus, assembly GCF_027475565.1. Taxonomy (NCBI): domain Eukaryota; kingdom Metazoa; phylum Chordata; class Mammalia; order Carnivora; family Felidae; genus Acinonyx; species Acinonyx jubatus. Next base: position 160,679,962 of record NC_069382.1, on the reverse strand, counting down.
CTCTCCCACGACTCCACAGCCTGAAACTGTTCAGGTCCCCCTACTTGAGTGCAGGCCCAGAGGTCAGCCAGACTTGGGAGGGTAGTGTGGAACTCCTCTCTCATCAACAAATTACTCATAGCCACTGACTAATCCCTAAAGTGCCTGGGTTTTAAAAAGGAAATATAAACTCAAATGAATGTCTAATCTAGGAATTCTTAATTTAGGGAGGTGATGGGGTGGGCATAGGTGGGTTTCAGGCCTTTGACAGAGTCATCATTTTCAATGCTTCCTAAAGGGGTCTGTGACTCCCAAAATGTTGGGGGCATTTGCTTTAACCTATTTGGACGAAGGCAGTGTAACAAAGTGAAGTGTAATAAGCATTCAGGTTAGTTGGAAGAAAATATTTTTCAATTCAGTAAATTAGCGATTTGTACGTGTGTGTATGTGTGCCTGTGTGTGTGTGTGTGTGTGTGTGTGTGTGTGTACATGCAGGCCTCCAAATTCTTTTTCTATTTTGGAACCACAGATATTTTTCTTAAATACTTGGATTCATTGCTTTCTTCCCACAACATGGCTTCTGTTGTTGGGGGGTTCTTCTTGGGGGGTTCGGGTATGAGTGTCAGGAGACACTCAGTAGCTACTGCAGTAGCTGAGGAAGATGTAACCGGGTTATAGGAGCTGGAATCTGCTTAGTCACAGGTGTTTTGACAGCCTACATCCTCTTCCTTTCTAGAACAGGAAGTTCTTACTTCCATAACATGTTATCACCAAGGAAGTGAGCATATATTTTCCTCAGCTCCTGTCTTCCTCTTCCCTCCCCCACTTCCTACTGCTGCCTGCCGGCTCCATCCACTCTCCCAGAATGCTCCACTTTGCCATAATGAGATGCTCGGCAGCCACCGACGTCTGGAGATGGATGGGGCCTCCTGTACTGCCCTGAGAGGGATGTTAAAAAGACATTGTATTCATGGAAGCAGGCTAGAAAAGGCGAGGAGAAACGAAGAGCCTGACAGCACAGAAGCCATTGTACAAGTAAAATGGTTATTCTTTCTGCCCAAACCCTGCTAGCTGGAGTAACTGAAGCAATGCTATATTCATGAAAGTCACTATAAACATCATGCATTGTTTAGATTCCACTGGAAAATTATACCTTCTGAGATCTAATTTAAGGCAACATCATTAGGACTTGATTAGCTCTGTGCAAATAAGGTGAAAATACCCAATTCAGAAAAGAACATGTGGCAATGAATACATTTTTGTTCAAATACTCTGTTAAGTCCCTAGGCAGGTGTGATTTCTGTAAAATAAAAGGCCCTGGGTAAAATAAAAAAAAAAAAAAGTGCCAGTTGAAGCATTGTATAGTTGGGCTGGAGAAAAAGATTAGCAAAAAAAAAAAAAAAACAACTTATTAATGCTACCCTAATAGTCATGTAGTCATGTGTCAAGAAATTGTGGAAGTTGGAAATAGTTTTAAAAATAAATGAAATTTTTTCTCTATATCCAGGAGAGGCAAAAAAAAAAAAAAATGAAATTGAAGTACTGATGTCAAATCTCATCAGAATTGGAAAATTCTTAGCTTTTCTGAGAGATCCCTAAAATGGCAGCTCCATAAAGAAGGAAACCAGGATTTTCTAGATAACTTAAAAACACAGATTCATTTTTGCTTGAAATAGCCCCAAGCATAAAAATTAGCCAACCAACTGTACCTCACAAGACTGCATGAGGTTCACAAAGAAAAATGTGGATGCATCACATAATTGGTGCTCATGCATTTATTTCTGCTTCCCTTTCCTACTTTTATAAATGTTTGCACATATTTTATCATATTTATCTCTGGAAGATATTACTCCCATTTTTATAGACGGAGGAATTGAGGCCCAGACAAGTTTAATTCCTGTTCAAGGGTTAAAGTGGTAGGGTCTGCATCTTATTCCAGGCTGGCTCAAGGGTAATATTTAAAGACATTTTGCCTCTGGTATAGCAGATTCAAAGTCTTTTATGCCAGTAACTGTGGCACTCAGAGAAGGGTAATATTACTTCAAAGGACAAGGAAGAGAAATTATTCACTATGGGAACACAATATATGCTTCTATTTATGTAGAATCCCCTGTAATTTGCTACAATTTGTTTAATTGTTTAGAAATTTCCTACGTACATCTGAACTTCCAGTATCAATCAATTTTCATTAAGCTAGTTTTCAAAGAGTTTGAATGACGCAGCATTGATACGGGGTCCCCATTTTCTTCTTTATTGTGTAAAGTCTCACATGTCAGTTTCAAACTAGGTTAATTTCACATTGGTGGCATGTCTTGGTGAAGAAGGCTTTTGTATCCCAACTCAGTGTTCACTGTAAACTCTAGAAAGGAGAAAGGAAGCCAACTTAATGAAACATAGTGACTGTGGAGTTAGAGACCAGCTTAGAGGAAAAGAAGGATCTGGGATGACAAGGTGGATGTGAAGGGGAAGGGTTTATTCAAGAGTATGATGAGTACCGCAACTAACAGGTATTGAGCCAGATACTTTCATATGCTTTCCTTGTACTTATTCATTTGCTTACTTCTCACAACATAACTATGAGGTAGTTCGTGTTATTTTCACTCTTTTTGCAGATGAGGAAACTAAGACACAGAGAGAGGTGAAATAATTTGTCTTCTTTAAAAAAATTTTTTTTTAAATGCTTATTTATTTCTGACAGAGAGAGAGCACGAGGTAGGGAGCGGTAGAGAGGGAAACACGGATTCCGAAGCAGGCTCCAGGCTCTGAGCTGTCAGCACAGAGCCTGACACGGGGCTCGAACCCACAAACCATGAGCTCATGACCTGAGCTGAAGTCGGACACTTAACTGACTGAGCCACCCAGGCACCCCAAAATAATTTGTCTTCTCAAGTGGCAGAGCCGATGGGTTTTTAATCCAGGCCATCTGGGTTAAGCCTATGTCTTGCTTCAGAAAAAAATGTCAAAAGTTCTGCCATGTCTAAAAATGCCCAGTGCAGAGTTGGTTAGAAAAAGTTCCATCTCTTAAGGTCTCTTTTTTTCACTTTGGGAGTTACATTACTGACCCAATAGAGGCTGATGAAAAATATGGAAGTCCCGTTAATGTGCATTATAAACCCACATGACAGGTTATCAATTCTACGAAGTAACCTGTGATGATTATAGAGGTCACTTGCTTGTGTTTCACTGTCAGTGTTCTAACCTCTAGCATAATAGGGGCAGGGGAAAAGGAAGCTGATGAAAGAAAAAGTGTGTTAAACAAGATATATGGCAAATGATGCCATCTTTTCAGCTTGTCAATCATCACCAGTTTTTTTTTTTTTAAATTTTCCCCCACGTTTATTCATTTTTGAGAGACAGAGAGAGGCAGAGTGTGAGTGGGGGAGGGGCAGAGAGAGAGGGAGGCACAGAATCCGAAGCAGGCTCCAGGCTCTGAGCTGTCAGCACGGAGCCCGACACGGGCTCAAACTCACGAACCGTGAGATCATGATCTGAGCCGAAGTCGGATGCTTAACCAACTGAACCACTCAGCCGCCCCAATCATCATCAGTTTTGAGGAGAGACTGTCCCTGTTGGTGACAATGGAGGAAAATGTCTACTTCTAAGCCTTTTCCATTAGCCTAATAATTGGGACATGACTATATACAGGTATTGAAAAACGAAACCTACACTTTTATTACCCTAGTAGCATCTGCAAGTGGCTATTGCAAAACTGTTCAATGTATATACGTGAAAAGAACCATAAGTTACAGTGACATTCCTATGAAATTAAAAGCTTAAGAGCCGAAACTGTTTCCCAATAACACGGGCCTCAATGGTTAAAAGGTTAACTCCAGTAGGCCGAAGAGGCTGTCCCTTCCCACTGGTATATCAGAGTAGTGAATTTATTACATTCAGCAGAGCCTCATTAGATACTCTAGATAAATAATCTCATTAAAAAAATACCGTGAAGTTGATAGTTGCTATTGAAATCAGGTCAAAGGATAAAACAGGTAAGAAGGATAGAGTAACCTGGAACTAATCTTTCTGACTCCTATTTTTCATAATATATATCTACAAAGAAAACCTGAGTCTAGATATTCAACTCGAGAATAAGGCCAGGTTTCACTATCTTTTAAAAGCACATTCATATCCATATCATTGTATCCTTATACATAAGTCTCTTAGGTATGCAGGGCATATATTAACCTGATTAAAAAGAGGGGGAACATTATAACGCAGGGAGTTTCACCACTTAGGGACACTATTCCTTATTAGCTAGATGGCAAGTTACTGAAGCTGTCTAAGCCTCCGTTAACTTATCTGCAAATTAGGGATAATATTAGTACTCTACTGGAGTGTTGCAAGGTTAGGTGGAATACTTTAACAAGCAAAGCACGATCACATGGGAAGCAACTAAAAAAAAAAGTTGTCATCATTTGGATTAGCAAACTGTCAGTTGGTTATGAGTCTGGAGAAATGAATTATCCTGACCTCTACAGATATATTACTTTGTTTTGTTTTCGTTTCCATGTAAACCCAGGTAGCCTGACTTTTGATAAGAGTGGAGTTCTACACACTCTCGCATTGCAATCTAAGGCTGAATTGATTCCTCCTGGACATGTGTTCTTTTCCATTCTCTTCAAATTTTACCAGGGGCACATTTATCTACTTATCTAAGCAGGCCCAACTTTATTTCAGTCGTAGGACTATGCCATTCTCCACTCTGTATCCCCATCCCCGACACATGCAGAAAAGGCTGCTATTGTGGGATGTGTAGAATTTGGAGAAAAGTTTTACTCTACCATCACACTCCCAAGATACTTATTAATTTTTCCTCCAAGGATTTGAATATAAATGCACAGAAGTGTAACATTATTATCTCTGTAAGCATCCCCATAAGGATCAAGTAATTTGGAAATGGCACCAGAGAGAAAAACGTTACATGTTATATTACATATTGAAAAAAATTCTTATTGTGTTTCATAAAAAAGAAGGCAGTATTCCAACTATGAAGTATAGAACTTGTATCAGGTTTTTATAATAACGTTCAAATGGGAAGGAAGAGTAGCTTACCCATCCTTGGAGTTTGAAGGTATGGTATGGGACAGTGTGGTAAGGGGGGGAAAGACCTGGTCTAGGAGGTGAGAAACCTGAGTTTAGTTACTGCTTTGCTATTAACTAGCTGAGTAATTTAGATTAGACATTTAACTTCTTGGGACCTCAAGTCTCATATTCTTAAAATGAGGAAGGTGGGTTTTCCCAAGGCTTCTCCTAGATCTAAAATTTCACATTACAGTCAACATTCCATTCACTTTAAGGAACGACTAACTGGTGCCTACTATTTGAAAGCACTGTACTAGATGCTGGGGACATAAGATATATATAACAAGTTTCCTGCCCTCAAAGGTTTCTAGTCTTGTGGATTGTTAAAATGACGGGATGATATTTACAGAATATTGTGTAATCATTTAGTTATACCTGTTTTACTATTCATTCAACGTGGGGCAGTAAGTCTTAGCAAACTAAGAATGAACTTAGCCCCTCAATCTTCAGGCTGTAGCTGACCTACCAGAAAGATGTGTACTAATTACTAAGCCTGTTTTTCATTTGAAAATAACCATACAGGCCTGACTGAAAGTGATGCTGAGAAGTAACAAAGGCTGAACATCCTATATATTTTTGTGGACACCCTGAGCCAGTGAAGTGCTGGGTGCTAGGGGCAAAGCAGTGGGCAGATCCCTCATGTAGCTTAGCCATTATATACATTATAAAGTTTGGTGCAAAAAAATCAATACGGTAAATGGCTCCCTAGAACAAATTAGTTGTGGGTTTATTTTAATTTGGTGGTGTCAAGAAGCAACCTCCTTTCTTTGCAAAATAACTGTGTCTCAGCCCTTAAATTACCATGATCACTAAAAAACATACACAAATATATATACAAAATATTATGAATTTGTGTAAACTATATATAATTTACTATTTTCTAGATACAGAGTCGGTTGAACACATAAATGTGATAAGGATTGCAAGCACAGCTCTTAGTTCAGAGTAAGAAGGGACTTAGAATTAGATCTGCCCAACAAGGAATGGCCTATTTCAGAGTCTGGAGGTACTTACCCATCTCTGTGAGGCCCAGCTGACAGACCTGTTAGGTTAAAAGTCACCAATATGGAGGAGATTCTTGAGAAGAAAACTGAAGTGGATAAATTCAGGTCAATTCTGAGATTCTACAATTAGGGTGAAGTGATTCATAAATGTGTTAATGATAGGTACAAAATTATAAGGCTGTAATTTACTCGGGAGACATTAGGGATTTATAGGGATAGAGTATACTACAACAGGAGTGGTGTGGACAGATGAACTGGTTTGATCCTGTTCTTTCAAAATATCTTGTTTTTGGTGTAACATTTATCCACTGATTTGAAACCTAAATTTCAGAACTCTGAAACTCAAAAGCCTTGGCTATAGAAATCTAAAACTTAAACGGCTAATGTTTTGTTACCAGTTGTTTGTAATATTCTTGGAGGCGGTGTGTGTGTGTGTGTGTGTGTGTGTGTAATGCCCTGGCTGTAGGCTGGGGCAGAGCCTTGGGATACAGGTAAGCGGTGGATGTGCCTGTGATTGGGGTAGGAGAGGGCTATCCTTCCTAAGTATCTCAAAATATTATTCTGCTACATTATGGTTAAGTGTGACGACTTGGTTGAAAAGCATTGAAAAAAATGGTTGGAACTCTTAAGAATGGTGTCAGTTCTTGTCTTAGGAAACTCAGTGATCCTAGGAATTCACTTAAATTAACACCTTCCTCTGCCAACTAACAGCCAAATGAGGCCCTCTCAGCGTCAATGAATGACAGTCTCTCAATTCAGCCAGTTGTCCTTCGAGGACTCAGAACCTATTCTCTGGACTTGCCAACATGCCAAACTGAGCCTGAAGCTGAGAGCGTGGCCCTGATTTCCTGCGTGCTGGGGGGGGGGGGGGGGGGCGTATTCAGATGTGTGTAGGACGACGGACAATGCCTGTTAGCATTCGAAGCCTTTAGAACAGCCCATTTGTGACCAAGGGAGAAGTGTGTTGATTCTGGAAAAGAAGTGCAATTCAAAACCGGGAAGAGGATGGATTGTTGTAATTGTTGTACAAGAAGTAGGAGTTTGTTCCTTAGAGGGTTTGCTGGAAACGAGAACGCGATGATTCTTTATTCAGTTTCCAGCAGTAGGAAACAGCTAACAAGAGAAGTCCCAGTCCAAGTTCGGAGCGGACTGGGCTTCTGTTGAGGACCGCTCCGAGGCGTGCGAGACAAGTGGGTGACGCAAGTTTGGGGCCAACTCCCCTACTCCTTGTAGCGGGACACAAGATGCCCCCAACTGTGCTTTCCCTTTACCGCTCTTCACGCAACACCACGCGTGCTTTGTTTCAGAAGCCGACCCTTCTTTCTCGGTTGGTCTGTAGCTCCACCAATCCCGCCCGTGACGGGGCGGGGCTTCAGGGTCAAGGTGGACCAATTCGCCAGCCTCGCCCCTACACGCGCTTTCGGACCCCCGGGGATGAGTGACAGCAGCCGGGCCCAACCTGCTGCTCCAGAGCGTGGCCTCCGCCAGGGGCGTTACGGGGCCGAGCCGCCGGGACCAATCGCATTGGACCTCAAGGGGCGGGGCCTCTTTGCCAGCCCCAGACCGGCGCCCTCCTTACTCCTTTTGTCAAATGAGAGACGCGGAGGGGCGGTCCTTCGACCGAGGTTCAGCCAATGGTTGGAGGCGAGGTGGGCAGGCCGGGAGTGCTGGCGGCTGGTCCTCAGCTCCGAGCCGAGGTGCGGCGAGCCGGTGGGGGGACCGCGAGGCGAGCGCGGGAGCCTGGGCGGCGAGTGGGGTGTGAGCTGCCCGAAAATGCACTCGGATGCCGCCGCTGTCAGTGAGTAACAGAGAGCGAGCTGGCCGGGGCCGGGCGGTTGCTAGCACTCTCCACTCCGCTCCCGCAGTCCCCGCCCCGCGCCTCCTGTCCCGAAACGCGCCGGGAGTCCCTGCCCGGGAGCCACCCCTTCCCCTCCCGGGGCCGGGGCGGGCGGTGACGCTGCGGGCGGCGCGGGGCGGGGGCGGGCGTGGGGGGGGAAGGGGCCGGCCTGATGGGGGAGGGCGGAGGTGAGGGGGGTGGGGACTGGCTCCTTTTCAGTGTTGGGGGCAGGGGGGGCGGGACGTGCGATGAAGGGCTGGGACCGGAGTGCCTGGGGTGAATGGAGGTGGAGGCGGCGGCGGGCGCTAGCGGGCAGGGCCGGGGGTGGCACCGGCGCGGGGAGAGAGGGAGGGAGCGAGCGAGCGGGGCGCAGGGGTGAGGATTTCCTAGGGGCTGAGTGGTGCGGGCGGCTCCGTGAGAAAGGCGGGTGAGTGCTAGGGGAGCGCGGGGGCGGGGACAATGGGAAGAAGGCTGGATGGCGGGGGTTGGGGGGGGAACAATGCGGTGGGGGAATGGGGGCAGCGGCCGAGCGGGGCTGGAGGGCGGGCGCGGAGATGAGGGCTGATGTAACGGGAGAGCGAGGTGGTGGGAAGGATTGGGGTGTGATGGGATAGTTGGGGAGTCCGGCGGGCTGGAGAGGCATAGGGAGGGTGGTAGGGTAATTGGGAGTGGTTAAGAGGGGGGCAGACGTTGGGGTAATAGGATTGAGCAGGTGTTGGGAAGAGAGGGTAATTGGGAGTTAGAGGCGAGGAAGGAGGGGAGGGTTTGAGGTGACAGGATGGGGGCAGGGGTAGGGGAGGTGCGGTGGGGGTGTAAAGCTAGTTGGGAGGAAAGGGGGGTTGGGAGGGGCCGGGGGCAGGGGGAGGACTGTCAAGTCCACATTCGGTCCGCGCGGGGCTCAGGGGAAAGGTGGCAAACTCAGTTTTCAGGGAGGTGTTCCCTCCCCCGGATCAAGATAGGGTCCATGTAAGGGGGAGCCCTGAGCTTCGGGGTGCCGGGAGAGGAGGGGGCGGGGCTGAGGTGGAGGGGGCGGGGAGGTGCCCTGAGGTTGGCGCTGGCCGCGGTTCCCCCAGAGCGGCGGGAAGCGAGGTCAGCGCTGGCGCGGGCTCCGGCTGCGGGACTGGGAGGCGGGGCACGGGCGCGGGCTGCGGGTTTTCCGCGGCGGGAGCGGGAGGGGTCGGGCCCTGGAGACCAGGTGGGGGGTTTTCCGCAGGGGAGGTGTTGGGGTCCCAGGCAGTCCGTGGGTTTGGCAGTCTGTGACGCAGTTGCCTAATTTCTGGTCGTCAGGTGTGGACGCTGGTACCTAGAGACCCGCTTCCCTGCACGGGGGGGGGCTGGACCACAGGCTCCACGTAGCGCCTGCGGAGCGCGACCTCTGCCTAGCTTGCGGGGAGGACGCGTTAGGGGTTTCCTTTAGGGTCTGGCTCTAGTGGCCGGGTGTGAAGGGGAAAGGCGGTCGCGCGGAATTCTGGGACTTGTAGTCCGCGCCGCGCGGGGCCGCGGTTGGGTTGGGTGCACGTGGGTAACTGTGGAAACGAGTCCCAGAATGCTTCGCGCCTGTCGGAGCTTCCCGGCTCTGCTAACTCGTGCTTTTTCCCCGGCGGACCCGAGCGCGCTCTTGGGAATCTTCTCTTGTCCCCTGGGGCTGGAGCGATTCACTAGACCTCTCTGTGTCAGCAGGAGGGGGAAAACCAAGCCAGACACAGTCCTTTTGCACTTGGGTTCTTGATTCACTAGTTGATTACTTCCTCCGGCATTTGGTGGCCTTATTTGTAATTTGTAGGGTAATGCTTAGTCTTTTATCATCTAGCCCATAGGTTTGGAAAAACATTCAAAATTCAGCACGATCTTAAAGCAGAGTTTAGGACGCTGTGTTTATTGTGGCATCCAGTGTATGTAAACACTAGTTTAAAAGGCTTAATTTTACATAAATCTCGGAATGCAGTGGAGACCAGCGTAACCCTTGTGAAGGTAGTATAGATTATGTGGTTGTATTTCTGGGGCTGTTTGGACTGCCCAGAGATAGGACTTTTTGAAAAAAGATGGTCTTGAGTGATGGAGGAGGCTTAATGGAATTTAGGGTGGAAATGTGCCCATTCATAAAGCCAGCATGAAGACGAACAAAGGGAATATGTGATGTTTTCAGTTTTCAAGGGAGTAGGGGAGCAAAGGAAGCTAGAAGAAGGTAAACTTGGTGGAGGGCCTTAAGTTTTCATATTTTTTTTTTGTTTTTTTGGTTTTTTTTTTGGTTTGCTTTTAACTGCTACTGTCATTCTTTCTCTTTGCCTCTTTAATATTAGAGACCACCCTCTCAGTCTTTAGGTGCCCTCAATGCCACATCTTTTGCGGATTCCCATTACCATTTAAATACTGAACCTGTACATCACAGAATCTGTAATGTAGAGGGCCATAAGATTAGCTCAGAGATGACAGACTGATTTTATGTGATATATAAGGTATTGTGAAACTATTGGTAGCATAGTCACTAGAAGAATATTATAATGATCCTAATGATAAAATTTTACCAAAAAGTCCTAAAATTTGGAAACCTTTTAGTATGGTTACGAATATACTGAACTTGCATACTTGATTAAGTGATTAATGGTTAAATGATGGCTGAAAAATCGGGCAATGTGTAATTTTTTCAGGAAAAGATTTCTGTTTATCTTACGTTTTGCTTAATCTTGTGACGAAATATTCAGGAAGCCTTTTGTGATGTGTTACTATGTAATGTGGACATGTTTTTTAAAATATGCACTTAATATTGGAATTTGTTCTCATATAAAGGGTAAAGTGTATGAAGATGAAAACAAGAGTTATAATTGTCTTCAAGGTGGTGTTTTAAAAGAAGTATTAGCTTAGTGATTTTTCCCTTTTTATCTCTATTATATCCCAAAGGGCAGTTGCCCTTTACACACACACAGTCCCCCTCTTCTCCAGCCCCTCAAACCCTAGGTTTCTAAACCTGATCAGCTTATATTTTATGCTGTGGATTTTAGGTTCCTCTTTAATTTTTGGCCTTTGGGGAGGTCCTTTCTTTTCTTTTAATTTTTTAAAATGTTTTATTTATTTTTGACAGAAAGAGACACAGAGTATGAGAGGGGGAGGGGCAGAGAGAGAGGGAGACAGGGAATCGAAGCAGGTTCCAGGCTCTCAGCCATCAGCACAGAGTCCAGTGTGGGGCTGGAACAAGTGAACTTCGAGATCATGACCTGAGCCAAAGTGGGATGCTTAACCGACTGAGCCACCCACGCGCCCCAATGGAGGTCCTTTATTTTCATGTGAACTTATCTATGCATTTAAACAGATGTTTCTTACCCTTGGCCCAGTATTTTTTCACAGTTTTATATTGGGAAGGTTTTTAGGTTATCTTGTCTATAGCACTGCCAGCAAAGTCTCCCTCATTTTCTTCATCATAGAGAACTTCTCTACATTTACTCTTTCCTTCCTCTGTTCCTCCAAGAAGTGCCCCTGCCTGTACTTGATCACATTTTTCCAGATGTTATTTATCATTATATCCCTTTCTGTTTTTATCTTTAGCTGCTCCCAGCAGCTCTTATAGTTTATTGCTTTCTTCCTGGCTAATAATACTTGTTTGGTATTTTGTCATCTCAAGAATAAAGATCTTGTTAAATCAGCAGAATAAAAAATCAACCTGTCAGAAACCGACCTCATGATTTGACCTCTGTTGTATCCATTATTGGCAAGTAACAATACACAACTGAAAATGGCATAAATAATAGAACTTATTATTGCCCAGTAGCAAGAAATGTAGAGAATAGATGATTCTGGTGCAGTGTCTGAATGATACCTTTGAAGACTCTAGGTTCTTTGCATCGCTTTCTTCCTCTCTTCTTAATATTTTGACTTCTGGAAAGCCTCGGGCTCGTTGCCTCTTGTTGGCAGTGTGGTTGCTGGGGCCTCAGACATCATGCCTGTGTAAGACAGGGAAGAAAGGAATATATTTTCTTACAACTCCCTCTTAGCAGAGAGGAGTCTTCTAGAAGGTCACCTTGGAGACTCCCAACCCCCACCCCCACCCCCTTTCAGTTTCACTGAATAGAACTGATCCTATGGCACTGCTACTTGTAAGGAAGGTTGAGAAAGTGAAAGTCTGGCATTTTTCAGCTGCTTTTGTGAGATGTGGCCTGTGCTAGGTGTAAGAACAGTGAGGAAAATGCTCTGGGTCGGCAGCCTACAGGTTATATCCCTGAGCCAGCTACTTTGTCCAGCTGTTTCTGGCTTGGTCTCAGTCTTTTTTTTTTTTTATCTGTCAGTTTATTTTCTGCTTCATTTTAAAACAAAGGTGACTTACTAAGTATAAATAAAAGCCTGTCAAGAGAAGGAAAATAAACTGTAGATTTACAGGCTGCATATGAATGCTTGCTGTATGTTAGAAACAGGCCATATTTTGGCTCTGAGCATCCTAGCAGTCAAAACAAAGAGGAAAACAAGACTAATTAGTTTTATTCCTCTGGTTCATGAACTGCAATTCATTTACTGACCCAAGCTGGCAGCTTAGATATTTCTCATCCTTCCCCATGTCTACTGAACTCTCAGACCTATTGCCATCACCCTGGGGCTGATCCGTCTTTCCTTGCGTTGTAGTGAATGGGCAGTAATCCTTTTGCTAGCCTCAGCCTCCTCTCCCTTTGCCTTCCTCATCGCTAGTCCAGTCATCTTTGTCCTTAGGATTCCCCTAGACAAAACGAGGGTTCCCGTTTGCTGCATGAAATACAGACTCCTCAGAACGTGGGTTTGAACCAGCTTCTGTAGTTGAAGCTCACTTTCTTCTCCCTGAACTGCTGCTTCCTTGTCCACTGCCATCAGTGCTACTTCTGGGGAGCTTTTCCTTACCGGGTTCCTGTTCCCTCTCTAGCAGACTCATCCTCTCTCTCTGTGTTGAATCTCCAAAGTACTGTTTACTTCTGTTCTCAGTTTTAACTTCTATAACAGTAGCTGCTTGTTTACTTATTTGTCCCTTCCCCAATTAGATTATTACCCCTTGAGATCTGGGACTATCTGACTTAGTATCCACTTTGTCATCAAAGATGATGCTTTGTTTAGGTCCTCAAGTATGTATTGAATTGCACTTAAATGGTCAACTCTTAAATAGTGAATTATCTAGAAAATTTTAATTCTCCTTCCTATTTAGTATGCTTCTGAGTCTTTCATTATCTTCAGATTGTCTTCAGGGAATACAAACTTTCACTTATTCTCTTTTTTAACAAAGTCAGCCATAAGCAAACCAATTTCAATTATATAAATATAAATATATTAGAGAATGCAAGCATGAGAAGGGGAGGGGCACAGGGAGAGGGAGAATCCTAAGCAGGCTCCACGCCCAGCTACAGCCCCACCTGGGGCTTGATCCTACCACCCATTAGATCAGGACCTGAGCCGAAACCAAGAGTTGGTCGTTTAGCCAGCTGAGCCACCCAGGGGCCCCGATAATATTTCTTTTTAAATACATGCAGATATCAGTTTTGAAGAATGCCTGAGGCACGGAGAAGTTCTCAAGGGGAAAGTAAAATGCTGGTGATGTGCTAAGGGACCAGGAGTCTATGTGTGAAAGAGCATGTTTCCATTTCAGATCTGGTGTGTAAGTCTGTGTGGAGAAGGCTAAGGCAGGGCTTGAGAAGACTGGCATTACCTCTCTTTGTTTTGTGACCAGATTCTGGTCCTTAGGGTTTATTTCGTAATGTTAACTATACATTGAGATTTCTGGAAGCTTTCTTCATTTAGATGATAAACTTTGTTAGTTGAAGGTGAATTTTCTGAGAATGTGACATTAGTGCTGATATCTTTTTATAGTTGGTCATCTTGCATTCGTATTAATAGCTTTTCAGAGCTTGTTCTTTTTTCTTATTCTGAGATTCAGGTTAGGAGAAGTATCTTTTGAGAATTATTCTTTTAAGCAGAATATATATTTAAAAAATATGCTTTAAGTAGAAAAAGATATCCAAACGCATTTTAAATAGAATCATGTATTTTGGCAATCATTGCATTACTGTTTCAGACCTGAGTGTTTTGTTTTTCCCCTCTTGTGTCCATTATTCTAGCAAACAAAGAATTTACTACTCCAGATTTGAATTATTTTTCTTTTATTTAGAAAACACTCTTAATGAGTTATTTTCAGTTTAGGAAGGTAGGCTTGTAGTTTTTGCAACTACTATACTAAAACACTAAATGATATGAAAAAGACCCCCACCCTCCCCAAATAGCATTACCTCTGGGTATGATTCCTTTTAGTTCCATCTTTGAGGGTTTTTTTTCTTGTATTATTATTTTTTTTTTTGAAAACCTTTTGCTACTTGCTGGCCCATATCACTAGTATTCCCAGAGATGGTGTGCCATCCGTTTGTGTCTGTGATGGGCATTGTCAGTCTTCCGGGCCCTGGCTCTTTCTCTGGTTGGGAAACTCCTACCTTTGTAGGCAGACCTGCTCACACACACCCACCACAGAACTTGAATGTGAATGAATGGAATCTGAAGCTGGAGGCAAGGGATGGAAAGAAGCCGGGGGAGTGCCCTGAGGCCGTTTGGAGGGGATGGGCAGTGGGGGCAGCTGCCCTGGTCCCAGGGGCCAGCCAGTTCTGGCTGTGTCTGCGTGCTCTGCCGTGTGCCCGTAAGCATTGTTTTGGTTGTGTAACTTGGTTTTCTGGATTTCCTAGACATGCTGTGAATTATACGGTGGCCCTTTAAAAGAGCAGTCGTTATCCTGTTATATTAGCTAGTTGGTTTCTGGTGCTCGAGAAACTAAGAATTCTGAAGATCAACATCCAGACCTGTCACCGGACCGTTCGTGGCAGAGGCTCTTGTGGAGAAGAGCAGTGATGTGCCTTTCCACCCTGACTGGACTCTGTTCAGAGTCCTAGGTTCCTGGTCCCAGGTTACTCAAAGGACAGAAAGGACACATAGGCACGTATGATGTCGGTTGTGGGTGCTGTCTTGCCAGTGGTCAGTCAGGACTCTGGGCCACACATCAGCCACCCTGCTGGATCTCAGTATACAGAGCTTTTCACTGCTTGTCTTTTCCTAATCGCCTCTTTGCCCTGAAGACAAACAAAGTCTGATGCTCAGGAACTAATATATAACTTCTAGTGTGTCTTTTTGGATCTGATTTGGGAGTATTAGCTATGGAAATAATATTTGTGGGTTTTTTGGGTAGAATATTTACCTAAAACTCCTATCTGAATGTCTTTATTGCATTTTAGTCATTTATTGCGTATAATATATGTACTGTAAAATTGTGCCTATTTTAAGTGTATATAGCTTGATGATTTTTGATAAATATCTCTACTGGTATAACCAGTACTAAAATTAAGATACAGAACATTTTCATTACCCCCAAAAGTTCCCTTGTGCCCCCTTGCAGTCTGTACTTCTCTCCTCCACATTGCACCACAATTTTTGGCTTTTGATCCATGTTATCTTAGGCCGCTTCCGTGTTAGTTGATGATTTGTCACTTTGCTGTTCATGGGGATGTTACAGTATAAAAAGTATTTATACAGTACAGTATTAATCTCTCTCCCTTTTTTTACTGAACTATTAAATCCAAAGAAAAACTATCAGTACTGTATAAATTATAAATCTGGTAATGCTTTACCACGTGGAACTGTCTAGAGTGAAATGACTTGTTCTCTTGAAGTTTTCCAGTGGATGGCTGTTCTCTGTGGCCCAAAGAGGGTCACATCCAGGGTTTGCTCCCTGGATGTGTTGATGTCTTGGATTGTTATCTGGCTCAGGTTGAGAGACAGGAAAGCATAATAGTTAAGTGTGGGCCCTAGAGTCAAATTGCCTGGATTCAGATCCTTGCTCTGCTACATATTAGCTGTGTGACCATGGGTAAGTTGGTCAGCTACTCGGTGAGCTTCAGAGCCCTCACGTATAAAACTTCCCTGCTGCAGAATATAGAGTTGTGCAGTCAGTTAGCAGTGTTTATTGAGCATCTACCATGTACCAGGCCCGGTTCTTTATCTTTCGTGAAGTTCTCAGTCTAGTGTGGGGGAGGGAGATAATGAGCAGGTAAATCATGCAGTGTGTCAGATGGTGATAAGTTGTGTAAAGAAAAAAAATAAAGTGGTGGAGGGTGGGGGAGCACAGGTGTGTGAGCAGGGAGGGGAAAGGAATGGAGCACGTTGTGGTTTTAAATAGCAGCGTCAGGTTTTAGGTTAAGACCTGATGGGAGTGAGGAGCATTCCCGGCAGCAGGGGAGATGAATGCGAGGCTCTGAGTGGGAGCAGGCCCAGAACCAAGGAAGGAATCGCAAAGAGGCTGCTGTGCTTTGAGTGGAGTTGGGGGTCGGGCAGAGAGAAAGAAGTAGGAGGCAAGGTCTGAGCGATCCCAAAGATTAAATGAGATAAAACACGCAGTTTAGAGACATGTGTGGCTCTTTTCTGTTTTTGTCGCTAATGACTGCTGTGTAATGATGCCTTCCTCATTAGGCTATGAAAGGAGACCCTTGAGAGGAAGAGAGGTTATCAGAAGGAAAAGAACCAAGTGAGGCATTCCTTCAGTTAGCCATTCACCAAACATTGGAGGCTTTCTTGTTTGTTGCCAGGCATTGCTGTAACACACGTGACTGTGAGAATGAGGGGGTCCCTGTGCCTAAGAAGCTTCTTCCAGCGGGTTTAGGGGTGGAGGCAGAGAAGTAATGAACGGTTTGAGTATGACACGATGGCAGCTAAGTTAGTTGGATGCCCAGGGTGCTTTGGGAGCAAATGGGAAGTCATTAAAATTAGACTTCACGGAAAGGTTAGTATTTATACTTTGGGTTTTGCTTTTGAAGTTTTCCTGTGTGAAGGAAAAGATCTATGTGTGCCTGGGGGGAGGATTAGGTAGGAGGGTGCTTTCCCAGCAGTGGGGACAAGCAGGGGTGACAGTACTGAGAACTGGGGCAGTAGAATGGGTGTTTGGCAGGCTAGAGTGAAGGGGACAAGGTGGAGGGGTGGGCAGGAGCCACATGGGCAGAGGGCTGTGAAGAGGGACCAGGGAGAGAGTATGAGTAGGAAGGAGAGGAGAGGAGGGAAGCACAAGTCAGACAAGGTGGGGCACAGGGAGAGAGGAGGAACAAGGGGGAATGGAGAGGGGCTGAGACAGGTTTGGTGATTATCCTTGGACTGTTCCAGCTGCTTTGCCCGTCTTGACGCATTCAGCCCTCACCACGGCCCTCAGAAGCAGGCTGTGTACCATTATTCCCATTTCACAAATGAGGAAGCTGAGGCGAAGAAAGGTTTAGTCGTCTTCATAACGTCACACAGCTTGTAAAGTAAGTGGCGAATTGAGATTCTAACTCAGGCATTCTGACCGTAGGGCTAGATGCCCCACCACTGCCGATGAAATAATACTCAACGTTCTGTTTGTGCCTTTGGTTTAGTCCTTATGGCAGCCCTGCAGGTATCCTGGAACCCCTGATTTTGTCTCTGGCCTGTGGATGGTGACGGCAGAGCCAGCTGACCTCATCGTCTCCATTTTGCTTCTGGCTCTTTTGTTCTTGGAGGGGGCCTCAACAGCATCAGCATGGAGGATGAATTCCTTCTTTGCCACTCCTCTCTCCTCCTTGCTGCCATCTTCTCTCAGTGACAGTTGGCATTTAAAAACTGATTCTAACTGGGGGACTGATTGTGGCAAAGTATTGCATACCTTAACTCACGGAATAGTCGTGTTTATTTCGTCTCCTTAGATCTTATTTTACTTTTTTTTTTTTTTTTTACATTTTTTAAGTTTTTATTTATTTTTGATAGCACGGGAGAGGCAGAGAGAGAATCCGAAGCAGGCTCTGCACAGTCAGCACAGAGCCCGACATGGGGCTCAGTCTCACGAACTGTGGGATCGTGACCTGAGTCAAAATCAAGAGTCAGATGCTTAACTGACTGAGCCACCCAGGTGCTCCAGCCACCCGGGTGTCTATTTTAAATAAACATGTATTAACTACTTCTAAAACATGCTTTTTAAAAATATGTATTTTTTTTAATGTTTGTTTATTTTTGAGAGACAGAGACAAGAATGCGAGCAGGGGAGGTGCAGAGAGAGAGAGAGAGAGAGAGTGAGAGACATAGAATCCAAAGTAGGCTCCAGGCTCTGAGCTGTCAGCACAGAGCCCGGTACAGGGCTTGAACTCACGAGCCATGAGATCATGACCTGAGCCGAAGTCAGGCACTTAACCGACTGAGCCACCCAGGCACCCCTAAAACATACTCTTTATATTATTTTTAAATCTAGGACATACCTAACAACATTGCAGAAAAGCGAGAAAACCTAAAACTTACCTTTCAGTAGAGCTACTTATGTGTTTTTGTGTAACATCTTTGAAATTGTTTTCTTTCTTTCTGTAGTTGAGATTGAGTTCGACTCTTTTCCCCCTTTAGTATCCCTTTCTGCAGATGCCGTTCCCAGCAGTTAGACCACAGATTACTTGTTCTTTTTTTTTTTAATTTTTTTTTTCAACGTTTATTTATTTTTGGGACAGAGAGAGACAGAGCATGAACCGGGGAGGGGCAGAGAGAGGGAGACACGGAATCTGAAACAGGCTCCAGGCTCTGAGCTGTCAGCACAGAGCACGACGCGGGGCTCGAACTCACGGACCGCGAGATCGTGACCTGGCTGAAGTCTGACGCCTAATCAACTGCGCCACCCAGGCGCCCAGATTACTTGTTCTTAATTAAACGGGAGGCTGGGAAGGATAGTGGCATGGTCAAGTCCAGGCTACTGGCCATTGGCGCCACACTTTTAAAGGCCCGTCACCTTGTCATCCCTTCTGCCCTGTCTTTACTTTTTGATCTTCCAGGTTCAGCGTGTCTTAGTCTATTCTGTGTTCTAATAATAGCAGGGGTTAAAACAATGAACCGTAATGGGTGCATAGCGTGGGCCAGCACTGTGCTAAGTGCTTGGCACACACCATCTCATTTGCTTCTCACAATGGCCTTGTGAAGGGGGGCCCGTTCTTCTGTACAGATGAGGACACTGAGGCACAGTGAGATTGGGTCACAAGGGGTCACTCAGCTAGGGTGTCACAGAGCTGAGACTCTAACCCGGGCCTTTCTGATGCCAGAGCGTCAGGGCTCTTGTGACATCAGTGAGATTAAAGGATGAGTTTTACTCTGAACCACGGAGTGGGTCTGTGTTCTTCGGCGGATGGGGTGGGGCAAAGGGAATGAATCTAGGGCCCCTTGTACCTCGTCACACTTGGAACGCAGCCAGACAGGGTGTCCTGAAGTGGCTGACTCCTTTGAGACGGCACCAGCAGGCACAGGTCGTGGAGTGGAAGACGGGGCTAGGTGGCGCACCGCCTCTCCAGGGCAGATGGCTTCTCGCAGCCTCTTTTACGGGTCCTGTGAGAGTTAGAAGGAAAAAGCCAGCAGCAGTATGCTTGGACAGCTTTAATTTTGGATCTTGTGCTCAGTGAAAATGCTGAGTCACCTACGGTGACCTGCTTCCCACCCCTTATCAGCTCACCTTTTGGCTCTTGTGCCTTTAAGTAGCAAGTGTTTATTGATGAGGGGAATGATGTTAACATCTTCCTACTGCTACTTTGTTTCTTTTCATTTTCACCTTATAATCTTTCCAGCAGTACAATCTTTCCCCTACATCTGGAGCTTTTCTTTTTCCCATGCTGACGGGGTCCCCGTGAATGAGTTGGGTTCTGGTCTGTTCTGTGCTGAGCTCGTTCTGCGCTGTGCTGGCAGGCTGGGGCTGGAACTCCCCTCCCTGGCTACATGTTAGAATCACCTGGGTTACTGAAACATCCACGACCCTGCTCCCACTTTTATCTAATTGATCTGGATTGGGGCCCTGGCTGCTTTTCAAGCTTCCCAGGTGATTCTTATGTGCAGCCACTGGATTAGCATTAAGAAGCTTAATTAGCGAGCTGGGTTTGGTTCGGGCTATGGGGGAGAGGGCGCTGGGCGGATAGCCAGCCATTCCTGCTCATTGTGTGACGTCCCAGCCAGCGCTCAGTGCTTACCGTGTGCCAGGTACTGTTCCAAGCCCATCCCAGCATCAACTCATTTAATCCTCGCAGTAGCCCTGTGAGGCAGGCGCTGCTATTTTCTGTTTCATAAAGAAATTCCCACTAGCAACGAAGGGCATGTAGTATGAAACTGACCCACAAACCTAGCACACAAACTTAGAGTAATACAGTAAATCTAAAGCTGGGGGGTGCAGGTGCTGCTTTTGATAGAGTCAGGAGAGGAGAGACCTCTCTGATGAGGTGACATTTGAATAGATATTTCAGTGAAGTCAGCTGGCAGGCTTTGCGGACACCAGAGGTCATTGACGCAGAGGCATATTAAATGCAAAGGCCCTGAGGTAGGAATTCACGTGAGTCTTCAAGGAAGAGAGTGGCTGGAATGGAGTGAGCAAGGATAATGGAATGAGATGACTTAGGTCAGATCATGTAGGGCCTTGTAAGGACTTGTTGAAGACTTGGATTTTTTTTTTTCTTTTATGCTGCAGTAACAAATCCAAAATTGTGTTGCTTGAAATCAGAGGTTGTTCCGTGTTCTTTGCAGGTTGGTAGGGGTCTCCTCTTGACATCATTGGCATTCTCATTCTCCGTCTCTCTGAAACTCACTGGACAAAGGGCTTCTGTTTCTAGAAGGAAGGAGGCAAGGCAAACCTAAAGAATAAATTTCAACTACCCTTGATTTTGACAACAGAATTTTTTTCATTTTCCTTATCACTGAGTAAAATCGACATTTCAGGAGAATGGGCCATGTAACCTGTAGCTTGGAGAACCCGTAGCATTACATATTGAACCTGAGTTAGGCCTTAGCCCACTCTGCTCGACCATATTGTTGTTCTGCCCCAGAAACATCAAGGACCCATGCTGATTTGATAACCTTTAATTTTGTCCGATCTTGTTTCACTTTTTTTGGTCAATAACATGGTTATTCTGCTCCTCCCCTCCTCAAGAGCCTTTACTGGTTTAGTTCATTCATGGTTATCAGGAAGCATTTATTAAGTACATGTCTGTGCATAGTGCTGCATTGAAAACCTCTAGACCTGAGAGCATTGCTCACTGCCCAACTAGAGTTTAGCTAATAATAAAATACTTTCATTCATCGTTAGTGCTCTAGAAGAAGTGTACTTAAAATCAAAATAACACAGGTGTTATTAGTGGTAGCTTCTTTGCACATCTTTTCTCTTAAAAAGTTGGTTGTTTTGGATTCAGCCAGTTTTAGTAACTTTTAAGAAAATGTTACTCTAATTTGTGTACCTGATTATTAACAACTTTGGGTGGGAAATGGTATTGCTTTTTCCTTTTATGGAGCATGAAGATAGGTCAATTTTTGCTCTGATTACAAATAAGCTAGAATGGAGGAACGGACTTTGGATGGGGAATCAGAAGATGTGAATCATTCCCGGCTTGGCCACAGCTAGCTGTGTGATCCGCCTGAGCCAGTAAAAGGAGAATTGGACAAACGGACATGAAACGATGAACTCCTCTCACATCTCCTGAATGCAGTCATAGTGGTTTTTCCTCCTAGTACAGTGACATTTTATAAAGAGGTTAGTTCTGAGTCCATGTGTAAGGTCAAAGTCACCCGTATTAAAGATAGCACTTGGGAACACTTTGAGAAGGTGCCCCTCGAGGGGTTTTCTCAGATCCACCCAGGACGGCCAGTTCTTTCCTCCAGCATGGGAGCAGATCACTGGCTCTTCAGTGGAGCACCAGCCGAAGCAGCTGGCCTGCATTGAGGGACCGAGTTTTATGGGAAATCCACTTTTAAATACTAGACTCGTTAAGTGTTGTGAGATGCACAAAATGTGACTGGCACGTGGAAACCGAGACTTAGGAGCAGCTATGGGATTTGTATTGCCTGTCTCCAGTTCGTTAAGTAGGATGGAGGGCGGTTGTGGGACAATTGAAATTTCTTTTCTTCTCTCTTCCTTTGCTTTCTTTTTTTCTTTTTTTTTTGGCAAGTGAATGAAGTTGAATTTGTGTGAGTTAAGCGTGGATCCTCTGCACTCCCACTGTACCGGGATTCTCCTCTCCTCACTGTCTAATGTGAGGCCCTGCTTGTGCCCCACCTCAGTCACTCCCAGTCGTCTTCATGAGAGGCCACCCACCGTCCAGGCCACGCTCTTGCCGCAGAGTGATCCTTCTAAAGAATTCCTGATTCAAACATTTTGACCCTGTGCAGCACCCACGCTCCCACCAGTGCTTCTCCAAGTCCTCCAGCAACACTCTGCCATGGCAGAGGTTCAGGGAATTAAGTACTCACAGGATCTTGGCAGCATGGCTCGGTGTGATGAAGTTTCTTTAAAGTCTTGTGCCATAACCGTGTTGTTGTGTTTGTGTAATACTCTTAGAGGTGCCTTCTGTTGAGTAGAATCGATGCTGGTTGAATACATCATGTTTATCTGCTTGGTTTGCATACCCTCTGGTGGCCCAGTGGGACATACGAGTCCTTAAGAGAGTAAATGGAAACTGGTGAGCAGGGTTCACAGACTCTTCATTTTCTGACCTTTGCCTTCCTTATGAGTTTCTCTTTTACCACACTGCTTCTCACAGTTCAAGGTCTAATGGTGTGGATGCATTTGAAATGCCCTGAATACATCAAAATTAAGATTTGGTGCCTTTGTATCTGCATTTATTCACTGAGTAATTATTGAGCACCTATTATGTGCCAGAGAGCGTTCTAAGTTGGTACTAGGGATACAGTAGTGGACAAGACCTGAGTCCTGGCTTCTGTGAAACCTACACTTTAATTGGGAGAGAAAGATGACAAATACAGAGGAAAGAAAGAAAGAAAGCATGGTAAGGTAAAAGATCAAAGAAGGGGTCCTGCTTGTTAGTCTGGCAAGGTTGGTAAGAAGGTGATGTTTAAGGGCGCCTGGGAGGCTTAGTCAGTCAAGCGACCGACTTCAGCTCAGGCCATGATCTCACCATTTGTGAATTTGAGCCCCACATTGGGTACTCTGCTGTCAGCACAGAGCCTGGAGCCTGCTTCGGATCCTCTGTCCCCCCCCCCCCCCCTCACTCTCTCCCTCCCCTGCTGGTTTTTCTCTCTGTCTCTTAAATAAATAAACTTAAAAAAAAAAAAGGTGATATTTAAATGGCAACCTGGTGAAATGTGAGAGCAAGCTGTGTTATTATTAGAAGAAGGCTCAAGGCAAAGCATGTGTAAAGGTCCTGAAGTAGGAGTGTGCTTGGGATGGTCACTGAACAACAGGAAGCTCGTTGTGGCTGAGGAAGCAGCATGGGGAGGATGGGGAGGAGATGAGATTGCCTAGCCAACTGAGCCACCCAGGCACCAGGAAGGAGATGAGATTGGAGAGGTGGGTAGAGTCAGAGCAGAACCCGGAGCTCAAGATAAGGGCTTTTCTTTTGCCTTGAGTGCCTTCCCCTTCTATCTGTATGTAACTTTTGGGTGAGGTTGGAGTGAACTTTAATTTGTTCCACCTGCTAGCTAGTTGCCCCTCTGCTGAATGATTAGCTCTTCCTCATTTATTTGAAATGCCATTTTATCATATGTTAATTAATATGTGTGTTTATAGACACGCACATATGTTCATCAGTGGTCTTCACTGATTTGTCTTCTTGCACATGTACCTCTCTATTATAATTGTTGTACCTTTATACCAAGCATGGGCGAACCGTGGCCCACAGGCCAATTTGGCCTACCACTTAGTTTTTATAAAGTTTTATTGGAACACAGCTACACTCCTTTGTTTATGTATTTATGGCTGCTTTGAGCTACCGTGGCACAGTAGTTGCAACAGAGATTGCATAGCCCACAAGCCTACAAATATTTACTATCCAGCTCTCTACAAAGAGCTTACCAACCTCTGTTTTATACTCTGTTTTGATATCTGATAGGGCAGGTTCTCCCTCATTCTTCTTTTTTCAACAATTTCTTGGCAAGGCCAACATGTTTGTTCTTTCAGATGAACTTTAGAATCAATCTGCCCGAGTCCCTTCCTTTTCTCCACCTCTTTTGGAGTGGAGATCTGGGAGTCAGGAAGAATAGGAATTTGATTACATTTAATTTGTAGTTTAGTGCAAAGGGGAAGTGATTGCTTTACAATACTGAGTCTTTCCATTCCAGGAGTGTCATATCTCTACATTTAGGTCTTTCGGTAAACTTCTTTGTTTTTTTTCATTTGTATGTTACATATTAGTTTATTCCTGTAGGTATTATTGCTTTTTGTTGCTATTACAATGGGGATCATCTCCCAGCTATATTTTACAAGTGAGGATGGTATGAAGGAAAGGATTTGATTTTTAAGTGTTTAATTTGTGTCTGATCCTTTTCTGGAAGTAAACTCCTATAAGGGCTGTTCATTTTTAAATTTGATTCTTGTTGCTGATGGTCAGTTGTCTGAACTCACATAATTGTTTCATTCCTAATATTTATGTCCCTGTTTATATTGTGGAGCTCTAAACCCAGGGGACTTTGGGGACACGGGCTTTGACCTCCCCTCAGTGGCATTCTTTTCTTTTCCATTATGTAGGTCATGCCAAATGGTAATTGCAAAACAAACAAAAAACCAGGGAGCTTTATGCCCAGTCAACATTTGTTGATCGTTTTAAGAATACCCCGAATACCCAGAAGATAATTTAGGCAAGCTGTTTATCAAGCAGGCTGTGCCTTTTTGCAGAGCCAGTTTTGCTTTTAATACAGAATCTAGGGTTTGCATGTCACACAGGAGAGTGACACCCAGTCACTGCTTTACTGTGGAGAGCCATGTGGTCCTGGAGTAAAGGTGACTTAACCTGGCATTTATCCTTTGGAATTGAAATATGAGCAGAAGGAAATTTTTATGAATCAGTTAGTGCTTTCCTAAATACATTCTGTGTAAAGCATTTGATCTTTAGCCTTAACATCTATTCCTTAAGGATGTGAAATCTATTTTAGATTTCAAGGTCTATTACTTGCCCCGAGCACTGAACAGATGAACCATAAATTCAGTATGTGTTAACCTTTGTGGATTTATCTTTTAATGCCATTTTTGTCTTTTTTTTCCCACTGAATTTGTGCCACCTCCTTAGCTGCTTCTTACCTTGGTGAGGCTAAAGTAAAATTATGTGTGTTGCTGTTCTCCTTGCCTGTGAAGTGAAACTTTGTATCTAGAACCTGGTCTTAAACGCTCTTGTATATTTTTTCCACTGTGTTGAGATTATCTTTGACCATCATCGTGGACATCAATTGGTGGTGTGTGAATACAGAAAGGCCATCACAGGCTGTAACGATATACTGGGCCACATGCCTCAATCACAGAGGGAGCTCCAGCTTTGTGCAGTTTCTTTTGTGGGGCTTGACTTGGACCTATGGGAATTAGAGACCATTTTAGATAGAAGTGTGCTTTGGAAAATGATATCAGCAAATGTAGTGATCTTTGGTCTCTTTTAGTGAGCACTTAATATGGTCCAGACATTGTAATGAATGAATGACACATCAAGGTGTTGTAATCTCATTTTATAGATGAGAAAATCAAGATTTAGATTAAATAACTGGTAGACCTGAGATTCAGATTAGCGCTCAGACTCCACAGAGAGGTTGTAAATCAAGGTGTTTATATCGCTGTGATTTTTGTATGGGACTGCGTGTGTGTGTGTGTGTGTAGAAGGATTTAGAAATTTTAATTCATTTAGATTCTCTTATGTGAATTTTGACAATTGAATTAACATCAGAGGGGTGGAAAAAGTATAGCATGGGGGGGGGGCGTCTGGAAACCTCAGTGCTTGAATGATCTTTGGCAAGCCCCCTTTTGTATTCCCTGCTCCATGTGGCCTCAGTGAAGAGAGAATCTAGACCCTTAATTTTTTTTTGTTTTTGTTTTTTGGGGGGCCCAGGAGTTTAGTTCAGGATTTAATTTGGAGATGGTAATGGAATGTATCATTTGTCCTCCAGTTTTTAAATTGCAAGTACAAAAAGGGGCGGTTATGGTGTGGTGGTAGATGTGGGTCAAGGGGGCTGCGGATGTTTAAGCTCCCCAAAGCCTCCTGTGGCTCAGAAGAGGGCTGTTGCTTCTAGCTTTAGAGACCCCGTCAATGTTTATTAAATGTAAACATAAGTAAATAAACACACACACGTTCACATGCTCCAAATGCTTTCCTATACCTTTTCTATGCAACTGTACTAATTAAGATGGAAAATCAAGATTCTGTGCCACATTATGTCATCATTTACCTTAAGTGCGGCTAAACCATTCAGATGCTAAACAATTAACACTTGTCTGTATTTGAAGCCCATTTAGAGTCTGAGGCCCTGCTCTGATCGTCTCTCAGCCAAAAATTCTGGGCAGCTCTCAGTGGCTGTGAGTGTTAGACCATGGCCACCGCCAGGTGGGTCAGAGCAGTCCACGTGTTTGTGTGCAAGTGTGGCCTGCCGCTCCTGATGGTGACGTGTGAGGGCCAGAGGCCCTGCTGCCCGCCAGCCCCTCTGCTCTGCAGGCCAGTCCAGAGCTGGATTCCTGGCACAACTGAGAAAAGAAAGTAAAGCTCTCTAAACACTGGCAGCGAAGTCAGCGTGCCTCCCAGACTCGGAGCAGCGCCCCAAGTCCAGCCCAGAGTCCAGCCCAGCACAGACAGCTGTATTGTAGTGTCTGCCGTTTGCTCTGTTCTTGGCACCCAATACGAGTCCCAAGTGAACCAGTGCCGTGAAGGGCGATTGTTCTCTTTTTTTATCCAAATGGCATAACTTGGGGAGTTACAGTATCTTTTCAAGGTTACTTTCAGACTAGCCTTTACGATAGAGTAGGGAAAGGAGCTAATATAAATCTTGATATTTTATGAGAATACTTCCTTGATGCTTTTTCAAATGTGAAATTAGTCATTGACTTTTAACTTGCATTTGTGTCGCCAATATGTATGCAAGCATACTTGACTTTAAAAGAAGCATTTGAGGTTAGAGATTCACAAGCCTAACAGTTGAAAGTTTTATGTTGTTTGGGATTCTACGACGTATGTATGATCTAGCATGTAGTCCTGAAATTATCAGAGATGCTGGGGGGCGGGATATGTTCTTTGAGTTGGACACGTCTGTGAGCCCGGTTTCTGCTGCATCCCTCCTGGGTCTGTGGCGCTTCTCAGTTCCGCAGTGCGAGTGACTGTAGACTCCATCCTCGGGCTCTGGGCGCGTGGACTCTGCTTGCAGCACAGTCCTTTAATTTGCCTGTGTTTGCTTGATGGGAGAGGAGGGACTTCGGTTCCATTTTTGCTCTCTCTGTTGTATAAGAGCCAGCAAAATAAATATATTGTAAGAAACGCCAAATGGCTGAGATGCTTTTCTGTTATTTTCTTGCCAGGAGCTTGATTGGATACTGTATCAGTAATTCTGGGGAAGGGAAAGAGAAAGAGAAAGTGAACATGAAAATCTCATGAACTTAAACATTTGGCTGGGGATTTAACTTTATTGTCAGACTTTAGTTCTAAGAGATAGGTCAATAGTTGCATGTTGAATTTTATTTAGTAAGTATCAAATTAACGAGGTACTATTCAGTGGTATCAAAACATTTGTTTTTCTGCACTTCTGAGTTTTCTTGTCTTACAGTTGTTTGGCAGCATGGGAAATAAATGACCCTGAATTTTCTTCTTTTTCTTTTAAAGACTTCCAGCTGAACTCTCATCTCTCAACACTGGCAAATATTCATAAGATCTACCACACCCTTAATAAGCTAGTAAGTCAAGCTTTTAAAGACCACTGTTTAAAGTAGTTAAGTGTATTTGGTAAAAATTCAGATTATGGATATTGAGATACCAGCTGTTTATGCAAATACTGAATTTTAAAACTTGCTGAATGGTATGTGATTTCTTGGTAATCATGAACATGTTTCTTGCAGAATCTAACAGAAGACGTTGGCCAAGACGATCACCCAACAGGTATCTATAAATGCTTACGCTACTTAATTTAATTTAATTTTTTAAATTATTTTTTAATTTAATTTTATTTTTTACTTAATTTTAAATAAGCTTCATAATACAAAGTTACGAAGGAGAAATACTAGCTGAGAATGATGTGTGTTGTAATACACTGACAAGTCGCTACTTGGTTGAGGATGTTTTTCAGGGTGTGTGAAGGAAACCATGTTGCAGCTCCTTCCCGGTGGTGTAGCTCCGTTGTGGGTCTCTGGTTTATGTCAAAGTTACTTCAGTCCCTTTAAAGAGGCTGGGGACTCTCCCTAGTGGCCTCACGATACCGTTTCTTTACTAAAGTGCTTTAGTTTATACTAAAAACTTACAGTAATGCAGTTTGAAAGGTATTCCATAAATGCGTGTTGAATTGAGACAAAAGATGATTTGATTGGTGGGTAGGGGTGTGGGTGGGTGGGTGGTATAGGTCCAGAGGATTTACAAATGGAAACATTGAAACAGTTACTATGAGCCGGTCTCTAGTCCTGTGGTTCTTAAACTCCAGCTGGCTTATAATCAGCCAGGGAGGGCTTGTTAAAACAGATTGCTAGGCTCCACCCCCAGGGTTTCTGATTCTGTAGATTTGGGCTGGGGCCCCAGAGTTTGCGTTTCTATCAGGCTCCCAGATGATGCTGATGCAGCTGGTCTGGAGACCACACTCTGAGAACCGCTTCTCTAAACTGTTGAGAAGCAGAACGTTTAGAAACTTGCACTTGTTCTATGGTTTCTATGACTTCCAACAAAAGTTATTAAAATGTATTTAGATTTTTTGAAAATTACCACAGTAATTTTCAGGTAATTATAATTATACAGGAATACAGGAATACATGCTTGTTGGTGAATGTTGAATAGCACAAAACCGAATGGAGTGACAAGTGACAGTCTTCCTTCTCTTCTCCCAATCCAGCCTTCCCCCAGTATGCTGTTCAGTGTTTGTTCTTTCAGAGATTTTTATGCGTGCGTTTATACTTTTATAGGACTTCTAAAAATTTAGCATCTAAGATCGTACCTGTACATATTATACAGCATCTTTCATTTTTCATGTAATGGTATATCCTTGGAGGTTTGGGGATTTAGAGCTCTCCCACCCTCTCCTCCACATTGGTTTAGAACCAGTTGAAAATTAGACACAAGATGGAGATTGAAGTACCAGTTTTGTTGGAAAACACAGCTTAGATATATAGCAAGAATGCAGAGGAGTTGTAGTATTTTACCTGAACTAAATAAATAGCCTTACACCCAGTCACCCAGTCACCGGCACAACTAGATGAGCACAGGCCAGCACACCTGTTGTCCCCACTCACCCCCAACTCCCCACTTCATGACGAAGAGTCTGAACTTCTGCCGGCAGGTCAGTCTGAAGAGGGGGTTCAGACGGGGGCTGGGCCGCTCTGCTCAGCTCCTTCTCCCTGGACCACTAATTGGATTAGACAATCCTCCTTCCAGGGCAAGGAGTCAGAGAAGGAGAGCAGAGTCTGTGCCAGGAGTGTTCTAGAAGGCCAGGCCACAGAGGCTCCCTTCATCTGATCTTTTTGTGTCAGCAAATCAACTCGAGGGCAGTCAAAAACAATTTGCTTAATAAATTTTAAAAACATTGTGTGCACGTGGTTTTAAAAGAAGTGTCGAAAAGGTAATTTAAAATAGGGGCTCCTGGGTGGCTCAGTTGGTTGAGCATCTGACTTCGGCTCAGGTCATGGTCCCGTGGTTTGTGAGTTCGAGCCCCACATCGGGGTCTGACAACTGGAGCCTGCTTCGGATTCTGTGTCTCTCTCCCTCTCTCTCTGCCCCTCCCTGGTCACATCTGTCTGTCTGTCTGTCTGTCTGTCTCAAAAATAAATAAACATTAAAAAAAGAAGGTATAAAATAAAAAATGAAAATTTCTGTTCCATTTTATTACCCCCAGCTTTCATCCCCACTAGTACTCCATGCTTGACTCTGCAGAGGTAACTCTTACAGTCTTATGTTTATGTCCCAGATGATGATATTTCCCCCCCAATACTGTATACATTTGTATGTGCCTCTTGTGTTTGTCACTCAGTATATCTTGATCTCTTCATAGCAGCCCATTTATAAAGCATGTGTTCTATACCTTAATGTCTCTGCATTTTTAAAGTTCATGGATATATCATAATATGTTTCTGCAGCCTCCTATTGATATACATTTAAGTGTGTTTAACTTGGCTGCTACAAGTAATGCTGAAATAAAATTTTCAGGGCCAGCTTTAATAGTTAAGTAGTGAAGCACATTTCTCTCCAATTCTAAAATAATATGTTGGTGGCTCTGAGGATTTTTTAAACTTAAGAGTTAGTGTAGTTTTGATTTAAAACTGCTTTTTGTGTTTGTATAGCCTGGAGATTGTCTCTTCTTTAGCTGGGGTAATAAGACCTCTGAGTTCTGAATCCTATACATAATGCAGTTAACTTTGAACTTCAGATTTAAATGAATGTTGTTACTATAGTAATTTTATATCTAAATATTTAACCTGAATATAGCAATTAAATAACTGGAAGCTGTAATTAAGAAAATGAAAGTGGAAAGTGTGTTTGGCCTCGTGCCTCCTCTTGCCCCCTTGGGGATAGTGGATATGGGTGACACTTGGTATGTGACATGCTGGGGCAGTGCCTGGTACCCCAGACGTGCCAGTCAGTGCCAATTAGCATTAGTAATTCCTTCAAATAGTCCATTTCGTTAACGTTTCCCCGTTTGGTTATAGCATTACTTGTGATTCCCATACCTGAGTATACTCAAAAAATTAACATAAAATCTGTAACGTTTGGAAATCTGAGAACATTAATCACTGTAATGCTGCTCTGAATGTTTTGGCACAACGGGGTCTCAGCAGTATCTGCCGGAAACTGTATGTGGAAGAGCCAACCAAGTGCGAAAGAGGCTGGTGTCTTCCTGCTCTGTCTCTTCCAGCACTTTCCTTTGGTGCTTTCAGTCTTCCTCCCACCAAAGAGAGACAGACAGACAGACAGACAGAATTGATCTTGGACAAGTAGCCCCAAATCCGAATTATAGGGAGTGAATAAAAAATGGTGGACGGGGAGGACAAAAAAAATGAGTAACAAAGAAGGTAGATGTCAGAAGTCAATATTTAGAGACAAAGGAAAGGAAAATTTTTTTTTGTCTTAAGTAGTAGGATGAAAATTGCACATTTGGACCCTAAGAGTTTCACTCAAGCAAGCAAGTAGTTCAATGATCTGTTCAAGGAAATGAAAGAAAATATTAGGTACTGGAAAGATGTTTTCAAACACGATCTATTTATCAACTTAAATCACTATGTCTTTGTGACATTCTTCAGTGAATAGTGAGGTGAAATAGCTCCATAAAAAGTAGTGAAGTGGCAGAATGAACCACGTAAAATGTTATTAAGTGGAACAAGGTTATGATGCAACAAACTCAATAAAATGGAAAATTAGATGGTGGAATTTTTTAAAGTTTTTTATTTTTTAAAGTTTATTTTTGGAGAGACAGAGACAGTGTAAGTTGGGGAGGGGCAGAGAGAGGAGGGGGAGAGAGAGAGAGAATCCCAAGCAGGCTCCGTACTGCCAGTGCAGAGCCCAGCTTGGGGCTTGAACCCACGAAACTGTGAGGTCACGACCTGAGCCGAAACCAGGAGTCGGATGCTTAACTGACTGAGCCACCCAGGCACCCCAGACAGTGAAAGTTTTGTACTGGAACATGCATTTCTACTAAGTTAGGAAAGGTCAGAATAATTCTCTAATTTGATGGGCCTCTTGAGGCCCACAAACAAAAAGGTCAAAAGGGGAAAGGCAATGGTGCACCTACTTAAATAATGTTTATTAAGAATAACATATTTAGTTAAATTATTATCAAGACAACAAGCTGGATAGTCATTAAAGGGCCTTGGTCCAAACAGGTGAACTCAAGTTTCTCTTTAAAATAGATTTTCTAGGACCAGATATTTAAAAAAAAAAAAGTTGAAAAATGTTGGCAGTATTTCTAATTGTTTAATGTGGGAAGAATTCATTGACTACCTGATTTATTTGAAAATGCGGTCAATTAATAGAATATTTCATTTGTTTTAACAACTTAGATCACTTTAGATCTACTTTAGTGATCTGAAGTTCTTTTAAAACTAAGCCAAAAAGAAATGAACTCAAATCATAACCTGGGGTAAAAAATATAAACAATTTTTATTGCCTTCCTAAGGATCATATATCGACCCTAGCATCTCAGGCTAGATTTCAGACTGACTGTCCGTCTAGTGTAGAAGTATTGAGACTGAACACCAGAACATCAAGATAATTATAAGGAGTGAGAATTCTAGCTTGGGATTATTAGTTGATACTAGTCTTCTCTTTCTCCTGCTTTATTATGATTATCAGAAGGCTTTTCTTCTTTCATATGTATCTGCCAAATATGTCTCCTGATGTAAGATAGATCTTTAAAATCTTTTTCATCACCGCTTTTTCTTGGGTGATTGGCAAAGAATGAAAACTTGCAGCTCTGATCATTTCAGATGAATTTTGGGGTTTCTTAAAGTTCATCTACAGGAAGTTGCTTTTCTTTGTTAAGTATTTATTGATGTAGGAACTTTTGGGTACTCAACCTAATGGGCCAATTTTCTCATCTGTAGAATTGGGACAGTCATAACACCTCTCAGATTAGTGAGCATAACTTTGAAAGTTCTTCAGAGTTATCTTTAAAATGCCAGATATTTTAATAATAATATTTTGCCTCTAATATTTTGCCTAATATTTTGCCTCTACCTGTAATGTCAGATTGATTGTGTTTAAGTAAATACTTACAGAGTGTTAAAATAGTCCATTCTTTGTTTTGTTTTTTAAAGTTTATTTATGTATTTTGAGAGAAAGAGAGAGGGTGCGTGAGCAGGGGAGGGGCAGAGAGAGAGGGCGAGAGAGAATTCCGAGCAGACTCTGAGCTCTTACTTGGAGCCTGACGTGGGGCTCTATCACAGGAACTGTGAGATCATGACCTGAGCTGAAATCAGCAGTCGGATGCTTAACTAACTGAGCCACCCAGGTGCCCCAAATAGTCCGTTCTTTGAAGCAGATAAACATTTCGTGACGTTCTTGTTACTTATTATTTTGTTTTTTTAAAGATAAAGTTTAATTGAAGTAGATTATGTGATATAAGTTCCGAGTAAAGCATAAATATAATGATGCAAATAAATACAAATTTGTAAAACATTCATTTAAACAAATACAATTTTTATTATAAAAAGACTTATCACAGAGTTATTTTAAGGGGCAGACATTCTTGAATATTTTTGTTTAAAAAAATCCTACTTTGCCAGGAGACTTAAAGTGAAGTGCTTATTTTCCTGACGAATGGGAAAAAAATCTGAAATTATGGTATGTTATCTGTTCATAGGTATTTTAAATCTCTGGAAAGGTACTGAAGAAACGTAGTGACTTTTTTCTTTTTAATTGTTTATTTATTTTGAGAGAGAGAATGTGTGTGTGCACATGAGCATTGGAGGGGCAGACGGAGGGAGGTAGAGAGAATCCCAAGCAGGCTCTGCACTGTCAGCACAGACCCTGATGCGGGGCTCGTTCTCACAGAAGCGTGAGGTCACGGCCTGAGCTGAAACCAAGAGTCAGACGCTCAACTGACTGAGCCCCCCAGGTGCCCCGAAACGTACTGACTTTTTACCCGAAACGTACTGACTTTTTAAAGTAGAATTTGATTTATACATGTTTTAAGAACACATTTATTTAACAAATATTTATTGAGAGTCTCCTTTTGGATTCTCAATAATGTATGTATCTTATTATTATTGTACTGAGACACTGTATTGGCTGCTGTCTATGCACAGGTAAACCAATCGGGGCCCTGCAAGCCAGGGTGTATTTGGAATGTGCGCTTAAAAACCCTAGTTTATTGCTCTTGCTCAGCTGGGATCCCTGGAGCTGTGTTGGGGGGAAGAGGAGCAGTATTGGGGCAAATACGCCTTGAGTTGTGTGCTCTCTGTGTATTTCGTTGACTTGGTTCGTGTTGGCAAAGTATTTCAAGTAAACTTGTTTTCCTTGCATTAAAAAATTGCTTTTTATGTAGCCTGAAACTTTTCACTGTCATTATGGGTTCTATCTCGGGTTCTACCTGTGAAGCTGTGCTGTGTCGTCCTTTGTATCTTCCCTGGCATGGGAATTGGATGTGTCTTTCCTCTGAGGCAGGATTGAAAGGGTCAGTGAGCCAGTGAGTGCTGGAAAGGTGAACAGATGTTGTTTCTTTGTGAAAGATGGCCCCACGGTAGCCACTCACTTACGCTGATCGTTAGAGTAGAGAGATCTGAACAGAAGCCATAGTTCTTGGCTAGAAGGAAAAAATTTTAAATAAATAAAAGAATAAAATGCCAAATTGGGGCTCAAATATGAGTGCATTTTACATGGACACGAGGAAAAGTGATTTGTGAAACCTTTTCACAGAAAGCATCAAATAAGGAAGAAAACAAGAGAAAGTTGAAAACGTTAGTTAACTTAAGATGTTTGTATGTTTCCCTAAAACATGATGCTCTTGTTGAGTAGGATTCAGTGAAAGCCAGACATTATACCTGTTTGTCTATGAGGAAGCAGGTAGGAGAGGAGCAAGTGGATTAACCTTTATTGGCGAATATTGTGAAAACGTTATTTTAAATAGTGTTCGCTGTTCCACGGGCTGAGGGGATAGTACATTTTCCTCTGTGTTCTGCAAACACTGGTGTGAGGGAGAGTTTATTGCCAGACTAGGTGCTCAGAACTAAGCCATGACCGGCACTGGAAGGAAATGACTTTTCTTCATACGTACACATTCAGGGAGGGGAAAGTGAGCCTCAAGGTTTAAGACAGACTACTCTTCCTTCCTTCCTTCCTTTCTTTTTTTTAAGCTATAGTTGATATACAATGTTGTATTAGTTTCAGGTGTATAACATGTTGGTTTGGCAGTTCTGTACGTTACAGCGTTCACCAAGGTAAGTGTTGTTACCGCCTCTCACTATACCCGGTTATTACGGTATTATTCGCTATATTCTGTACTTTGCATCCCTGTGACTTACTTATTTTATAACTGGAAGTCTGTACGGCTGAAGCCCTTTCACATATTTTGCCCACCTCCCCCCGACCCACCTCTCCTCTGGCAGCCACCAGTTCTCTGTATTTGTGAGTCTGTTATTTTTCATTTGTTCATTTGTTTCATTTTTTAGATTCCACATACAAGGGAAATTCTGTGGGATTTGTCTCTCTCTGACTTCTTGCGCTTAGCATAATACTCTCTAGCTCCATCCATGTTGTTGCAAATGGCAAGATTTCATTTTTGTTTGTGGCTGAATAATATTCCATTGTGTATGTACACACATCTGCTTTATCCCTTCATCTGTTGAGGGACACTTAGGTTGCTTCCCTATCTGGGCTGTTGTAAATCGTGCTGCAGCACACCTAGGCGTGCATATATTCTTTTCAAAATAGTGTTTTTGTTTTCCTTGGGTGAATACCCAGAAGTGGGATTGCTGAGTCATATAGTAGTTACGTTTTTAATTTTTTTGAGGAACCTCCACACCGTTTTCCACAGTGGCTGCACCAGCTTGCATTCCCACCAACAGTGCACAAGGGTTCCCTTATCTCCACATCCTCACCAACATTTGTTATTTCTTGGACAGACTGTTATTTCTGAGCAGTGTGGCAGGCTTTCCAGCTAGGCAGGATGTACTTTTACGTTCTGCAGGCCCCAGCCCAAAGTGTTAACGGACAAGAATGAATCTTTTTCTTGTGTGTTGGCAGTCTCCAAAAGCTTGGGTCGCTCTGAAACTCTTTGGACCTTTTTGTATGCTCCCATGTTGTTTATAAGCGGGACCACCCCTTCATAGGGAAGATGGTGTGTGTGGTGGTGGGCAACACTTTCTCTGGCTTTCTCTTCGGGTTATTGCTGCTGTTGTCGGGGAGAGAGACACGGTACGCCTTGTGTCTCTGAAAACCCCCCTGCTTGCATTCTTGCAAGGACAGGATCTGGTTGGGACCTGGAGTAGGGCCACTGAGGGTCGTCTTTCTAGCCCTTTTTGGGGTCTGCTTCTGTGCTAAAGGAGCAAGCAGGACCCTCGAGCTCACGCGTTGTTCAGGACCTGGCATTGGGTAGAAGCCTCATTCAGGCTGTGGTCCTGGTTTGTAACAGAAAAGGTGCTTTTGGCTGCTCCGTTCCTAAACATATCACCCTGGGAACCTAGCACAGTGTGGAAGCCTCACTGTGAACTGGGCTTTAGGTTCCAGTCCTGATCATTGCACTTCTTGTGGTTGTGACCATGAGCTATTGACAACTCTCTTCCTGCCCACAAAACAGTTTTCTAGAAGGAGCTGTCTGTGTGCACTGTGTTCGCTCCCTCACCTCGCATCCCTCCGCAGCCCATCGCAGTGTGGCCCCCGCCCTCACCGGCCCCACGCTGCTGTGCTTCGTTGCCCGTTGCGGTGTGTCCCTTTTGCTCCTTCCCTGAGCTGACCTCTGTGTGCACTTGACCGCAGCCCGAAACTGTCTCTTCCTGGCTTGTAGGACATTATACTTTCCTAGGTTTTCTCCCTGTCTGGGTCTTTCCCTGACCCTTAAACATCCGTACTCCCCAGGGCTGTGTCCTGAGTTCCTGCTTCTCATCTCTGCCTGGATGGCCTCAGCGGCTACAGAAAATAGCGGCTGAGGGCTTGGACTTTGCTGCCAAGCTGCTTGGCTTCCGTCATCCGTTTCACCTACCGCTTTCTGGCTGTCACTTAATCTGTCTTCTTCAGTTTCTTAGTATGTAAAAATGGGGTGCTAATCATACCTACATCGCAGGGTTGCGATGCAGCCTGAGCACTGCCTGCATAACTCCAGTATGGAAGTTAGAGCGTGTTTCTTTATGTCCCCGCCATCTGTCTACACATAGTGCTTGGCACCTAGGCACTCACTGAATGGATGTTTTCCTTCATAAAAATCCGGAGAGGTAGGTATCACAGTTCTTACTCCTTAAATGAGGAACCCGAATAGGGTAGCGGTTGACCAAGCCACACAGTTAGATGAAGAGCCAGAACTTACTTGTCGAATGCAGGTCATTTAAACACTAGCCCCTTATGCTGCCTCTTGTCTCTGACTCAGTGAGAGCCCAGAGCCTTCCACCAAGGAGCTGATAGAAGGAGGAGAGAGTCATGGGGGTCCAGAATACACCGCTGAACACTTTTGGGACCTTGGAAAATCACGTGGCTGCCTGAGCCTTGGTTTTTCCCATATGTCAAGTACAGATTATGATCTTTCCCCTGCCTGACATTTGGGGTTATTGTGGGAACCAGATGGCATATCTGATTACCCCTGTGCCAGGATGGATACAAGTATTTTAATTTATAACGGTTTTAGTCTGAAACGAGACTGTCTGGGTTTGTACCCCAGTTTTGCCACTTAACTCCCCGTCTCCGTTTTCTCATCTGCATGGGCAACAAAGGTTATTCTCTTTTCATAAGCCTGTTTGGAGGTAACAGGTCAGTAGGTCATATGAACGGGTTCTGGCTCACAGGGAGGTCCCTGTAAGTGCTCTACGTTGTGATTGTTGTTACTATAGTTTAGTATCTTTTACCAAATGAAAGTTATGCGTCTGAAAACCCAGACTGAAAGTGGCAGAAACAAACTCAAAATTAGTATGGAAATTGTGCTCAAGATCATGTCAGGCTTCTGTCCAAAAAATCTAAATCCTGTTTTTCTTTTCTCTCTTTTTTTTTTTTTTAACGTTTTATTTATTTTTGAGACAGAGACAGATCATAGAACGGGGGAGGGTCAGAGAGAGGGAGACACAGAATCTGAAACAGTCTCCAGGCTCCGAGCTGTCAGCACAGAGCCCGACGTGGGGCTCGAACTCACGGACCGCGAGATCATGACCTGAGCCGAAGTCGGCCACCCAACCGACTGAGCCACCCAGGCGCCCCTCTTTTATTTTTTTATTTTTATTTTTTTTTAACATTTATTTATTTTTGAGACAGAAAGAGACAGAGCATGAACGGGGGAGGGTCAGAGAGAGAGAGGGAGACACAGAATCTGAAGCAGGCTCCAGGTTCTGAGCTGTCAGCACAGAGCCCGACGCGGGGCTTGAACTCACGAACCGAGAGATCATGACCTGAGCCGAAGTCGGATGCTTAACCAACTGAGCCACCCAGGCACCCCTAAACCCTGTTTTTCTAAGATGAGATATCCCTGAAGCTTAAGAGTATTGGGACTGAGGTGCCTGTTTGTATTTTAGATTCAAGGTTACTGGTTGATCTGGCCTTGCCTCATGAAATACGCAATTGAGATAGCAGTGCAGTTCCTTTTGAAGGAACGTTGACAAATAAGAGAGACCGAAAGCTTTGATGATTTATATTAATGTTTTTGGAGAGTAAATGGAAATTGTGATAACTTCCGTTTCTGATGTGGTTTTGTGGGGACAGTGTTAACTTATTTGTGTCACTGCAAGGTTTATTTCTTGACTATACATTCTCTCAAAGAGGAACTAAAAACCTTTTGTTCACCTTATAACATTTACAGATAACCTCTAAACCCTTTACAGTACAAGCCGTGAAAGTTTTTAATTTGGTGGTGGTATTCTTTGGAAATGTTAGGATGTGGCTAAACTTGATGTTGTGCCCTTTGACTCTGTTCGTAGGAAGCCTGCGGTCTTGCAGTTCCTCAGACTGCTTTAGTAAAGTGATGCCACCGAGGAAAAAGAGAAGACCTGCCTCTGGAGATGATTTATCTGCCAAGAAAAGTAGACATGACGGGTATGTCGTAGATCAGAGCGGATGATGTGTATCAAAGAGGCACATTCCTACCCAGCCCTCTGTGGGTCTGGTCGTGCGCAGATTCCACTGGAATGTTGTTTTGGTTCTGCCAGGTGTATTTTCAAGGTGTAATTATCTTGCGATTCTTCTTTCGTGTGGGGGTTTCTAAAACGAAAACAAACTTAGGTGAGTAGCGTTCTTAGGAACCGAAGTTTTATCTTAGTCCATTGATCCACCAAAACTCATGTAGAGTTTTTCTTTCCTTTGAAGGGCCTGCCATCTGTGCGTGTTGAGGACCGCAGGATTGGTATGCGTGTGTTCTTTAAGAGGTCTCACTGAACACACAACCACAGGAATCCGTAATTGCTTTCGCAAGGGACCCAGGCTGGGTTGCAAGAGAGCGCTGCCGGGACTGAACGCTCTGAGCCCACTCGGAGTATTAGCCGAGCAGAGGTTGAGTCTCAGAAGAGTGAGAATTTGTTAGGAACTGTGAAAAAATAAGACCATGTAAACGAATTCTTTTTCCGACAAGTTAACTGTTTAATTTTGCTAGCTCTAAAAAGTCATTAGACTTGTTGATTTGAGGCATCTCTATCATTGCACCTTGATTTTCATACATCATTTTTCCTTTTCTCTCTCTCTCTCTCTTTTTTAACAATGAACAAACATCATAATTTTAGTCTTTGCTGCTTTTCTTACATTTTCCTCCATTCTGGCCTGTAGGTTATTTCACTAATGGGCCTGAATATTCACATCTATAAATCAAGGAGATTAGATGAGATTTTTTCATTTTTTTTTCTTGCTGTGATACTTAATAGGTTCCAACTCTGTTGGAAGGATAGAGAGATAGACTCTGAAAATGTGAAAATAATATGACTCTTCATATCCCAGATGAGTAGAAAATAATGATCTCTAAGAAGACAGCGGTGATTTAGAAGATAAGCACCAGCAGTGTGTAGACCAGTGATTTTCAGCTTTGGGAAGCCAGGTTACTTGATACTTCTTTGGTGTAAAGAATTATTTTTTTTAATTAAAAGTTTTTTTTAATATTTTATTTGTTTTTGAGAGAGAGACAGACAGAATGCCAGCAGGGGAAGGGTGGAGAGAGAGGGAGACACAGACTCTGAAGCAGGCTCCAGGCTCTGAGCTGACAGCACAGAGCCTGATGTGGGGCTCGAACTCACGAACCGTGAGATCATGACCTGAGCTGAAGTCGATGCTTAACTGACTGAGCCACCCAGGCGCCCCTTTGGTGTAAAGAATTACCAAGTTCTGATAATCACATAGCATTTTGTGACTGTGTATGTAGACTTGTTATTTCTCCCCACAGTCCGACAGAACTTAGTATGAAGGAGCTAGTTTGGAA
Organism: Acinonyx jubatus; assembly: GCF_027475565.1. Taxonomy (NCBI): domain Eukaryota; kingdom Metazoa; phylum Chordata; class Mammalia; order Carnivora; family Felidae; genus Acinonyx; species Acinonyx jubatus. Next base: position 160,640,107 of record NC_069382.1, on the reverse strand, counting down.
ACTGGTAGCTGTGTTGCAGAAGGATGTGAGGTACTCTTACTGATAGCATTTCATTGGCCACCCAGGGGGTAGGGGTCTGTAGCTTTAGCTCAGTTTCCCTCTTGGTCTTTTTTGAAAAACAAGTTTATTTACATACCATAGCTTTCATCCATTTTAAGTGTACAACTCAGTGATTTTTACGAAGTGGTTAGGAATTACGCAGCTGTCCCTACAAGGCAGTGTTAGAAGGTCCCCACCACCCACTGCGATCCCTGATGCCTATTCACAGTCTGTCCGCATTCCCGCCCCCAGACACTGCAGTCACCCATCCAACTTCTCTCTACAGATTGGCCTTTTCTGGGCATTTCACGTGAGTGGTCTTCATGTGTCATGCTTCTGTCACTTAGCATGACGTTTTAGAGGTTCATCCATGTAGTAGCATGTGTCAATATTTTTCTCTTATTTACGGAATGGTATTCAGTTGTCCTTTTTTATGTGGGGTGTTTTTAGGCCATTCAGACATTACAGTGTCATACGGAAGTCTCCGTGTTGTTACAGACTGTGAACTAAGAATGTCTAGGCCCAGGATTGGAACCTGTGCGTTTGAACCCTTGGCCAGTACTCCCCTTTGTTTCTGGGTAGTATGGCTACATTTTCTAGAAGAAATAGAACACTGGTGGTTTGCAGTTTCAGTGTCTTAATACCCTGTAGCCATGTTTGGTATCAAAACCCAGAATCTCTAATCAGAGGTACATACAGTTACTTTGATAAATGCCTAGGTCATGAGTAAATACTTACTAAAAAGTAATTATGTGTGATCTTTACAATATATACTATATAAAACTACATTCATAAATGTTCATATATATATATACACACACACACACATGCATACAACACACACACGCACACACACACACACACACCTATTTAGGCAACTTATATAGAAATGAGAGAAAGAAAAAGTATACGCCCCTAATTTTTCTATTAAAATGACTATTTTCAAGATCCTTCCTTCGTTCCCCTCCCCAGGTAGGGAATGTCTTGGTTCTTAGCCCCAGGTCATCATAAAATAGAGAATTCTGCAGCAAGTCACAGTGTTGGAGGAGGAAGCCACCCTGCCTCCCGACTCAGTTCTCCAGCTCATGCTAGCCGTCCCCACAGTAGGGGGGTGTTGCAAGAGAGTGGCAGAAACCAAGGCTTCTCTGTATGTCTCTCTCCTGAGGTGTTTTCCTGGAGGTGTAGACATAATTTGATGTTTCTTTTTATTTGCTTCATGGTCCCTTGACATGTCTAATACTGACAGGTTCTTCCCTAGACTGTGTTCTGTGCCCAGCCTGACTTGTAGGACATGAAAGTCAGGAGGCTTTTCATGCAGAGACATGAGTGGGTTCTAGGGTCATTACTTGAAGAAAACACCTCAGCTGTTGCTGACCATGTCTCACTATATCATTCTGTAGTTGGTTCTGGCTAGTGGGGTAGAGGGGAGGATATCCAGTCAGTTCTTACTGATCCACTTGTTAATCAGAGAAGAACCTGTATCAAGTGTTTACTGTTTAATTCTGTTATGGGTATGACTGTGTTTAAAACTGTAGTTATAAAAGCTGAAGCTTCTGAATGCAGGAAGGAAAATGTTTAAAATATGCTGGGAATCTGATTGAGTAGGTATCTGGTTTGGGTAAAAGAGTAAAAACTATCTGCTACTGAAAAGAAACTCAGCATCTTTAAATAATTTGATTCCTTTCTCAATTTCTAGCATGTATAGAAAATACGATTCAACTAGAATAAAGACTGAAGAAGAAGCCTTTTCAAGTAAGAGATGCTTAGAGTGGTTCTACGAATATGCTGGTAAGGTCCTCGCTTATACTATCTAATACTGATCCTCATGAAAATAAGGAATACCTTAGGGGAGATTAAAGAAGTTTAAAATGTGTACTTTTCTAATGTGGTTTCTGTGCTGTCTCTTCCTATTTGAGGGAGGGAACATAGTCGAAACAAATCACCAAATGTCCTATTTATAGCCAGCAGCTAAGCCAAAGAATTCAGAACACTAGAACGGAACTGAAAAGATGAATGCACTTGGGAGAAATACTCTGGATTGCTAGGAAACCTATTTAGAATGCTGGTAGTGGGTGATGATTTGGTTTGTATATCAAAGTTAAAATAAGCTTTGCTTGCTTTGAACCTTTTTGTGCAATGGAATTTCTTATATTAAGTGTCTGTTTTGAAAGATCATTTGGTGGAGAATGTTTGTTTTGTCATTTAAAATGTCTTAAGTTCAGTCCTGTTTTTTGCAGCTGACAGTAACTGGTTGGATAATAGAATACTGGAGTCTAGGGGTTGTTTGTCACTGTAGCTGTGCGTGGTGTAAAAAGAAAAAGGAATATGTCCAGATAAGTTTGAGCTCAAGGCTCTTTTACTTTTCCTCTTCACCTTATTTCAGGCCCTCTCCTGCCCTATCAGCTTGACAATTTCAGCCACTTTCAGACCGATTTTCGTATCATGTGTCTCTGCTCCCAGCTAGGTTTCACGCACCTTCCGTTGTCTCATTTAAAAAACAAAACAAAAACAAAAAACTGAACAGGTAGATCATACACATCATTCCCTAACAATCCAATCCAGCTTCGCCCCCTGCTGAAAAATCCCTGCTACCTATATATGGGTTGAAAGACATCTGACTCACTGCCGTCCCCTTACCTGGAGTGTTTTTTCTCCACTTTTCCATCTGACAGCTGTGCTGTACATCTTCTGAGCCCCTTAATTTGCTTAATAGCCTTCTTTGTACTTAACACAGCACAGGACAGTTTTCATAACTAGTTCTGATACCCTTTTATTGGAGGTCAAAGTGAGGGTTCCTCCTATGGCCTGATCTTGCCACCCCTCCCACCCCTCCCACCCCTCCCACCCCTCCCACCTCGCCCCACCCCCACCTGACCCTAGCCCTTCTCTAATAACAGCCTTGCCTTTTTGGCCACAGAAGTTGTTGTAGGGGCTGACGGCTTACCTAGGCCAGGCCGACAGATAAAATTTCCCAGGATTTTCAGATTGAAGCTGGGAGGGAGAAGGGCTTCTTTCTCTTCGGGTGGAAGGTTTGAAAGGACGCGATCCTGATTCCTGTAGGTCTTTGGTTTTGTGAGCTACCCCAGTATCTTTCTAATGAATTCTTCTTTATCACTTGAACTAGTTTGAGCTAGATTTTGTTTGCAGGCACGGACATTAGTATAAACACTTAACGCAGTATTAGAATGTGTGTGTTCCCATGTTTATATCATGAGAATACGAATCTTTTGAAGACATTTCGTGTCCCTAGGAAAAATGGGTGGCACTTTTCCAGCTGTTTGATATATGGGTACTGAATGAAGAGTTTTCTCATATTCGTATCACCTTGATTATGAAAGTTTTTTGCTTTCTTATCTTGGTTCACATTTATTTTTATGAAATGTGTTATGAAAAGGAAGTTTTATTTTTTTAGTTCTTTTAAAATATAATTTATTGTCAAATTGGTTTCCATACAACACCCAGTGCTCATCCCAACAAGTGCCCTCCTCCCTGCCCATCACCCACTTTCCCCTTTCCCCCACCCCCCATCTACCCTTAATTTGTTCTCAGTCCTTAAGAGTCTCTTACGGTTTGTCTCCCTCCTTCTCTGTAACATTTTTTCCCCCCTTCCCCTCCCCCTGGTCTTCTGTTAAGTTTCTCCAGATCCACATATGAGTGAAAACGTATGGTATCTGTCTTTCTCTGCCTGACTTATTTCACTTAATACCCTCCATTCCATCCACGTTGCTGCAAATGGCCAGATTTCATTCTTTCTCATTGCCAAGTAGTATTCCATTGTATATATAAACCACATTTTCTTTATCCATTCGTCAGTTGATGGACATTTAGGCTCTTTCCATCATTTGGCTACTGTTGAAAGTGCTGCTATAAACATTGGGGTACAGGTGCCCCTATGTATCAGCACTCCTGTATCCTTTGGGTAGATTCCTAGCAGTGATATTGCTAGGTCATAGGGTAGATTTATTTTTAATTTTTTGAGGAACCTCCACACTGTTTTCCAGAGCGGCTGCACCAGTTTACATTCCCATCAACAGTGCAAGAAGGTTCCCATTTCTCCACATCCTCGCCAGCATCTATAGTCTCCTGATTTGTTCATTTTAGCCACTCTGACCAGCGTGAGGTGATATCTCATTGTAGTTTTGATTTGTATTTCCCTGATGATAAGTGACATTTAGCATCTTGTCAGTGTGTCTGTTGGTGAAAAGGAGGTATTAAACAGACAAAAAGTATACTTAATCCCACCATTGTAGCACAGCTATTTTGATTTTTTGTGTGGATGTGTCTTCGTTTACAAGCACACATAATTTTTCCATGGCATGATCACATTTCTGTTTCCTTTAAAAAGAGAGCAGTCTACAGTTTTCCTTTTTGTTTGCTTTTCTCTGGCTCAGGAAGGTGACATTTGAGATAAAGGTTAAGCCACAGTTTTTAGGATCCTGGAGATCCCTGCCAGGTGGTTCCTTGCAGTTCATCCCTGCAAAAAGTGTTTGTGGGTGTGGCCATCCCTATTTTTACCAAGCACCCCCCCCCCCTTTTCTTCTTTTCCTCTATCAATAGGGAAAATGCCTTGAAAGTGGAAATAATTAAGAGCCCCAACTGACACCCACTTCACTTTTAATATCGAACCACATGAATAAAAACTGTAGATCATTATTATTTTAGAAAACCAATGGTGAAATGACCCGGGGTGACTGTCAGGTTGTGCTGTAGGATGAGTCTGTAGGCCACAGGCCCCCTGGATGCTAGAATGAGGAAGGCTTCACAAGCTGTGGGGAATCCTGTTTCCTTAGAAAAAAGTCAGCTGGTGTGGGCCGACCCCCTGCACTTTAATCCAGAGTGAATGGAGGGGTGGGTAGAGGCCTTGAAAGTGGAGCTGCTTCACATGGATGCCGCCTTGTTCTTCCCAGAGTTCTCCATTCCACTCCTTACCCTGCCTCCACCATCCATGGCTCCTGCAGCCTGAGCCTCTCTCCTCCCAGCTTTGGCCCAGCCAGTTAACCCCAGCCCTCCTTTACACATTCTAGGATGCAGCCTCCCACCTTTTAGAATCCCTGTCAACTCCATTTCTGGTTCTCAGAGATTTAATAGGGAAACTTACTCCACTGGGGGCTCCTCCTGTTCTCTGTGGTTACAGGTTTACACCCTTCTGTGCTTTGATTACCTTAGTTCTCTGTGACTTTAGAAAGGATTGGTTCCATCTGAAACTGGGGCTCCATTTCTTTTCATTAGAATGAAAATAACCAGTTTTACATAATATACAATTTACCTAATAACTCCCACTTTCTGAAATGTATCTAAGAATAAGGAATTAAGCCAAATATACCCGTGCCAACATTGACTTCAAAGTTACACTAAATCTCACATAGGTAGATCGTGAAAGTTCTCTAGGTCTTGACTGTAGGCCCTTAGTTTCTGTTTTTGATTAAGTTCCATGATAGAATTGTTTTTTGGTTTACTAAAATGAGATCAGGGACCCAGGAGCAGGTGCTGAGTGACCAAGTGGTCTGTCAGCAAAGGAAGAGATGTTAAAAAGGGACAGTGTGGCCTTGTTCGCCTCAGGGATGCAGTGTGGTGTCATTATGGAAACCTTATCGTGAGGGTCTTGGGCCATCGTTAAAAAGGTCACATATATTTTTTATGGGCCCCTGCTTAAAATGGCAGGGAAAGTGGGAGGACCACTTTTTCCTAGAATGTTGTCAGTATATCTGTCTTCTGAACATATCTTCAGTGTCTCATTACCAGGACATTCCACAGCTTAGGATTTTAGATATAACTTCTTAAAATCCTCTCCTTCTTCACTTCTAACCCGCCTTGTGTTAGCCAGTTACATATTCAGAATTCTCAATTCTTAATTTTAGAATTAAGATTGGTCAATTTTACAGGTGGATTATAAGTTTAGTATAAATACAGTCAAAATCCCAAATAACAGTGTGATTACAGCTAAATCTAACTGTGTGCGTGGGAAAGATAATGGCAAAAAAAGAAACGTTTTAAGAAGCAGAATTGTGGGTATTTAAAAGATATGGAAAAGCTTGTTGATTAACAAGCTATATTTTACTGTTTTTAGGATAAAATACTACTTTTGGCAGAGTCATGCCTTTGCAAATCATATGGTTAAAAACTTGCTCTTTAAAAACACAGATACACACTCTATACACTATATATGCTGTATATTAACTAACTTGACGATAAGTTATATTTAAAAAAACAAAAAAATAAGGTTAATTTCACCTATTTCTTTTTACTTTTGAACATGGCTACTAGAAAGCTTTAAATCACATATGTTGTCTACAGTATTATTTCTGTTGAATAGCATTGAGATAGAAAGGCTGAATGATACAAAGTCAATGTAATAGGTAAAAAATAACAATGGAAAATAAAAACATAGACGCAGGTGCATACAAGTAATATGACAATGGCATTGCACAGAATCTGGAAGAAAAGAGAAAAGCATGGAGAACTTAACATTACTCCTGCACAGTATACCTCAGCAAATGTCCTTTGAGGGCTTGCTGGGGTGACACACTCCACCCATTTTCTTGTGCAGCAAACAGACAAACTGAGAAGCATTGTCTTTAGGATGGACGCTGGCAGAGAGAGGCATCAGTGGCCAGGTTTGGAGGGCGGATGAGGGGGAGTAAGCCGGGACCCACCCAGGTCTTGTGCACAGACAGGGGGAAGGCAGGTGGCTCTTGAGATTCTAGAATAGGTTACAGTGTGGGCGCCTGAGTGTCTCAGTTGGCTAAAAATCCGGGTCATGAATTGGGCTCAGGTCAAGATCCCAGGGTCATGAGATTGAACCCCGCCTTGGGCTTTGTACTGGATATGGAACCTGCTTGAGATTCTCTCTCCCTCTCAGCCCCTTCCCCGCTCGCATGCGCACACTAGCACTCACTCTCAAAGGAAAAAAAAAAGGTTATGGGGAAAGAGCTTTTTTAAATCAGGAGGAATGGAAACCAAAGACAGGAATTTTAAAAGAATTGTAAAGTAACTTTTTCTTTCAAATCTGCAACTACCTCCCAGGGAGTCCTCTCAGTAGGTACCAAAAAAAGGCATCTGTTCCTAAAAATAAAACCTCTTAGCACAATAGGAATAGGTGAATATTTCCTTATGAGAATAATTATTCTTTGATCTCCTAGCCAAAATTCTTTCTTAGTAGTAGAATAATAAAAAAACAATGAAACATACACACATACATGCAGTGGAGTAAGGTAAGAAGAGTCCGCTAACAAAGTAGATGTATAGACATTCCCACGGGAAGGTTACAGGCGTACTCAGTGACAAAAGCCAGGTATAGGATTCATAGGCATAGCGTGAACCCCTGCGTGTAGATAAATTTAAAACTGATTTCATTGTATATTTGCACATACATAAATATAAGCACAAAGGTCTCAGGACACGTGTCTGACTGGTAAGGAAAGGGAGAAAACGGTTTTCTCTTTTTAGTCTATTTTGCTCTGACTTTGCCTATATGAGTATTTTGCTATGTGGACGCATTACTGTGTCATTCGTATAATATGTGCATGTGGGCACACATGGGTATATGCACTCTCAAAGCCAAAGCTAGCAGCCTATCAAATGATAACATGCAAAATGTATTTCCATTTTTGAGTGGAAAATGAGAAAAGCATGCTCACTCTTGGATTGCTTATTTGCCATTGTTTTGGAAATTATTAGCCAGTGTGATTAGACAAAAGGAAGAAAGAAGGCATAAATAATTGGAAAGGAGGATGGGCACCTGAGTGGCTCAGTTAGTTGAGCATCCGACTCTTGATTTTAGCTTAGGTCATGATCCCAGGGTCAGGGGATCAAGCCCCGCTGTCGAGTGCGTGCACTCTCTCTCTCTCAGAGATAAAAAATAATAAAAATAAATAGCTAAAAATAAATAAATAATTGGGAAGGAGTAGGCAAAAATGATGATTTGTTGGAAATGAAATGATTAAATTCTACCTGGAAAGCCACAGAGAAATTTCATTGACACTTAGAAACAGCAAATAAATATGTATATATTATATGCATGTAGAATTCTATAAATGAGTTATTTTGGGAAAGCTGCTTACAGGAATTTTTAATAAATGGTTGTCTCTGAGGAGTAAGGAGGGGTTGGAGGGGAAACTTGCTTTGTAAATTTTTTCACTTTCACTTTTAAATGAAATTTGGTATCATGTTTATGTGTTAATGTAGCAAAAAATAACTAGCTTAAAAATGAAGTAATCTTCTTTGAATAACTTTTATTATCTTAATATTTAATATTTAAATATTATTTAAATATTTCAGTATTTAAACTTTTATTTGAATAATAGCTATTCCCCTGATAATCAAGATAAGACAATTAGGAATACTTGGACAAACGTAAAATAAAAGGAGAAAATAGAAAACCCCAGAAAAAGGTAACAGATTGGAAAATATGAAACAAAACATTTTGTAACAAAACAGCACATTTGTGATTACAAGGGAAATAAAGCATGCAAAAAAAGTATTTGCTGTGGCCAGAGTACAAGGAAAGGGCCTGAGTGTGACTTTAGGGGAGCCAAGGATTTGAAGCAGAGGAATGACATAAGACTTTCCAACAAGCCCTCTAGGTGATTTTAATATTTATCCTTTGTTGAGGACAACCACTTTATACATTTATTGTGGTTTATATATTACTATTTTAAGATTATATTTTTAAGTAATCTCTACACCCAGCGTGGGGCTTGAATTTGCAACCCAGAGATCAAGAGTCGCCCGCTCCACTGACCGAGCCAGCCAGGCCCTCCTGTTTATTATTTTGTATTGAAATTACTCCTGGGGCACCTAGCTTGCTTGGTGGTGGGGCACGTGACTCTTGATCTTGGGGTTGTGAGCCCAGGCCCCATGTTGGATGTAGAGATTACTTTAAAAAAATAATAAAATCTTTCTCAAATTCCACATATGAATGAAACCATATGATATCTGTCTTTCTCTAACTTATTTCGCTTAGCATAATACACTCTAGTTCCATCCACGTTGTTGCAAATGGCAAGATTTCATTCTTTTTTGTCACTGAGTAGTATCCCATTGTGTGTGTGTGTGTGTGTGTATATACATGTGTATATACGCATATATACATATATGGATGTATACATACTACACATCTTTATCCATTTATCAGTCAATGGACACTTGGGCTCTTTCCATAATTTGGCTATTGTTGATAGTGCTGCTGTAAACATTGAGGTGCATGTGCCCCTTTGAATCAGCATTTTTGTATCCTCTGGGTAAATTCCTAGTAGTGCAATTGCTAGGTCGTAGGGTAGTTCTGTTTCTAAGTTTTTGAGGAACTTTGAGGAACCTCCATGCCGTTTTCCAAAGTGGCTACCGCAGTTTGCATTCCCACCAACAGTGCTAAAGGGTTTCCCTTTCTCTGCATACAAAACTCAACAGATTAATATGCAGGAAGGGAAGGAAAAATAAGATAAAAACAGAGACGGAGGCAAACCGTAAGAGACTCTTAAATACGGAGAACAAACTGAGGGTTGCTGGCAAGGAGGTGGTAGGGGATATGTGAAATGGGTGATGGGCATTAAGGAGGGGACTGTTCAGGATGAGCATTGGGTGTCACATGTAAGAAGTGAATCGATGGGTTCTACTCCTGAAGCCAAGACTGCACTGTTAACGAACTTGAATTAAAAAAAAAAAAAAAATCTTTAAAAAATAAAAAAAGAAATTACTCTATACTCGGTCTTCCTGGAGGGCAGGGACCATGTTTTCTTAATCTTTAGCAGTTACGACAGTCTATGGCTTCAGTAAATGCTACCTGAGTGAAACCGAGATCTATTGAGGAGTGGACGCTGCAGGACCACTGGATCTAGAGGCTGTGGAAAGGTTGTAGAGTGGTTCCTGTATTCAGGTATTCATTCATTCATTTATTCAATGAATTTTATAAAAGCAGCTGCTCCTTGCCAGGTGGTATGCTGAGGTTACACAAGAACTACAATAGCTCTTACTTTTGAGGAACTTAGAGGGAAAGGCAGATGAGCTGGGACTTAACACAGATGTGCTAAGTGTGAGAGAACCACTCCTAGCATTGCTGGGGTCACAGAGGACCACCCCTCCCAGCCTCTGCAGGTGGGAGTCAGGAAGAGCAGGAGGGCTCCCGTCTGCTTTCCCCTTAAAGACTGAATGAGTTGGCCAGATAACATGGGGAAGGGAGAGGAAGATGGGCTGAGGCCAGAAAGAACAGTCTGGTATTGGGTGTGTGGCAGGACCTGTGTGCAGAGCAAACCATAGGTAAGTATTTCTGGGTCTCAGTTTTTATTCATTTAATAATATTTATTGATTCATTTATTTTCAAGAAACTTGATTTAAAGGTGGAAAGATAGGAGGCTGAAGAGGAAAGGAGGCACTAGATCATTGAGAACCTTATTTGGTAAGGTTGAGACTTTGGACTTTATCTTCAGGTGGTGGGAGCCATTGAAGGATTTTAAGCCAGCCTGGGATTTGTGTTTGGGATGGCTCCTTTAGGCAGCTGTGTGGAGGAGGGGCTGGAGGGTACAGGGCTATGGAGTTAGGGAGATCCTGGGGAGACCGCTGTGGTCATCTGAGTGAGAGAATAAAGCCTGAGCAGGTCAGCACGGGATAGGTACAATTAAGTGTTTGGCAGGAAAAACGGGCAGTACACTCGGTAATTGACTGGATTTGGAGAGTGTAAGAGAAGGGAAGAGTCCAGAGTGACTCCCAGGTTTCTGTTTCTGCTGGTGCCACCAGTGGGACAGAGTACAGGAGGATAAGCAGGCTTGGCATGGACAGATGGTCCTTTTCCGTGAGGTGATGGCTGAAAATGTGAAATGCAGGAAGAGGCTTGGGACAGAAGCTGAGTTTAGCTGTGGCAGTGAAACAGCAGGTGGGGTAGCCGGGCAGTAATGTGGTAGACAGTCCAAAACTACAGGGGGAAAGTGTGGGCCTGGAAACTCGAGCATGGTTGAAGCTTGGGCGAAGGTGTAGAATGGACCAGACGAGGGTTAAAGATGGAACCCTGCACATGAAATCTAACAAGCTGGGAGAAGCGAAGGAACACATTAAGAAGCCAGAGGAGGAGAGAAGTAGGAGGGAAACCGGAGGGAGGGTACTTCTGCGAGCCGTGGGAGGAGGTAGATTTTGCAAAGAATTGCTTCAGAGTTTCAGATACCACAGAAAGGTCAGATAAAATAAAGATCCGACTGTCGATTAGATTTGGCAGGTAAGGTGTTATTGGTGACCTTGGCAAGAAGTTTCAGGAGAGAGAGAGAGGAACAGAAACCAAATTGCAGTGGTTGAAGAAGTAGCAGGAGGTCAAGTGGAGATGGACCATGCAGGTGGTTCTTTTGGGAAGAAGCAGAGCTGAGGCCCGAGGAGGAAGAGGCTTTATGGCCTTACCAGGAACAAAAAGACTACTGGCTTTTCTTCTATGTAAAAGAAATGATTATGTTATTTCCCAGTTAATTTTATAAAGAACATTGTGTGGTTCTCTGCTATGTTTCCAAAAATTATTACCAAAATCAGGCAGAGCTGTACGCTACTTTAAAGAAGCAAAGTGGCCTTATCTTCAGACAAAAATTATGTGTAGCCTCTGTCCGTAGGTCGAGAGGCATGGCAATACATTGACAGATGATTGTGCAGAGCCGAATCCTTTAAAGAAGTAACTGAAATTCCCGAATATTTTTCACTTTACACTTGGTGATTTCTTTTTTTCAGAAAGGAGTTCTGGCCTGTAGGTATTATTTGATTTTCGTTTATTTTAATAATAAATATTTCAGCAGTGTAATATCACTGTAGTAATAATCATGTACGTGGTCAGATTTAATTTATGTAAGATTGCATTTCATCGCAGGTACTGATGATATTGTAGGTCCTGAAGGCATGGAGAAATTTTGCGAAGACATTGGTGTTGAACCAGAAAATGTAAGTCTAGCCTATTAAGTTGGGCAAATCGGTTGATTATTTTTCTTGTCTTTTGTCCCTTGACAAATAAAGCAACAGTAAAGAAGGAATGGTGTGTTAGTTTTGTGAGGCAATCTAAGAAACAAGTTCCAATTCTAATTGGATTTCTAAGCAAAATTTTTTTGTTTTAATTGGCATGGTGTAACTAGTCAGTCATGTTTTCCTCTTGTTTGTTTCTTGTATCTAAAAGGTACGATAGTAAAGTAATTAAACTAGATGTTTAGAAAGTGTTATGGGCATGTGTACCTCCCGTGAGAGATGAGCTGGGGGGCCGAGTCATAGTCTATTCTGTACCTTTGTCCCCCTCCCTAGTTGTTCAGCATAATGTAGAGTTTGTCCAGATTTTTGAGTAATTATTCATAGGGGTTTGGAATAAGTTGTAATTATCAAGAATCTTTCATAGCTCTTTCACTTCCGATTAAATTTAACTCAGGGATTGCTTTTTAGTATAAAGGCCTTAAGTATTTCCTTTAAAAAATTTTTTTGAGAAGTTATTTTATATGCTTAATTATTTTTCCCAACTCTTATCGTCATGTTATTGTTGAATATTTTTTTCCTGTTCCTACATCATCTCTCTTACACTAAAATGAAAAGTTATGCTCATACAGGTGCCCTGGTTCATTAACTATGCAGTTTAATATTGCATTAGCCTCCAATTTAACAAATATGTCTAAGGTCCTAAATGAGTTTATGATGGGGAAGAGATCACAAGAGATCATCCCCCTCATATAGACTCTTCTTGGAAGATAGGTGCTGCCCATGCACATATGTCATGCTCTTAAAACTGGAAATTAAGACTTCACACTTTGGGGGTGCCTGGGTGGCTCAGTCGGTTGAGCGTCCGACTCTTGGTTTCAGCTCAGGTCATGATCCCACGGTTTGTGAGCTTGAGCCCTGCATCGGGCTCCGTGCTGGCAGAGAGGAACTTGCTTGGGATTCTCTCTCACCCCCTCTCTCTGCCCCTCCCCCAGTCGCTCTCTCTGTCTCTCTCTCAAAAATAAATAAGTAAACTTTAAAAAATCAAAAAAAAAAACCCAACTCTAAAGACTTCACACTTCATTCTTAAAACTTTTCTTACCCTTGACATTTGTATGCCTCTGTCCTCTCCCAACTCCCTCCAACACCTTACATTTTCTAAAGAGCCTTTTGCTCATTGCGTGGATTTTTGTCTTGTAGGTTTTGTTTTAATGTGATCTAGTTCAGTATCTTAATGAACTATTCATTTTGGTATAAAGGTTTGGGGAAAACTGCCAGTAGTATTTTGGCTGATGTTGCCCATAGACTAGTCACAAGCATAGAAAAGAACACTTCAGGGGCACTTGGTGGCTCAGTTGGTTGGACGTCCGACTTTGGCTCAGGTCATGATCTCGTGGTTTGTGGGTTTGAGTCCCTTGGCAGGTTCTGTGCTGAAAGTTCAGAGCCTGGGGCCTGCTTCGGATTCTGTGTCTCCCTCTCTCTCTGCTCCTCCCCTGCTCGTGCTCTGTCTCTCTGTCTCTGTCTCTCTCAAAAATAAACAAACATTTTTTTTAAACAGATTAAAAAAAAAAACAACACTGGCTTATGAAAGAAGTTTCCTGATGACAGCTGGGCCAACGTTGGCAGAGTGTTTTCTGGACTGAATAATAAGAGGGGCAAGAGTGAGTTGGACCTGAGAACGGACCCAAAGGTTCTCTCCCTCTCTCTCTTCAATTTTTATTTAGTTTTGGGAGAGCGCAAGCTGGGGAGGGACACAGGATGGGGACGGGATCCGAAACAAACTCTGCGCTGACAGGCTGACAGCAGCAAGCCTGATGTGGGACTCGAACTCACGAACCACAAGATCATGACCTGAGCCAAAATTGGATGCTCGACCAACTGAGCTACCAAGGTGCCCCAGACCCAAAGGTTCTGCCCAGGGGACTGTCATCAGCATGTGATCAGAGGTGGGCAACAGGGCCGGAAAGGGAGGAGATTGGGAGGCCAGGGTCAGGCTGCAGGTGTGAGAGGCACTGTCTGAACATTTATTCTCAGAGGCCCGGAGGCCTGTCAGGTGGGAGGGAGGGCTGGTGTTGATTCTAACTGAAGAAAGGCACAGTTCTTCAAAGAGCAGTACTCCGTAACAGAGAGCTGCTCTTACTATCCTTTTGGGGGGCAATGGTGTCCCTTAGTCTCCTCTTAGGAATAGAACTAGACTTAACATGTTGAATCCCATTGAAGACTAGGAAACTGAATTCAGAAGATTATTCTAAAGTATTTATTACTGTACTTCAGTTCTAAGCTGCCATTAGTAGAAGTTGTATATCATCACTAAGAAAGAAAAAATGTTGCTAAATAAACTCTGATATGCATCCATTTGGAATGCATCCCAATTTCAGAAATGTTAACATTTGAAAAATAAGAAGTAAAATTGTTTTTAAAGCCTTGTCCTCATTGTTGAGTTAGCACTTTCAAATACTTTAAAGTACTTAAAACCTTCACCTTGCCTGATACTTATAGCCTAGGAAATTTAAGCAGCTTTGTAAAATTCAAATCTACTGTCATTTACTACGGCCACAGCAAAACCTTTTGTTTGCCTAATTAGCTTCCTTATTAGCTACCATAAGAAAAGTCCATTTTGTGTAAAGAAATACTCATCGTGTGAATATCTACTTTGACTTTTTAGCCACATTTCATGCATACTTGTGTGTGTTTCTGTGCCCTAACCATTTTTTTTTTTAATTTAACAAGTGTTTATGTGGAACTTTAAATCTTTCTTATTGAGCATTTAGTATATATATCGTTTGAGAACATAGGAAGTTTGAGTTCTAGAATGTGGGTTAGGGGCGCCTGGGTGGCTCAGGCGTTGAGCATCTGACTCTTGATTTTGGCTCAGGTCATGCTCCACATCCGGCTCAGTGCTGACCATTCAGAGGCCGCTTGGGATTCTGTCTCTCTTCTCTGCCCCTTCCATGTGCACATGTGCTCTCTTTCTCTCTCTCTCTCTCAAAATAGTTTTTTTAAAACTGAAAATGGGGGTTATTTCACCTAGGTAAATTGTTATGTGGGAGTCAGAATTCCAAGAAAAGCTGAGGGATGAGGGGAAATCCACTAATGTGTAAATATTTGGAAGAACATGTGTGCTCTTTTGGGGAAGTTTGGGTCTCTTAAGTTAAAAAATTTTTAACGTAGGGGCGCCTGGGTGGCTCAGTCAGTTGAGCTTACAGCTTCGGCTCAGGTCATGATCTTGTGGTTTGTGGGTTTGAGCCCCGTGTTGGGTTCCATGCCGACAGCTCAGAGCCTGGAGTGTGCTTCAGATTCTGTGTCTTGTCTCCCTCTCTCTCTCTGTCCCTCACCTGTTCATGCTCTGTCTCTCTCTGTCTCAAAAATAAATAAACATTAAAAAAAACTAAAAAAAATTTTTTAACCTATTAAGCAATGCTGTTTTGTGATGGTGTGCATATGTAGAAACATTGGTTTACTAATCAGTGCTAGTAATCTACCTAGTAATCTAGATTGTTTAATCTAAAAAACCTAGTGACTTTAAAAATTGATATGTACTGATTTAATTGAGATTTGATGAAAGGGCTTAGAGATTCAGTGGGTTCTCACTGCTAATCACTTCTAACGTGGAAAACCATAGAGTCAGCATCAAGAGAAAGCTTTTCATTAATCTTGCAGCTATAAATTAGACAAAGCTGGACATTTTTAGTCCACAAGCTAGCTTGCTGGCAAACGCAAGGACCGACTTTCTGAACCTCCTAAATAGTATTGTTCTACAGTACTTAATTTGTGTAGTGGCTTTCAGAGGCCAATTAAATCATCTGGAGTGATTTCTAATTGACTGCTTGCCTTACTTTTTTCATGTTACATCATCCCGATTCCTTTTACCACCGTCGCCATCTGACCCAGTGGGGCATGTGGGTGATGGATTAATGGTTGGGTTGGTTCTTCCAGCCGTCGAAATGAAGCCTTCAGGTCCTGTGTAAAGAAATCACATTAGCTGCCAAATGTGGAACATGCTAGTCCCTGGCCAATTTTCACAGGTCTATTTTCTTACCATTGATTTTTTTGTTTGTTTGTTTGTTTGTTTGTTTTGTTACAACAAATAGAGATGTAGCCATTTAGCAGTGAATATGTGATCCCCAGGTCAGGACTTGGATGTCCGTTAGGTGTGGACAATGTCCTGAGGCACGCAGTCCCACAGAGTGGCAGGATGGTCCTCGGAAATCCCTGTCCCTCTTCTTTACCCTCTTCTTGGATGGATGGCCTCAGCTCTTTCCCTCTGCAGAGCCCTGGATAGTTGGAAGCTAGATGCGCTTTTGAAATGTAATTTTGTCTTTACTCCTTCAGGTGTTTATTAAACTCACTGGCAGTATCTCTGTGTCATCTTTTCTCTAAAGCAGCTGAGTGACAAGCAGTGCCATAAACTAGAGTTGTTACAGTTCCTGATGCCTACAGAGTTTCAGAAGATTCACTGAAAGCAAGAGTGGCGCCCCGCTGAGAAGTGATTGGGCCCTGTCACTCATCCTGTGCTCATTCCAGGCACAGCGCTATTTAAGTGGGATGTGGGGCCACTTCACAATAATTTTCTTCAGTGTGTATAGTTCAGCTCACAAACACTAATGTATTTGTGGTACAGCTGCATTATTGTGTATGACTCACCACTTGCCCTCTGATCTACAGCTTGCTCTTTTCACTAAATCTTGGAGGTTGTTCCCTGTTTGTACTGATAACTCTACTTCATTTGTCTTAATGGCAGCATAGTATTCCTTTGTATAGAAAGTATTCAGCAGGGAAGTATATACTTAGTCCCTGATTAATGTTGGGTTCTCAGTCTTTTGCTGCTATAAATAATTCTGCGGAAAATATTGTTGAATATACATCTTTGTGTTCGTGCACAGGTATAAGTTATAATATAACTTTCCTTAAGTGGAATTGCTGAGTCAAACACTGGTTTTAATTTTGATAAATACTGCAGAATTGCCCTGTGGAGAGGTTAATGGCTTTACATTTCCACCATTCTGCATCATAAGAGTTCATGTCTCCCCAAGCCCTTGTCAGCAGATGAATTACCAAACTTTTGGATGTTTCCCAGCCTAGAACTCATTTTTGAAGTTACCCTGTTGATATTTCAGTGACTAAACTGCGGCGAACAGAAGCATTTGGAGAGTTGTTAATATGATTAATTACTGAGATCTGTCGTTCTGATTTGATTGGTCTGCTTTTTTGTTTGTTTTTATACAGGTAGTTATGCTTGTCCTAGCTTGGAAATTGGATGCACAAAACATGGGTTATTTTACTCTGCAGGAATGGTTAAAAGGAATGACTTCTCTACAGTAAGTCCCGCGGCTGCCCTGGTCGGGAGGCGGGTGGCGTCCTTGCACTCCCCAGCTGGCTGCCTCCTCCCTGGCGGGTCAGGAGCCTGGGTTGGGTGACTGCAGGAAAGCCGGGTGATCTGGCAAACTTCACCTGTGGCTATAGGTGTAAAGGCCAAATCCCATTTTCATGATGAAGAGAAGACAGTATGCATGATGTTTTGCAATTACAATTTTTCTATGATGTGTATTGTTTATTTTAGTATTCTTCTAGAGCAGAGCTGCCCAATAGAAAATAGACCAGCCTCTCCTCTTCTCACAGATGTGAGCTACATATGTAATTTTAAATTTTCTAGCAGTCCCATTAAAAAAAAAGTTAAAAGAAACAGGTAAAATTAATTTTAATATATTTTATTCAACTCCAGATATCCAAAATATTATTATTCAGACATATAATCAATATTTTCAAAATTTATGAGCTGTTGTACATTCTTTTTTTCATATTAAGTCTTCAAAATCTGGTACATATTTTACATTTATGATCCCTCTCAGTTTGCATTAACTGCATTTCAAGTGCTTGATGGCCATGTGTGTCTAGTGACTGTCATATTAGCACAGGTTCAGAGCTTAAAAAGCAAAGGCCTATCAGCATCTGGCTTACAGTTAGGGAGAAAAAGTTGACTGAAGTTTAACTTATAAATGAAAATATGTATTTTATATATTCTGATTTTACCTTTGGGCAAAATTGGAACTTCATTACTCCAGTGGTTAAAAAATAATAATAAAGAGTCTATTTGTGTTATCCAGAATGAGAAAAAAAACAGTGGTTTTATGTGTTCATTGTGTGTGTGTGTGTGTGTGTGTGTGTGTGTGTGAGTGTACACAAAGTTTCATTCAAGTAAACAGTTGTTACTCTGTATTCTGAATTGAAGGATACAGTTGAGATGGGTAAGTAAATATTTCAGTGGTACCTGAAGATGAAGAGCAGATTATTAACATAGTAACTTTGATCTACGGAATGACTCTTTTTTTTTTTTTTTTTTTTTTACTTTTCCTAGGAATAATAGACTTTGACATTTACTGGATTGAAATTGGAGTGGAAATGGTTTTATGGTTTTATTCAAATAATTTTGGAATTTGCCAAAATTGTTATCCATTTGTTATTGATAACAATGCTTTATTTGCACCATGCTTTAGTAGTTCATAAGTCATTTTGCTGCTTTTCCATTTGAGCCTCACGGCTGCCTTCCTTGTGAGGAAGACAAATCAGGCTTTATCCTGCACATTTTACAAATGAGGAAACTGAGGCTTAGAAGGGACACATGGGATACATGATGTGTTAAAGTAAGTGGCAGAAATGGGAAGAAAACCCAAGACTTGTGATCTTTTTGTTTGTTTTTTTTTAATGTTTATTTTGAGAGAGAGCACAAGCGAGCAGGGGAATAGTAGAGAGAGAGGGAGAGAGAGAATCCCAGGCAGGCTCCACACTCAGCACAGAGCCCGACGTGGGGTTTGATCGTAACCGGAGATCATGACCTGAGCCATCAAGAGTTGGATGCTTAACTGACTGAACCACCCAGGTGCCCCAAGACTTCTGATTCTTAAGTCGCATTCTTCCTTTAACAACTGTTGTCTGATGGCAAATGAGTTTTAGATAAAGCCATACACTTTCCTGTCATCATGCTCTAGAATTTTAGGGTTAAGTCCTCTGAAATCTCTTTAAAAATTATGTTGGGAACATCTCCTTAACAATTTTAAGTCTACTAACTTTCACTGTTTCCCCTCCTGCCTTTCCTAACTGCCTTCTGAATACAGCACATAATGGCTGCACTTTTTAAAGGGGGGCCCGTGTAATGATGAATGCATGGCCATATCAAGATTTTATTTCAAGCCTTCAGAGGAGGCACCATTAGTATGTTTCGGGCACATTTTCATTTGTCTTAAGAGGCTATAATATCCATTTTTAAGTAATTCTAGATTATTTTTTACATTTGCCTTTACAAAAGAATGTTACACACTGCCGGGCCTTTCCCTTGCGTTTTGAGGGCCACACCACCTGGGAAGTATGCAGTTACCTGGGAAGTATGCAGTTTCCTGGGAGGTCTGTGTAAGTTCAGGGAGGGCAGAGGGGAATTGCAGGGACCCCACCCCGTAGGTTCTTTGTTGGGAACCCTGCTTGCCACTCAGTGTGACACACACGGGGGCAGTTGGGTTCCTCTAGGGTACTGCCACTTGGTCCTTGTAGTTCAAGATGAGGTGACAAGCTGGGTCCACTCTAAGAGCAGGGAGGAGCCTGCTTTCTTCTTGTGTGATACGAAACTCGGAGACTGGTTTCCTCATCAATGAGGAAGAGATCATTACTCAGAACAACCTTTAAGGTTCTCTATAGTTCAGAATAGTCGAATTGCAAGTTTTAAGAACCTCCACTCCCCCTCCCTTAACCTCCCTAGATTCATTTGTTCAGCAAGTGTTTGGATGGCAGCGATGTGCCAACTGCAGTATTCTACATCCTGGGGAAATAAAACTCACGAGCAAGACAGTCCTTTTGGGGCAGGGGCTCAGAAGCAAAGTTCAGCCAAAAGATCCAAAAATAGTAAGGCCACTTCTCTTTATGCTTCTCGAATTGATTACGTAAGTACTGTATTTGTAAGGCGTCCACACCTGGTAAATAAGAATACTCAGAGACGAATATGCTCTAGAGATAGAAAGTAGTCTGTCTACTGAATTGCCTGTTTTGTCTTCTAGTTTGGATTTTTGTCTTTTTTGCCCTTTTTTGGTTTCATTAAACCTGTCCAGTGAAGTGTTTTGAGCTCAATCTGGAATTAAAGTGTATGTGACAATCCCTGTATTTATAATAGAATATTTGATTAAGATGCTAAGTTTGAAGAAAATGGTTACTGGACAGAGGGAGTGGGGACTATGCTCCGCTGCTCCCTGGGTGTCTCTGGCAGCACGTCTAGAACCAGGAAAGGGAAGTGATGCTCTGTGACTCCCACCTGGGCTCTCAGAACTCCATCTCCTGGACACTGGGGAGGGGAGCGAGCTGTGTGCAAGCCCCACCAGGGCCAGTGTTTTGGAAGTGCTGGAAGGAGTGACGGGGGGCATCTGGCGGGGGTGGGGGGGCCGATATGTTCATTCCACGTTCTGTAGCTCATTCTCAGTCAGGAGAAGGCACAACTCATTTCAGTGGACTGTTTGTTCTATCGCCTTGTTCCAACACGTGGGTTTAAGGTTACTTCTAATGAATCAAACTTACAAAGCTGTTTAAGCTAAACAAAAGTGCGTTAGACTTGTAGCTTACTTTGCACAGAAGTGAGGATTGGCTGGAAAAATACCTTTGGCTAAGTGAAGGGGTGAAGGCCTTTCCCCAGGGAATGGAGAACTCCTTTTGGTTTTAACCTTTGGTGCTTATTGTCCCGATTTCTGGTGCTTCTGAATCTGTAACAGGAGCAGAAGTCACGGAAGAAATGATCTCACAGTATGGCCACGTTTTGTTTTGGAAAACGGTGCTCTTGAGCGGTGTGGCACTATGTCACTCAGAAACTAACAGGAGTTTTCTTACGTGTGATACACCGGAAAGCGGGGATGGGGAGGGGGGAGGGGGCAGGGGGGAGGCTGAAGATGTGGCTGCTTCCTGAAGTCCTGGGCTGGTTTGCTTCAACTTCCCGACAAGCCAGTTTCTTCACTTGATCTTGTTGAGTGGCCACTAGATGGCAACCTGTAGTTCGGACCGGGTGACTCAGAGGCGTGTTCCCTGCTGGGGGTCACTCCAGAGGCTCTGTGGGTCAGGGCCCTCCCCCCCCCCTTTAAAAAAAAAAAAAGTGTATGTATTATTGAGAGACGCAGCATGAGCATTGGATGGGCAGAGAGAGGAGGAGACACAGAATACGAAGCAAGCTCTGAGCCATCGGCACAGAGCCTGATGCAGGGCTCCAATTCACAAACCACAAGATCATGACCTGAGTCGAAGTGGGACGCTTAACCGACCGAGCCACCCAGGCGCCCTGGGGCAGGGTCCCTTTTAAAGCAGATTAAACTCTTTATTGATGGTAATAGCTCTGACATGTGTAACTGTCTTTATTACATACGTAAAGTGAAAATTTTACTTTGGTATTTCATGCTTTATACTCCAGACAGGAGATCTGAGCGTCTTAAGACAAATGAAAACGTCTTTCAGGGGACATCTTTTGCTAGGGTGGCAGCTAGACTCCCAGGCATGCTAACGAACTTCCATTTTGCCTTGTGGTTCTACCCAAAGACTCATGGCTACTTTATTTTCTTTTAGCTATGTAGCAGATATCTAAGTGAGTGCTCTCTGCCCTTGAATCTGTTGAAACAGACATCTGTTCTTCTTCCTCTCATTGGACAGGACTAAACTAAACCCCCTGCCAAAATCTGGCCAATTTCCTGTGGCTTTGGTCCTTAACCTTCCTTTCCAGTGAAGAGGAGAGACCTCGGCCTTAAATGTTTCGGGGTTAGCTGGTCTCTCTCCTCTTTGACCCTCTGCCATATTGTTAATAAAGTATCATTAGTTATTTATGTATACAGTAAAAAATCAAACCATACAGTAGAGTCCCCAGTGCAGAGAAGGCCCTGCTCCCTTCCTGCCTCCTAGACTCCCAACTTCCTGCTTTCTCGTGTGCCCTGTCAGCTTCTACCAGCCCTCTTTTGGGGGTTGGTGCTAGATCTCTAACTAGGCTATCGGCATCTCTCTTTTTTTTCTTCCCCAGCCTTTCTCCACAGAGATTCAGAGTGAATTTTTCAAGATGCAAGCCTGATTGTGGTCTCTCCCATGGTTGGAGGTGGCTTCCAGTGTTTCTAGGATTCAATTTAAAAAACAAAAAACAGTATGGACCACAAAACCCTTTATGGCCTGGCTTCACCTCCCTTTCAGCCTTATCCTGGAACCACTTCCCCTCTTACTCTCTTCCATTTGGTCACAGTGGGTTTCTTTAGTCTTTGAGCTTGGCATGCTCCCTTCTGCCACTGGGCCTTTGCGCATGCTGTTCCTTTTATCTGGAAAACCCTCTGCTCCAGAAATATCCTGTTTCTGCTCTCAGCCATTAGCTAACATTTCAGTCCCTTAAAGAAGCCTTTTCTGACTTCTTAAAACAGTTTTGTTTTTTTTTTAACATTTATTCATTTTTGAGAAACAGAGCACAAGCGGGGGAGGGGCAGAGAGAGAGGGAGACACAGAATCAGAAGCAGGCTCCAAGCTCTGAGCTGTCGGCACAGAGCCCGATGCGGGGCTCGAACTCACGAACTGGGAGATCATGACCTGAGCCGCAGTCAGATGCCCAACCGACTGAGCCACCCACGCCCCTGCCTTTTCTGACTTCTAAAACAGTCTAATTGTTATCTTTTTTAGTTTTCAAACATCCGGAAGAAATACAGCACATTCTAAATTGTTGTAGATTCATAGAAGTGAAACATTTACTCTAATTTTTGACTTTTAGGTATTTTATTATCTCAGTAGATTATGGGGGAATATTTTGTAGTTAGCTACAAAAAGAAACCTTTACAAATTTATTGCTAAAGATAGATCAGTGTGCTGATCTATGATGTGAACGTATGAACGGTATTTTAGTTTATAAAGTATATAAACTGTTTACGTTGATAATACTTTTACTGTGTATTACTTATGCTTAGTGGTAGGTGAAAGCCCTACAGGGGAACACAAGAAAGCACGTCCAGCATTGAAAAGCTTTGATTTTGCTGATGGAAATGGTGACTCTTGGTTCTCATTTTTAAGGGCTAGATATGAGGAACAGAAAATTAGTTTGTAAAATTAGCCAATCAGTCTGCTTCCTTAGGAAAAATAAACAGTGTGTCCCTTATCTGTAAAAACAGGTTTTCATCACCAAAGCTCCCTGGAGATATAGCTGATTTCAAGTCTAGGGTAGAGAAAGTACAAGGTGAGCTGGAATATCTTGTACCATAAGCAAGGACGTGCTCAGAGACTGATGGTACATGTCAGAAGGACACTGGCACCAGCTTGAATGGGCCACTGCCCAAATGAGGACGATTTGTGCACCAAAAAGAATAAAGGCAGTAAAAGATTGTAACACTGAATAAAAAGCAAAAATCCTTAAGTCCAGAAAACGCAAAAGGTGGTGAGTAGAACTCTTCTTTATAGAATAACTTCAGCCGGTAAGGGTGATAGAAGTCAGAAAAATCACCGTTTTGCATCTTCAAATGTAAAGTCGATTCGGGTGGTATCACCAGTGGAGGCTAAAACCACCGGATGGAAGGTTGTTCGGGAACAAGATTCACAGTCTCAAGATATCATCCCATAGATTACATACTGTTTCAGAGGAGGGAAAATACCTGTTCATGGAGAATCTGGGGGATGTTACCTTAACTGAATGAGTCCATTTACCGTGACTCCTAATGGGACAGACTGACGTTACAAGTCCTCTCATGGGGTGCACTGAGAAGGGCCTCACAAGCAGTGTTGTCATAACCATTTAGCTTAAGTATAATCAGAGGGAAATTATCTGACAAACGGAGATTCTACAAAACAACCGTTCTCAAAAATGGCATTGTCAAGAAAGAAGAGAGGTGACACCCTTCTGGAGACTAAGGAGATATGACACCTAAAAGCAATGCGTGAGCCTTGATTGGATCCTGGATCAAGAAAAAGCATCTGTGAAGAAAACTGAGGGAACACTGGGGAACTTTGTATATGGGTTGTATATTAGCTAAGAAAGTTTACACTGATAGAATATTAGGAGTGATGATGGTATTTAAGTGTTTAGGAGTGAAGTGTCATCATGTTAGTAAGTTACTTTCAAGTGGTACAGAAAAAAGTGCACATGAGAGCACAAATGTGACAATGTGTG
This sequence comes from Acinonyx jubatus, assembly GCF_027475565.1. Classification (NCBI taxonomy): domain Eukaryota; kingdom Metazoa; phylum Chordata; class Mammalia; order Carnivora; family Felidae; genus Acinonyx; species Acinonyx jubatus. Next base: position 160,616,013 of record NC_069382.1, on the reverse strand, counting down.
TTATGAACTGAGGGGATGGGTATATGGGTGCTTGTTCATTATTCTTTCCGTTTTTCTGTACATTTGAAATTTTTAAAAATCAAAAACGTAGGGAAATGGGTCATCATGAATGTGTTGCAACTCCAGGGTTTTATTGTCTTTTGGTATTCTGTTTCATGTTACTGCCCCAGTTAAGTAAAAAACTCAGGTTATAATTCGCCTTTATTCTGTTTTTCTAGATGTGATACAACAGAAAAACTCAGAAATACTTTGGATTACTTAAGATCATTATTAAATGATTCTACAAACTTTAAACTTATTTACAGATATGCATTTGACTTTGCACGGGTGAGTTCTCTGGAGCCTATCCAGATGTTTCCCTCTCCTCCCGCCCTCCCCCCCCCCCCTTTTTTTAATTGCCTTTTGAGGTTTGTTTTTACATGCTGCAAGCAAAGAAGGTTGAGTAAGTTACTCCCAGGGTGCTAGTTAGGATTTCTTTCTACATGTACGCTTTCTACGCTAACCCTGATTCTGGGCAAAAATGTAGTTTGTTAGCAAAAAGCTATGGTGCCAGACCTTGAATAGCTCTTGCTATTGGCTTAGAAGTAATTTATAAACTGGCATGTAATAGACACTTTTCTAAATGTCTTTTAGATAGGCTTAGAAAAGCTTTTCATTCTCCTGAAACAACAAACCTTCACCCATTGAGTTATTGGAGTAAACTGCAGATCTGATTCTGTTTCACTTCCTGTATTGTATTTGGAAATCGTTTGAATTTCTGACCTAAGCTAATTGCAGTGAACATTATTCAACCCTAATTTCCAGTCGTCATTTTGAAAAGTGAGCATCTTGTTGGTCACATCGTGAGGCTGGGCTAAGTGTGTGACCCCGGTTCTCCTGGAGCGGAATGAAGGCTCAGTTTTTCAGCCTCGTCACCGTAGGCAGTGGATTCTGAGGCACCAGTTGGCATTGTGTTCATTCGCCCGCAGTCCCCAGCCCACACGGTCACACTCCATTCAAGAGCGGTGTCGTGTTTTCTGTTAAGTTGGTGTGTTTGGTGCATTCAGGGCATTGGGCTTGATTGATCGATTGTGATTTAAAGCAGAGAATTCAGTGTCAGGTGACTCCCTTTTTTCTTACCACCACGTTGGTCTTTTTCACTGCTTACGTGCTTCGGCTCTGCTAGTTCCGCACCAGAGGTTTACCCGACGGTGAATTCTGGTGCATCTGCGGTAGCACATGAGTAGTTCTCTGTGGTGTCCTCATTTGTGCATTTTTGCATGTCTCATAACCTTCACATAAAATCCCAACCCGTGAAAGTTTATAGATGTTAGAAATGGTATGGTGAAATGCAAATACAGTGTTCCACCAAATGGCATTAGCGTAATCGTATGCAGAAGTTATTTGCCAGATGCTTTTAGAATAGATACACAGTTTGTAAGATTAAGTATTTCATCCCGCGAGATCGTTTTCCTCCCAAAGTCAGCTGTTTCTTCCTGTTTGGTAAAGTTTGTGTAGAAGCGTTCTGCCTTCTCACCAAAGTAAGCCCTGTTTTCCAGCTTTTCTGTTTGGGGGCCAGAGTTGCCCACGTATCTGCCGTAGCCCCGTCGCCGGCCGTGGTCCGTCAGCGCAGCCTGTGCCCCGAGGACTCCTTTGCTCGCCTCTTGTGGCGCCTTCCATCGCAGCCTTGCCGATCCGATCGAGGCCCACGGTCCTCCTTCTCCTTGCCTGCGTTGCTGTGGTCCCCTTATTCCCGGGCTCTGTCACATCCCCTCCAGCATCACATTAGCAGGGTGCCACTCCTCCACCTTCGGCCCCAGGGTCATTGGGCCGCCTTCCGGCTCGGCGAAGCCTTCAGTTCCAGGTGCCCGGATGTCACGTGGGGCTTCCCCATGCGCCCCCTGCAGCTGCTCTGCAGCCTCTCGAGTGACAGGCGGGGGCGTTTTCGGTCTACTTCACGGAGGAGGAGAGTGGGCCTCGGAGAAGCAGACACATTGCACCGTGGTCACTCTGTCCGCGGCAGTGGATCCAGGACTCAGACCCGGGTTCTGGCCTCAAGTCCAGGCTGCCGGTCACCCCAGGCTTCCTTTCTCCCACGGCGCCTGTGTTGCGGGGAAGTCCAGTCAGCTGAACCTGCCGCCCGCTGTTTTTGGCCTTTCTGCTTTCTGCCTTTCGTTCCTCCGGGCCTCTGCCCGAGTCCTGTTGGTGCTCTCCCAGCTCTCTCCTGCGTCGGGCGCCTGGGCCCAGCC